>NW_006399774.1:21803246-21816475 GCF_000299155.1 Elephantulus edwardii
AGGGTCCTGGGTGAGGGCTCTCTTGGGGTGGAGGGTCCCAGGGTGGAGCGCTGTCCTGGGGTAGAGGGTCCTGGGTGAGGGCTCTCTTGGGGTGGTGGGTCCCAGGGTGGAGCGGTGTCCTGGGGTGGAGCGCTGTCCTGGGGTGGAGGTTCCCAGGTGGAAGTGGAGAGCAGTAACTGCTGACTGAGCCCCGGGTACCCTGTGCCCTGTTCCCCACCGTGATTACAGACCGAGCTGACTCCAATCCGGGGAAGGTGTGCTATAAATAAACCCTCTGTTGGCTTTTCCTGACTTTACTTTGTCTTCAGAGTCAACCAAGCAGCTCAAGCAAGTCACACAACAGAGTGTCCTCCATGTCCCCTATGCAAGCAGCAAGCAGGGAGGTGGCAGCCACCCAAGTGGTCATTCTGATGGCCGTGAGGACAGGGTCTACAGGCCACACATAACAGCCGGTCCCCTGGCCTCTCCAAAGGCTCCTGGCCTAGCCAACACATTAAAAACCAAGACCTATTCTTGTGATAAAATCCCTTTAGAAAAGGATTTCAGTGTAAACTCAGGGATGTCAGGGGCATTCACATGCTGTGCAGAGAGCACCACCCTTTCCGACTCAAAGTAAGTGCTGGAACCTGCAGATGCGACTCCGCCAGGAAGAGGCCATGTCCGTGGGGTGTGTGTCCAGGCCTAATGACTTCCAAGTTGTAAGATGCAACACAGGCACAGACACACTGAGTACAACCAGGGAGGAGACGCATTCATTGGGTATGTCTCAGGAACTGAGGAACCAGGGAAAGCCGTGTTGTAGAATGTGACAAGGATGTGCCCCGTTCTCCTAGAGAGATGGAGAAAAAGGGAGATGGGAAGGGAAGGAGAGGAGAAGGGGAGGGGAGAGAGAGGGAGGGCATCGAGGGGGAGAGAGGGAAGGGTGGGGGAGAGAGGGAGGGAGAGGAGGAGAGAGGGGAGGGCAGAAAGAGAGGGAGGAGAGAGAAGGGGAGGAAGGAGGGGAGAAAAAGGGAAGGGAGTGGGGGTGAAAGAGAAGGATGAGAGGGGTAGAGAAAGAGGGAGGGTAGTGGGGAAGAAAGAGAAAGAGGTGAGGGGGAGAGAGAGGGAGGGGAGAGGGAGAGAGGGAGGGAGGGAAGAGGAAACAGGGAGGGAGGGGAGAGGGGGAGACAGGGAGGGGGGGAGAGGGAGAGGCAGCATGGAGAGTGACCCACCCCTGAGTGGTGCCGGAAGCCAGACATCAGTTCTCTAAACCACCCCCTGTAGCATTGTCCCCAATCCCTGAGACAGCCACCCTTTGCCAATGTTTTCATCCTCTCAGCACAAATAATCCAAAACTCCACAGACACTGAGGGCGTCGACCTCCCCGCAGGGTCCCAAGGCTGCAGACCTTTACAGAAGCACACTGCCGTGTGTCTCCCACGGAGCAGTCAGTGGGCCTGAACCACTGACCCTTAAGTTTTTATGCTTAGTAACATAAGGCCACATGAGACTGTGATGCATCCCTGCCCTTGGACGTTACGTCCGTCATTTCCCAGGACAGCAGTGTGAAACTGGGGCTGTGAGAGCAGCTTCTTCAGCTTAGTGACTTCCAGCCTTAGTGACTGACGTTGGGCAGGGTGTCCTGTCAGAGCTGTGTAGGCAGCCGGTCTGAGGAGCATGGTGGGGAGGTGGCACAGCGGGCCGGGGTCTTGCTGGGTGAGGAGCCCCTGCCCGGTCACTGCACGAGAACATGCACCTACCAAGCCAGCTTCCGGCCTGGGCTCTGGCCAGCGTCCATCCGACATCCCGAGGCCGCAGCCAAGGCCCTCCATGGGCGTGAGGCTCATTTGACGGGCCTGCCCATCGTCTCGTCTGGGCTGTGCCTTTCTTTGGCAGCAGGAAGAAGCATGCTGGCAGCTTACACACTTGTTCTCTGGTTCGTCAGAGAATCTTACACATGTCAAAATGGCATGGTCCAAAAAAACCCCACAAAATGTTCTCCAAGAAGCAAGACTCCTTCCACCAGCTCCTGTGCCCCCACTCCCCTCGGCCAGCCTGTGTATGCCCTGGACCCAGGGACGCCCCAGAAATATGTGGGGTCCCTCTGCTCAGCCTTGGACAGGCTACTTCTTTGTATTACATTCATGGTGGCATCAACAGAGATGAAGCCATGGCTCCAGGTAACCTCCACAACACAGCTTTAACGTCAGGAGAGCTGGCTTCACAAGGACTCGATGACAGACAAACATCCAACAGACATCCAGAGATGACGGGGGAAGAATTCGTTTTCCATACTATAATGTAAAAGTCTACAGATATGGTATAAACAAAGCCGGCTTTGGGCCAAACCATACCGTAACAAGTGTGAATCCTTCCTGGACAAGACATATCTCCATTTCCAAGCATCCAATAACCTGAGAATAACCGTTCCCCAGGGCTGTTCCTCACTTACAGGGAGGTTCATAAACCATGGTGCCTGGTGGCGCAGCCTGCAGCGCAGAGTGCTGCCGTCCACCGCTGCTTCCTTCAGGGGCACCACCCAGAGGGTGAGCAAAGTGGACAGCTGCTCAACCAAGTTTACAAATAAAACAATAAGTGAAGAAGAAACTGAGGTCAAGTCTGTTTTACTTGACCAACAGCCAACATGCATGGAAGCGGCAGCCAGGAGATCAGCCGACGGAGTGCATTGGCAAGTCGTCTTCAAAGGATTAAAAAAACAAAGACGTAACTTTGAGGACTAAGACGCACTTGACCCAAGCCGTGGTCTTGTCACCTGCCTCCTATGTGTGTGAAACCTTTTCACCTTCCTCCCCTGTACGTGAAACTGGACAGTGAAGACAGAGGAATGGCCACGTTCAACCTGTCGTACTGGAGATGAACACAACACACCGTGGCTGTCAGAAGACGAACCAAATCAGTGTCAGAGGAAACTGTCATGTGCCAGAGTCTGAACCCACCTCAACGGCTTTTCAGAGGCATGGAAGGAGATTGCTCATCTTTCTCCCACGGAGCAGCTGGTGGATTCGAACCAAGTGCCTTTGGGATTGCAATGTGGCTTCTTACCACTAGGCCATCAGAGCTCTCAGAACAGCAGCCAGAATGTTCTCTGGAAGCAGGGACTGTGAGACCGGGCTTACTTTGGACAAGTGGTCAGGAGAGACCCACTGCGAGGAAAGGGCATCCAGGGAGACCCCTGATGGACTGTCCTAACCACGGAGACATCTGTGGGAAACACCAACCACCGTGCCAATGGCACAGGTCAGGCGAGAGTGCTGCTGTCCTCATGGTCCCGGTGACAGAGGAACACTGAGAACTGCTGGAGGAGCAAACCAACCTCTCGTGGAAGTAGTGCAGCCGTGTGTTCCCCAGAAACCAGGAAGCTGAGAGGCCATAGCAACCAGTGGGCATGGTATCAGGAGGGCCAGGCCCTGGAGGAGGGCAGCAGGCTTGGGAGGGTCAAGGGGAAACCATCCACGAGACGGACTGGTGAGGCGCCTGCACCGACGGGCCTGCACACAGCAGAGATCGGGGAGGTGCACCTGTGGTCCGTGCCATTGACACCGACCTGACAGCACGAGGCAGCAGCCCCATGGCCCCCACAAACCTCGGCGACAGCAGTGACGAAGCCCGGGTGGTGGGACCCCGACTGGGACTGAGCCTGTCTCGTGGCAAAGGCGGGCCTTCCCACGTGCAGAAAGGGGCAGAGGTATTCCCCGGGCATGGGGCAGAGGCCCAGGGGACGGTGGCCTGTGGTCCTGGGACCTTCACAAAGCCAAGCTCCGGGAGAAAGACCGATGGTGCCGTATTTGCCGGCTGCAACCGAGCGCTGCTCTCTGATCAGAGCTCCTTCCCAGGACGCCTGGCTCACGTCTCAGGGATGGAAAGATACAGCACTCCAGAGTGGCTAGAACCTGCAGTTCTTGCCAGCTTAGTGCTAAGTCCCAGGCCCATGGTTACGGCACACTCAGCCTACACACCCGGCGTGGCCCTTATGGTTAACTGTAAGTGCATCACAGCAGCCTCTCTCGGCGGGCCAGGCGGCCGAGGGCTGCTCGCCCAGCTGCACACACGGTACCAACAGCATTCAGACCAGCTCTGCTCGCGCCTGTGCCACCTGCCTGATTAAATCACACTGCAGCTGAACACGCTGTGTGTGGATCATTTTCTACGGATTCGAGTTTAATTTAATAGCTTTTCCAGTAAAAATATCTACCAGCGAGCATTGCATTCTGGGTGGAAAACAACCAAAAGAGAGCCCAGTGTAATCAGAAGTCACCTTGAGGCATCAAGGTTAGGTACTTAACTGCTGACAAGAGGGTCGAAGGTTTGGAGCCAGCAGCAGGCACCCAGGAGAGCGATGAGCCACCCCCTCCCCGCCCCGATCCTGGAGAGATCACAGCCTTGGGGTCGCCCCCCACCCCAGGGCAGGAGAGCGATGAGCCCCCTGACCCTGGAAAGATCACAGCCTCAGGGTCACCTCCCACCCCGGGGCAGTTCCACACTGTCCTTCATGGCCAATGGAAGCAGAATTGGCTTGATGGGCAGGGTGTGTTTTATAATCAGAAGTGCACGCAGCACCTTCTAGCAGCGGCTCTGAGTGTTGGCTTAGCTTTCCTTGTCAGCACACCGAAGCCTGGAGCAGCAGCAGCAGCGATAGCCAGCCAAACCCCTGTCCTCTTCACTCCCCCTCACCCTCCACTTCGCTCTGCGCTGGCGGCATCCAAGTTGAATAATCCATGAAGCCTGCAGCATATCAGCACTCCCCTCTCCTGCTAAAGCCTGTCTCTCCCGTCCCTATGAAACAGCGGGCCCAGAAACTGTCGTGGAGAATTCACACGTCTCCTACCCACTTACAAATCTTTCCACATCCCAGAAAAATGTTCGCCAGCATGCAAAGAATGAGTGAGCTCAGATGGTGGGGGAGGCGCTCCACCTTCCACCCAGCAGGCCTTCCTCTGCTGCCCGACGTGGTCCACATGCGATGGGACGTGGTCCCAGGAAGCTGTGGGGACCTGGGTCCGGGAGAGGACAGGTCAGGGAGGAGGAGGAAAACCTTGATGTTGGGGCTTGTCTTCCCCCCTCCCACCCCAGGAAGTCCAACTTATCAGTGCACAGGTTAAGACAGGGCAGTGTTAACCAAGGTCTTGATGAACGCACGGCCCACGACTTGTTCAAGGGCACGACTAAGGATGGATTTCACCCCACAACCATCTGGGATGAGGTGCTTTTGAGCCACCATGTTTTCAAACTCGTCAGCATTAAATTCTGTCAAGCCCAGGGAACTTGAACTTGTCTACAGAGGGCCTTCATCACACACTCCTTGTTTTGAAGCTCGGTAGGGATGGACATTATGACCTGGCCAATGTGGACCATGGCCACTGTACCCTGGAGTTTTCCAAAGGCACCGCACACAGCTGTCTGGACCCTGTCAGCCCAGCACTGGACTTCTTGTTGATGTGAATGACATGGAAAGGATGCAGACGCACTGATGTGAAAACCAACTTTGCCACAACTTTTCACCACGTTCATGTTGGCACAAATACGGGCAGCCTCCAACGCTCCCGAAGAGACTGCTAATATTCATCCAACACCAGGCGGCCACAGAGTGAGAACTCACCCACTTCTGCCTTCTTCTGACCCAAGTCAAGGACCCGGATCTTGGCCTCAGGGACACGGCTGCAGAAGCGGAACTTAGGGCTTGTTTTAACAATACCAGTTACAGGGGGCGGGGCAGCAGCCCATGACAACACCGAGATCTTTGCAGCACCCAACAGGAAACACAAGCTCCCACTCCCACGCCTGCATAGTCCTTATATGGGGGTTGGGGGCTTGTCTTTTGATTAACAGACGTTGGGAGTTTTCTTAGGTGGAAGGAGAGAAGTTGTTATGTGCCGTCAAGTCACTTGCTACTCATAGCAACCCTATGTACAACAGCTCTGAACCCTGCTCTGTCCTGAGCCAATTTCAGTGTCTCTGACACACCTACTCCCTTTATCCCAGTCAGAGTCAATTCATCTCATCTGGGGCTCCCCTCTCTTACACTCAACCCTTCCAAACACGATGTCCTTCTCTAACGACTGGTCCCTCCTGGAAACAAGCCCAAAGTATGTGACACAGAGCTTCAGAATCCTCGCCTCCAAGGAGCAGGTCAATTTCACCCTCTCCAGGACAGGCCTATTTGTTCTCTTAGCAGTCCACGGTATGTTTAGTCCTCTTCTCCGGCACCACAACTCAAAGGTACCAATTTTTCTTCTATCATCTTTAGTCACTGTCCAGCTCTCTGATGCATAACAACTAATTGTGAAGACTATGGCCTGGATCAGGCGCATCTTGGTCTCTAGACTGACATCATTGCTCCTCAGCACTCTGGAGGGGTCCCTGACAGCAGACTTTCCCAATATAATTCCTCTTTTGATTTCCTGGCTGCTGGTACCAACAGTATTGATTGAGGAACCAAGCAAGCTGAAGCTGTTAACATCTCCTCCATCTATCACGATGTGGCCAATTGGCCCAGTGGTAAGAGAAACAGATAATGGAATTACAAATATAAGGCACATCACAGAAACACAACCACAAGTAAAGAAATGAGTTTTGTGTCTTTCAAAGACAATATTGCATAAATACGCCAAAAATAAGCAAATTTAGCATATGTTATTACAAACTGTCTATTGAGGCCTTATTTTTATTTTTTATGACTCTCTGAATATCTCATAAAATCCGGTCAGCAACTCTCGCTGAAAGTGGGAGCACTGGGTGCACACCCCTCCCCCTGCTCCTGATTTGCATGGATCACATGCCTGGTGGGGCCAAAGCCGCCATGTCTGCTTCCCGTGACTGTGGTCAAGTTTGCTCAAGTTAATTGCCTTTTAGCTGTCCTGATAACAGTCCTCTCATATTTACTGTATTACGATCCCCATTCATCCTTCAGGAAAAAAAAATATAAACTGCCATCGAGTTACCACTAACTCAGGCCTCCCACGGGTCAAAGCAGGCTCTTTTGCCAACCCTCCACCTGTCCAAGCGTGAAAGCCTTTTTCAAGGAATAGCCTCTCCTAGCAACATGTCCAGAGTGTGTGAGGTGGAGCTTCATTCTCCTGGCCTCCAAGAAACACTCTGGCTGCAACTCCTCCAAGACATAATGTTTGTTCTTTTGGCTGTCTGTGGAAAGTTCAGTCCTCCAACACCACAGCTCAAAGCCATTAAAAAGCGGGGGACGGGGAGATTAACATGTGTGAAGAACCACACAAACAAACCCACAAAGTGAGCCTTTTTCCTCCTCTACATCCCACCACCACTGGCTCCCGCCTAGAGACCTGTCCTCACGGGTCCACAGGTGTCTTCAGCAGAAAGGCCAAGAACAGTTCCAACAGCCCCCCACCCCCCCAACCAATGACCCTTTCCCTAACTCAGCCACTTCACCCATGGACACGCTCACACTGAGATCTGACAGTAGTGACTCCAACCACTTTACATTCATTCTCTCCTGGGAAACTGTTCAAAGTGGAAGGAATACAGACATCATCCTTTCAGGGACTAAAGGGGTCCTGATGGTGTAGTGGGCTCATCCTGAGATGCTCCCTGGCAGGTCGGCAGTTCAAATCCACCAGTAGCTCTAAGCGAGAAAGATAAATCGTCTCCTCCCATAAAGACATGTCAAGGGTCAGAACCCACTGATGGCGGTGGGCTTGGGTTTAATGGAGCCCTAGCAAGGCTGCAAAGGTAGAGGCCGGTATTTCCAACTGACCCAGCAGCCCTGCGAGAGAGCGAGCGTGAGCTGCTTGAGTAAGGTAAACACGTCCCTGGAGGCAACTCTGCTCTGGAACCAGAGGTCACCCCTAATCTCAGCAGTGGCTTTGAGCTTGTTTGGGAGATCTCAGCCCTTCCTCCTGTTCCACTCCCCCACCTTCTTGGGGAGCCCTGCTGAGACCCTCACACAGGGTGAAAGGCTGCACTGAGGGGCCCTTCTGGGGTAGAGATCCTGGGCAGAAGTTCTGGGGCTGGCCTGGGGTGGGAAATGCTCCCTAGCTCGGACACTGCCTGGGCTCTGGGGGTGACTGAGAACTGGGAACTCACTCACAGATGCTGGTACTTCTGATAAGGAAGATGGATGTTGATGGCCTGGCCAGATGAAAGCCACTCCATCTCAGCAAACAGAGCTGGTCTTATCATATGGAAGCATCTGGAACACAGGCTGGGAGAACTGATCCGTGGCATGCAGGAAGGTCTCTGAGCACTTACCAGGCTGCGGCCTGAAGGAGATCTCGAGAGCTTTCGGTTTCTAGAGTGGTCATCTCTACACAGGATCCCAAGGGGGAACAATAGGAACCTGAGACCACCCCTCTTATCCAGCACGGACGCTGACCGAGTGAGCACCATCAGTGTCCACAGCCCTCACATGATCCTAACTCATGGAACCTCAGTGGTGCATGGGTTACGTTCTGCTCACTGGGAGGCTGGCGGTGAGGACCCTTTGGCCAAGGCAGTCCTTTCCTGTGAGGGGTCAGAGCTGCAGAAACCCTCTGGGGCAGTTCCACTCTGCTCCCCAGCGCCACGATGAGTCCCTACATCTACAAGATCGCTCCAAAAGGAAGGCAAAGCCAGGGCCACAGAGCTGTGCCAACGGTGGTGTGCTGTCCTGGGATGGACAGAGCTGGGATGGACAGAGCTGGGGTGGACAGAGCTGTGCCAGTGGCGGAGCGCGGTCCTGGGATGGAAAGCTGGACATCTGAGCAGGAGTGGCTGTCTTGCCTTTCTCCAGACTAACCGTGCCGTCGAATCAGAACCGTCTCACAGCTCCCCCTCTGGCGGGCTTTACAGCCTGTAAATCACACAAGAGGAGATGCCCCACTTTTCTCTCGTGGAGCAACTGGTGGATTCACACCAAATGCCTTCAGTTCGGCAAAGCCTAGCTATAAGGGGCCGCACTATCAACCCAAAGGTCCGTGGTTGGAATCCACCAGCTGGTCTAAGGGAGAAGGATGGACAATCTCCTCCTGTGCAAGCAGTGACTGGATTTCAACCCCCGACCTTTGGGTGCCAGCCCAACACATAACCTGCTATGTCACCAGGGTTCCCTGCTTACACACTCATTAACCCTTTGAGCGAGGAACTGGCATGATTCCCATCTTACAGAGAAGAAAGGACTCAAGGGTCAGAGGACCCGCCTGCCTGGGAAAGACGCAGCTGAGAGCTCAGCATAGGCGCATCTGCTCCAACGCAGAAATTCACTTCCAGACAAAGACTGTTACAACCATGTCAGGTAGTGGAGCCCATTCCCCAAACACCCACAGAGCAAATGACAGTAAACAACGACACTTTCCCACTGTACCAGTCACTGCCACTCGCCTGATGACCACACAACTCCACAAGGTGACCATCAGTGACAGGAACACGTTCTCACATTGAGAGCTGCTGAAACCACTTCCAGAGGGAGGGCCCAGACACATCATTCCTCCTCCTGGGCGTCCGCTGCCCGACCCCCACCCACCTGTCAGGCAAGCGAGTGGGTGAGCGGGAGGCCCATGCCCTCCTAGTCACAGGCCCAGCCCTAGATCAGAGCCTTTTGGAGTGAGTGTCCTGTAGGCACAAGTTGGTGCCAGGCAGCATTTCCTTGTGATGGCCAGCCACCTGGCCTCTGGGTGGGCCACAGGGACCCCCTGCAGAGACAGTTACGCAGACTCAACGTAAGATGATATTCCTATGCTGCTTCCCAGCCTCCCCACCCGCAAGCATGTGCCAACGCTGTGTGCTGCGTGTGAAGTGAAGGGAAGCTGAGTACCAGCCAGGAGTCTGCATCTCCCTGGGAATCTCTTTACTAAAGACCGAGTCACTGTAATCGATTGGCAGTGACCACAGCTCTGGGCGTGAGCGTGGCAGAGATCAGGACGACGGGACTGAACAGGGTCCGGTGCAGAGCTGCTACTCACGGGGCTGTTCCGTGTCAGTCAGCTCGACAGCTCTTACCAACAGCTGTCGCTTTACTTACTGTACACCGGGTACCACTGGCCCACAGGACTGTGGGTTTCAGAAGGCAAACATTTTAAAAGGTCCTGCAGTTCCAGGATGCAGATGCTAAGAAAATATGGAGAACAGCATTTGTCTTCTTCTAAGCCGGGTTGTCCTGTTCAATACCCCAAACAGGATTAAGTCCTGGGTCAGGACTTTACAATTTCCGCCTCCGTCTCAGACTACTGTCGACTTTCCACGCTGGGATGTCCATGATCCTGGGACATGACTTGTCACGAGGGACAAAGGAACAGGTGGCCCCCTGGGAACCCACAGGAAGTCAGGGAGCCAGGCAGGTAGACGGAGGCCACACCGCATACACGTGCTGCCAATTGTACCCCTTCCCTGAACCAGCACCGCCAGGACTTCCAAGGCCTGTGATTCGGGAACCTGCAAGGCTCCAGAAAACCCCCTATGACTGGACTGACGTCACGGTAAGTTAGAAACTCTGAAGTTGTCAAGGATTTACTTTTCTTTGGCTCCACATCAACAGTCAGCAATCAGAACACGTGTTTGCACTGGACAAATGCTTAGCAGCAGCTAGCATGGAATCTGAAAAGGAATGCGGCCCTTTGTTGTTGTTGTTTTTTTTTAAAATTTTATTATTTTGTTTGTGTGTGTGTGTACCATCAAATCAGATCTGACAGGTATAGGAGGAGATGGCCCCTCCTTCTCCGGCAGAGCATCTGGTGGATTGGAACCACGTATCTCTGGGATTGCAGTGCAGCTTCTTGCCACTAGGCCACCAGAGCTCCCTGAAAGCAGCCCTTTGGAGGACTAAGGCTCCAGCCGTGGTCTCCTCACACACATGTAACTGTGGACAGTGGAAAAGGGGAAGGAGGAATGCCTGCATTCAAAACGTGTTGGCCAACAATATTTCATGTGCCGCGGACTGGCAGAAGGAAGGAGCAAGCTGGAAGAAGCAGAGCCGGGGTGTTCCTTGAGGGCGACTGAGGTGTGACTACATCTCCATCGCTTTGGGCCTCCTTCAAAGTGAGGGGCCCGCCCCTGGAGCAGGACAGCACTGGCCACTGGAAACAAGGAAGACCTCTATGAGATGGACATCAGATGACCTGGCTGTAACAACAGGCTTCCTGAAACACCACAATGGCTGAAGGATGGCCTGGGGCTGCTGTGAGTAACGTCCTCAGAGTCAGAGCTGACTCCATTACACCTAACAGCAACCAGCAGGGCCTGAAACACAAGCCCTCTCAGAAGTTAGCTGGTCCGCCTTCAGGACACAAGCCCTCTCAGAAGTTAGCTGGTCCGCCTTCAGGACACAAGCCCTCTCACAGAAGTTAGCTGGTCCATCTCCCACAGAGCCTCAGCTCGGGTGGTTTCCCCAGCAAGACTGAGGAGAGCAGATGACATCTTCCTAGAGGTACCACAGCACAGCAAGGGGACAAGAGTGTGAGGGACACAGTGGCAAGGCTGACCACAGCTTCCATTGTTCTCTGCAGCCACCAGTCTGGCCTGTCAACACATGCTGCTCTTAGAGGTAACAATCCTTTGAGTCTGTTCACCTTCTACATATTCCCCTGGCTCATTTATCCAGAGGGAGCTCTGGGAAGGAACTGTGCTGCCAGTGCAAAGGTACACGGCTCGAATCCACCGATTGTCCTGCAGGAGACAGACTGGCAATCTCCTCCCACTCAAGCAATTAAGTGCCTTTGAAAACCTGCTGGAGGGTCAGCTTTGCACTGTTTCCGACTTGAGGGTACACAGTAACTTAATCCAGGCTCTCTAGAAATGTTTTCACAGCGACCACGTCCTTTGGATGGCCTCTGCTCCAGCTGACTTCAGCCCCCCCCCCCAACCCCAAGCACTCTTCTTTGGGACCTCTGCCCCCAGTTCATCCTGCCAGATCTCCTACAGAGAAGAGTGCTGGCCATGATCCCTGACCTCAGCAGGATGGACATCGAGCACCCTGTCTGGGCATCACCCAGTCCTGGAGGTGTTTACTCCTGGGGGAGATGAGGGCGCCCAGCACACTTGGCACCTGGATGAAGCAGGAAGTCAAAGCTTATTTTATGAAACTTGCCTTTCTGGCCCTTCTCCGTGATTTCTGTCCCCACTGGGTTGAAAGCACCCCTGGACGTCCATGTGTAAGCAGAGTTCTTCCCCAGAAGAGAACACACAGTCTTTGACTTCGAAGCGAGCTCAGTGACATCCTCCTGGAAACTTTTACAGGAGCGTTCCCTGCCGCATCGGGACCTATTTCCGAGCTTTGCTTAAAAATCACTGATTGTTTCCAAGCTGCACGGTGTGGATTCAGGCCGGATTCGAGGCAGCGCAGACAAAGAACCCAGTTGACATTGCCATGAGCGACCTGCCCTCGCCCCGGCACCTCACAGAGGTAGCCCTCTCCAAGGCAGCATCCCCGTGCCTGTCACAACAAGATCTGGTATCGCAATTTAAAAAACGAGCTGTCGGCCGTGGCTCTGGAGACTGGGAAATGACAAGATGAGGGACAGGAGCAGAGGACACAGCCCGCCGGGTTTCGGGCAAACCTGCCTTCCGCCCGCAGCTGCGGCGGCGTTGCATCAGGCGCTGGCTGCGGAGCCCGGAGCCCTGGCCGGGCCGAGCGCAGGGCCGCCGCCGCTGCCTGCGGGCTCCATTCGCTCTGGCTTCAAAGACCCCGCTGATCTCCCCGGTCAGAAGGCTGTGCGTCTCCGGGCACCGCTCGGGTACACCTGGCGGCCACCGGCGTGGGCAGCCCCGAGCCCGGAGGCTGTGCGGGTCCTCCGCGCGCCGCACCAGGGACCGAGCAGCGCAGCCCCCAAGCCTGGCCGGCGGCATGTGCACCATCATTAGGGAGTCGGTGCCCGCAGGGGAGCTGAGGGCCAGCCCGGCCACTGCCACGCCACGAGCCGAACGCCCCAAGCCGTCTGCGGTGGCATCCCCGGACACCAGACAGACCTCCCGCAACTTTGTGAACTGGCCCACACGGGCCGGTCCTCCAGCAGACCCGCCGCCCCGGCCCTCGGAGCGAATGCCCGCGTGTCCAGCCCCGCGGCGGCCCCACCTGCGCCCGGCGGTGACATACCTCCAGCCGGCTCAGACTGGAGCTCTTGGAGCGCGACTTCTTGCGGAGGTAGACCGAGAAGAACCTGCGCACCGTGAACTTCTTCATGCCCACGTCCATGGCCCGCGGCGGGGCCCCGCGCCGGGCAGGAGCAGCCGCGGGGCCCGCGGGAGGCTCGGGCATCCCCGCGCCCGGGCGTCACCTCCAGGGGCGCGCGACC
>NW_006399774.1:21816685-21862754 GCF_000299155.1 Elephantulus edwardii
AGCAGCCCGCAGCCCGCCCTCGCTCCGCCCCCGCTGTTCGCCGGCCCCACCCACGGACCCGCCCCGTGTCCACCCTTCAGCCACGCCCACGGGCAGCCCCTGCGCGCCCCGCCCACGGGCGCCGCCCGGAGGAGATGCTGCCTGGGAGGCGCCTCGGGTGCCGGCACGCGCGCTTTGCTGGGCTCCGGGAAACTTGAATTGGTAATTAGCGGACAATTGTAGGAGCGCGGGCGGGCCCTCCACGCCGAACCCCGGCGGCCCGTCCAATCAGTGTCCACGGCCGGGTCCCCACGTGACGGCGCCGCGTCCGGGCTGAGAACAAAGGCCCGCGGCCGCGCTGGTTCCGTGCGCGGCGCTTCGTGCGGAGGTTCGCGGCGGCCCTGGGCGGACCTTAGGCCGCTCCTTTCCTGGACATGCGCCCGGCCGCCCGGCCCAGAGCGGCTCACGGCGCGTGCAGCACCCGGCCATGCGCGCAGGGCCACGTGCTGGGTGTGCCGCGCTGAGAAACCCAGCACGCGCCACCGCGGGGACCCCACCGGTGCGCCTGTGGACGCAGAGACCCGCGGGGGTGGGTGCTCCCTGCGAGTCCAACGGAGCGATGTCAGGGGGAGAGGGCGAGAAGTACGCATGCGGCCCCGAGCCGTGTCGGGACCCTGCCGGGTATGCGGGAGGCACTGTGGGCACTCAGTGGGCAGCGCCCCAGGTCAGCGCTGACGCCTAGGCTTCCGTCCCGCGGGCTCCGCTCTGACCCGAGTCTGACACTCGCGCGCAGTAGACACCCCTCCCTGTGCGTGAACGGACACACCGCAGAAACAGGACGCGTGGCCGGTCTCAGCTTTCTGGGGCGCTGCCCGGTAGGGCATCCTGACCCGCTGTGACTCAGCCTCATCGGAACCGCACACAGCTGGCGCTCAGCTGTTTTCAACGCTGAAATCACCGGGGAAGAGATTGCCCATCTTTCTGGCCTGGAGCTGGTAGTGGGTTTAGATGCCAAGAAATGCCCTTTTGAGATAAGAGGCAGCTCGCTAAGGGCGAGGCCACCAGGTCTCCCTCGGGGAACGTGCCACCCAGCTGCAGCCGACTCACAGCTGACCCCAGGGCCAAGGGAGGTGATTGCCCATTTTTCTCCCTCTGGTGGCTTCAAACTACATGCCTTCTGTTGGGAAGTGCAGCTCATGGAAGGAACGCTTACATTTCTCTGAAATCTTAAGTGCAATAAAACCACGCTATTAAAATGGAAAGCTGAAATGCGAAAAAGAAAAATGCTTCATATTTCAACTAAGGAACTCAGTGCCAGAAACAGCAAGGGTGTCTGCCTTTGTTTTCATGCTGGTAATACACAATAGCACTGTTTCCACAGGCATCTGCCCACTCAAAGCCCACGGAGCTCCATTCTTCTCTGACTGAGGAGGTCACCAAGAGTCGGAGGTGACCTGGCAGCAGCTGGCTTGTGTATCTGTGTCCCCATTTACTTACCTGCTGTCATTCTGTTGAGTCGGAACCAAACCCTCGCTGCCCCTCCAGCAGGTCTTCAGAGGCAGCAAATCACAAAGGAGTAAACTACCCGACTTTCTCCTCTGGAGCAGCTGGTGGATTTGAACTATGTGCCTTTAGCAGCACAACTCCTTACCACTGAGCCACCAGAATTCCCAAATACAGTGCGAGGAAAAGGGAGGAAGACACGGAAGGAAGGACGTCATTGCTGATGCCTGTGGGTCATGGCTGGGTGTGGAGAATACCAGAAAGATGGCTGTGCTTTGCTGATTATGCAAAAGCATTTGACTGTGTTGTGTGGATTGTCAAGTCAGATCCGACAGATATCTGACCCCCTGGTGGGATTGACTCTGCAGATCCTGTCTCCATACCTTTTCAACCTGTATGCAGAACAGATTATCTGGGAGGCTGGGCTCTGTGAGGAGAAATGTGGCATCAGGATTGGTGGAAGATCTATCAACAATCTGCATTATGCAGATGACACAACCCTGCTTCCTGAAACTGAGGAGGACCTAAGGCGCTTGCTGCAGAGGGTCAAGGACTGCAGCCTTCAATATGGATTGAGGCTCAATATCAAGAAGACAAATATTCTCACCAATTCTGGACCAATTGGCAGCATCAGGATGGATGGTGAAGAGATTGAGATTGTTCACAGCTTTAGTTTGCTTGGCTCCACAGTCAACACTCTTGGCACCAGCAGCCAGGAATTTAAAAGATGTATTGTGAAAAAAGTGCAACAATGAATGAATGGAAATCCAAAATCTCTGTAAATGTTCATTAAAATTAATAGTAATAAGAAAATGTAAATTTAAAAAAAAGATGTATTGTGATAGGAAAGTCTGCTGTTAGGGACCTCTCCAAAGTACTGAAGAGCAACGGTGTCTCTCTGGCACTAAGGTGCGTCTGATACAGGCCATGGTTTTTGCAATCACTTATTATGCATCAGAGAGTTGGACAATGACTAAGGAGGATAGAAGGAGAATTGATGCCTTTGAGCTGTGGTGCTGGAGAAGAGTATTGATGGTACCATGGACTGCCAAGAAAACAAACAGATTCCTCCTTGAGAGAGTTAAACTGAACTGCTCCTTGGAGGCAAGGATTCTGAAGTTTCGTCTGACATACTTTGGACATGTTGTAAGAAGGGACCAGTCTTTGGAGAGGGACATCATGCATAGGAGGGTGGAGGGACACAGCACAGGAGGGGAAGGCCTTTTATGAGGTAGATTGATTCAGTGACTGGGGTAATCGGGATGGGTGTGTTGGAGACAGTGCAATCGGCACAGGATAGAGCAGAGTTCAGGGCTGTTATGCACAGGGTTGCTATGAGTCACAAGTGACTCAACAGCACATAACAACAACAACAGCAATGTTGAGAACTCAATGGCACTTAACCGCAATGTTGAGAAGAATGGGAATCCCAAAATACTTAACTGTGCTCATATGAAGCCTATAGACAGACCAAAAAGCTGTTGTCCAAACAGAATAAGAGAACATTTTTTTTTCTATTGCCTTCAAGTTGAGCATGAATCATAGCGACCCTATGAATAAAAGGCCTGAAGCCCCTCTACAACTATCGCCATTTACAAAGTTCATAGAGTTTCCAGATGTATGTTGTTTAGGGAGTGGATGCCATTCCTGCAAAATCCAGAAAAGTGTGCACTGGTACTAGCAGTCAGGAGATCAGGAAATGTATTGTAATAGGAAAGTCTTTAGTTGGAACCTCTCCGAATTATTGAGCAGAAATATAATTTGGAAGCAAGAGTGTCATCCACTTCCTAATCAACGTGCCTCCAGAAACTCTATGAACTTTGATGAATGTCTGCAGGTATAGTGGGGCTTTAGGCCTTTTGTTCATAGGGTTCCTATGAGTTGTGCTTGACATGACGGCAATCAACAACAACAATGTAACTTGAGGACTAAGGTAGATCTGGTTCAGGCCCTTGTCTTTTCAGTCACATGTGCAATGAATAAGGATGATGGAAGAAGAACTGATAATTTTGAATTGTGGCATTGGAGAAGAGTACTGAATATCCCATGGACTGCCGAAAGAACAACCAGATAGGTCTTGGACTAAATATAGCCAGAGTGCTCCTTGGAGCAAAGATGATGAAGCTTCCTATTACATACTTCGGCCATGTTTCTAGGAGACATTATTCCTTGGAGAGGGACATCATGCTTGGAAAAGTGGACGGTCAGTGAAAGAGAGGGAGGCCCTCAAGGAGATGGATTGCCATGATGACTGTCCAATGGGCTTACGTGCTGGAGGTGGTGGGGATGGCACAAGTTAGGACAGGGTTCAGATCTGTTGTTCATAGGGCTCCTATACAGAACCCAATAGCACCTGACAACATTCACTCTGGATCTGAGCAAATAATCTGAGAAGCTGGACTACATGAAGAATGTTGTGTCAGGATTGGAGGAAGGCTCGTCAACCTGAAATTCACAGGTAACAGCCTTGTGGCAAGTGAAGAGAACTTCAGGCACTTCCTGATGAAGGTCAAAGACTGTATCGCCTTCTGTATGGATTACCCCTCAACAAAAACATGAGCACAACTGGATTGACAGAAACATTGTGTTAAACACAGAAAAAACTGATGCTCTCAACCATTTGCTAGACTCCACAGTTAGTGCCAATGGGGGCACCAGTCGAGAAGCTAAATGTATACATTTGCTGCAGAAACCACTTTAAAGGGCAAAGATATCACTTTGAGGAACAACATTGATTCGGTGCAGCCCAGCGTATTTTCCATTCCCTCGTACACATGTGCGTGCTGGGCGATGACTAGAGAAGAATGGAAGAGTTTGAATGAGGAGTTAGGCAAAGAATGCTGAGTATGCCACGGGCTGCCTGGGAACAAACCAGCCTGTCCTAAATGAAGGAATCAGGCTCCTTGGAAGCAAGGAGGATGAGTCTTTGCCTCATGAGGTTTAAAGATTAACAGGATGGTCCAGCCCCTGGGAAAGTGGGGTTCAGCGAAAAGGAGGAAGCCCCTTGACGAGGTGAATGGACAGTGCCACAGCAGCAGGCTCGGGCTCAGCAGGAGTCGTGAGGAGGACGCAGGACATGCCGTTTTGTCCTGGTTGACGGAAGATCTGAGTTGGAACTGACTTGATGGCATTTACTAACTGGTGGTGGTGGTATGTGCTGTTAAGTCAGAACTGATCCATAGCTGACCCTCCGGCAGGTTTTCAGAGGCACTGCATTGCAAAGGAGCTCTGGTGGCCGAGCGGCAAGAAGCTGCGCTGCAACCCTGAAGGCACGCGGTTTGAGGCCACCAGCTGCTCCAAGGGAGAAGGATGGGCCATCTCCTCCTGTGAGACTAACTAACTCTGAAAACCTTCCAGAGGGTCAACTCTGGGTCTGTGCTGATTCTACGGTACACAACAACAATGCAAGGTACGTCTCACATACTTTGGGTACGTCGTGGCAGGGGGAACCAGTCCTTGGAGAAGGATGTTGTGCTTGGAAGGTTGAAGGGACAGCACAGGAGAGGAAGACCCCAGATGAGATGGATTGACCCAGTGACTGGGGTAACGGGGGTAGGTGTGTCAGAGACAGGGAGACTGGCTCAGGACAGGGCAGGGTTCAGAGCAGTTGTACAGATGTCCCTGTGAGTCACAGGCCACTCAGTGGCACATGACAACAACAATGTAACAAATCACGAGGAAGGAGGTTTCCCATCTTTCTCTTGTGGAGCAGCTGGTGGATTTGAACCACTTACCTTTTCATTAGCAGTGCAATTCCTTACCACTAAGCCATGGCTGTAAAGCAATTCCATAGAAAATAGCTTATTTAATGTGAAAGAAAGTGAACCTATTTAGGTGAGAGGGTTGCACCAATGACAGGTTGCTTCTGAGAGTTACATGGAAGCTCAAAGAACCAAAACGCCTTCTGAAAACAGACCAAGTGCAGGAGGGGGGGTCTGTGGAATTGGACTTGGGAAGGTAGAATGGGTAGTACAGGGTGTGGGCCCCCCAGGGGTTGGTTCTGTGGATCACAGAGCACCATGGGTCCCAGGGGACATTGTGGGTTTCAGGGGTGCTGTGGGTCTCAGGTGCTGGGGGCTCCTCAGGTCCAGGGGTAGTGCTGTGGGTCCAGGAGGGGCACTTTGGGTCTCAGGGGTGCTGTGGGTCCCAGGGGCGCCGTGGGTCAGCACCAACCTGACGGCACCATTAGCACCACAACAAGATGCAGCGGAAAGCTTATCTTGGATGATTCAGCAGCACTGGGTACAGAGCGGCCAGGCCAGAGATTCACCCCTGTGCCGCACGGGGGTCCGTCTGCCTGGTGGGGGTTGTGTGGAGGGTTCCCAGGCTGGCACGTGCTCATTCATCTAGAGGATCTCCACTCACTAGTTGTGTCTCTGGGTTTCCTGACGGGACAGTCAGTGGAGGACCTGGCAGCTCTTTTCCTCACAAGGGACCTGGAATTTGGCTGCACTTGACCCTGAATGGCTGCGGATGACAGGCCACAGCCATCACAGTCCAGAGGGTGTCCTGAGTGTCCACTTCGTGATCTTCTGTGACTTGAGTGGGCACACGGCCATCTCCCACCTGGCCCACAGCAGTCACATCCTGACTCACGTGTCCACAGTCCAGTCCCCACACAGGCTCATACAGAGAGCTCATTCTCAGGTCGCCTGTCCTCACCCCAGGTGCCAGTGAGGCAAACGCAGATGTTTGCCGGAGAAAGCCACATCCAGGCCGAGCATCAGAGCTTCCAGGCATTCCACAGCGCATGCGTGGAAGATGGGGAAGAGCGAGAGGCAGTGGCCGCAGCCGAGGTGGACGTGTGAAGGCCTTAGTCTGGTGGGGACCGATGTCGTGGTCCAGGATGCTAATTCAAAGGCCTTGCCTCTGGTGGTTTGAATCTACCAGCTGCTGCACCGAGAAGGCTGGGCACTCTCCTCCTGTGTGATTACTGCCTCTGAAGACCCACTGAGGGTTAGCTATGGGTTGGTTCTGACTCAACAGTGAACAGCAACAACAAACAAGAAAATAAAAGAACAAACAAGGGTGCAGAAAACTGACCAAAAAGATGAAAATTAAAAATCAAACTTTCAGAGATGAAAGATGTTTAAAGATTCTCAAGCCAACCCCACTGTCACCAGGTCAGCTCCGATGCCCAGCGACCCTCCATCCAGCTCCAGGTGAAAATCAGGAGAAGACATTGCCATCCTTCTCCCACAGAGCAGCTGGTGGATTTGAACTGGGGACCTTCCAGTTACCAGCACAACTTCTAAAATACTACCCCACCTGAGCTCAGCACTCAATAAGAAAAACTCAAATGCAGATGGACTATTAAGTAGCAAATCAGATACAGCTAAAGAGACACAAGAGTAGATTTGATGTGGTCAGTAGTCAGAAGCGCCTTCCAGGGTAGAAGGTGTGTTTGAGAACAAAGCATTTGAATTATGTTTCTGCCACTGTCTATCTCTGGGTGAGGTGCTGGAATTTTCTGGGCCTCAACAGAGAGAGGTTTACCCACAAAGGGGACACTGGGCAATATCTGGGGATACTGGACACAACTGGTTGAGGCTGCCTGGCTCTAGGGGCAGAGGCCAAGGTGCCGCTACACCCCTTGCAGTGGGCAGGGCAGCCTGTGCAGCCTGCTCCTGTGGGGGTGGGGGCAGTGGTGCAGCTGAGCAGCTCAGTCTGTGAGGTGGGCAGGAGGCAGAGGCTGGAGGGGAGGGGTAGAGCGGAGGGGAGGGGGCCTGTGGGCCTAGTGAAGAGGCTGGGGAGGAGGGGGAAGGGCAGCCTGTGGGGCTGGTGAAGAGGATGGAGCTGAAGGGTTGCCTATCTGGATTGGGAGGAGAGTCTAACTGGATGGAGGTGAGGGGAACATAACTGGGTGGCGGATAGGAGGCCACATATTCATTCCCTGCAGTGAACTAGGTACTACCTCCCATCTCTAATGCTCTCTGAACTTTCCCTGTGTTTCCCTTTCTCTCCAGCCCTCTCTCAGTGCCAGGCTGGAGCACCCCAGTTCTGAGAACGTGCTGATGGGGCGTCCGTGTCCTGGTCCTCAGTCTGTCCGCAGCCCTGCTCCCAAACATCTCCAGAAGCAAATGTGGTCTCTTTACTTCACAACCCACCAATGTTGCTTTTGTTGTGTTTTGTTTGTCGTGTGCCATTGATTAAGAACTGCCCCCTTAATTGACTCTCCAGTGGGTTTTCACAGGCAGTAAATCATGTGGGAGGACACTGTTCAGCCTACTGCCGAGCAGGGGGTGGATTCCAACCATGTGCCTTTGGATTGCAGTGCAGCGTCTCACCGCTAGGACCCCATCATGTTGGCTCTGAGTCATCTCGACCCCACAGACAACCCCATCGCCCAGTCCTATACCACCATCACCGCCCTCAGTGGGCTGGGGTCCCTCAGTGAGTGTGTCGTGTGCTTGCGTCTCACCTGCAGCTCGCCCCCCCCCCCCCCCCCCCCCCATGCACACTATCAGCCCATGCCCTGCTGTGAGCCGTGGCATCTCACGGGCCAATGTTTGGACATGGACATTGTCTGTCTTCATCTGGAAGCTCCACTAAAACTTGTCCAGCTTGAGTGTCCCTGCTGGTGTTTGAAATGCCACTGGTAAAGCATCCAATGTCACAGCAATATCAGAACTATTGTGGTCAATGAACTGACCGAGGGGAGGTGGGAGTCCAACTGAGTCCCTGTGTTCTCTGGAACAGAGTTCACGCAGCCCAGATCATACCAATTTACAGCTCGGCTCCTGTCCCCAAGTCATAGCCCGTGGCCCAGCCACCCTGCCGTCTCTCATGGAGACAATGCCACGTGTGTAAGCAAGGCCTGGCACAGCCTCCCCTCGCCCACCCACTGGGCCTGCCTGGTCGGTTCCCTTGACTGCAATGCACCACCGAAGAACCCTGTGCCCACAGCTTGGCATGGCCTTCTCCTTATATGCTGTCCTGCATCATTTTAACTGTGTCGTCATAACTGCATCATTGTATCAATACAGCGGTATCATTATAGCTGTGTTGTCATAATTGTGTCATTATAACTGCTTCATTGTAACTGTATCAGTATAACCCATTCTCACATCCCCTCACAAGGAAACCCGTCACTGCTTAAAAAGATTTTTGTTAGGATTCAAACAACACTGCCTTGGGTTTCCTTCTCCTACCAGCCAAAATCAGGCTGCCTATCCACGTCTAATCCCACAGAAAACGAGCTCTCCAACCTCGCCCCTCCCCCTCCTCTGCATTTCCTGCCTGGTGTTCAGTTCTTGAGCTCTCTGAAGCTCTTCATGCTCTCACTATTCTTAAAGAACCAACATATCAGTCTTGAGGGAGGTGCAGCCAGCGTGCCCTTTGGGGTGCACATGGTGAAACGCTGGCTCACATACCTTGGGTGTAGTATTAGCAAGGCCCGTCCTTAGGCAAAGACATCATGCTCGGACAGGCAGAAGGCCAGCAGAAGCGAGGAAACTCCACAAGGCGACGGACTGGCCCAGTGGCAGGACAGTGGGCGGAGCGCGGTAGAGACCATTACGGAGGGACGGGTCAAGGCCAGGTTTGGATGTATAGTTCACAGGGCTGCCACGAGTGACAGTTAACCCCACGGCCTCTAGCAACAACAGCGTGGTCACTCATCCTGCACCTAGGTCCTGCAGGCTTGAGGGCAGGAGCAGTGTTGGTTTTGCAGACCTGCACACAGTGACTGGCTGGGCACCTGGACCACACGCACACGCAGTGACTGTTGGCTGAGTAACTCAGTGAACCAGGCAAGCAGCACTGGAAGCCAGAGACCTGGCAGGCCCAGCAGCACTTCCCCCACACCGTGCGCTTGGGAACACAGGGCAGACATGCAGAACGAGTCTCCCGCTCTCCCCCTCATCCTCCTACTGCCCTCTGTCTTCCTCGCTGAAGTCAATAGTCGACACCATGTCTGATGACTTAAGCGATCGATTAATGACACTAAATGATGTTTTGGTGTTTGCCAAGGGCTAGGAAAGGGAAGCCTGGTGGGGCAGTGGTTAAAGTGCTTGGCTGCTAACCAAAGGTGGCCTCAGCTCCCGCACCGGAGAGGGGGTAGATGTGTGGGCTGTGAGACTGCCGCCCGCAGCCCTGTGGGGTCGTCCGCTGTCTCCAAGGCCACCAGGAGCAGAGTGGACCAGATAGCAGCAGGTGAGCTATGGCTTATCCAGGACTACTCACCTCTTCCCTGTCCCTCCCCCTTCCTGAGCATGATGTCCTCTCCAGGGAACAGCCTCTCCCAGTCCATGCCCAGAGCATGTATGAAGAGAAGACCCTCAACCAGATGCTGACACAGTGACTGCAGCAATGGGCTCCAGCGGGTCAGAGATGGTGAGGAGGGCCCAGGTGGGGGCGGGACCCAGGTGGGGCGGGGCCCAGGTGGGGCGGGGCCCAGGTGGGGGCAGGGCTCAGGTGGGCCGCTCTGAGTACTGCTGTGGGTCACTCACACTGGACAGCAACAACCCTGCCAACAAACATCTGAGCTCTTCAGGGCCCCAGGTGCTGTGTTCACAGAGGCGCATCCTGCCACCCGTTCTTTGTCTGGCTGGGGTGACCATGTTTGCCTCAACTATGATATCACAACTTCCGCTAATTATAGGAACGCGCTTCCTCTCCGGATGGCTGGTGGGCAGCGCTGGGGGGCCTTTCAGGAAGTCAGAGACTCAAGGCCTGCAACTATTTACTGGGTTGTAACTGTTCTAGCTCTGTCTCCTATCTTGGGACCTGATTTAAGCTGCAATCATGAAGGTATAATTATAGAAGCATTTAACCTGAAGCCATTTTAAGTAAAGATCTAGAAGTAGGAAAATCCCAGGAGAAATGGAGAGCAGGGAAACTTGCCATCTCCGTGGAATATCAATGCGATGACTGCGCACTTTTGTTAAACCTCATCTTTGATAAAAACTTTAAAATGTACCAAGACTCCTAACAGCATTGACATGGATTTATCTTTTTTAGTTAAAAAAATTGTTTTAGACCTACTTGAATAAAAACTTCATATACACTGTTTCATACTTTCCTTCACTCACATTGTATTTTATACAATTATTCCCATACATTGTGTTTTATAAGGTTAATCATCATGGAACTGTGCCCACCATTACCCCCCCCTTTCCAGGTTCCCACCGGATCTTTCCCATTTCTTTACCTCCTCAAATCCCCCTGTGATTTCATCCTGTGACTTCCCCCTGCCTACTCTCACTCCTCTGCTCCCTCCCCTTGTCTCTTTGAGCCCCCATACACTTTTTACTAGTTATCCTTCTATTTTTACAATAATGTCTTATGCAATATTTGTCCTTATGAGACTGAGTTAGTTCACTCAGCATAATGCTATCCAATCTCTCCCAAGTTATGTAGTAGTTTCTGTTGCTCCTGGGTGCTCCATAGTATTCCGCCGTGTGAAGGTACCACAATTTCTCAATCCATTCAATTGTGGTTGGACATTTGGGCTGTTTTCATGATCTTGCTATGGTGAACAACGCTGCTTTGAACATCAGTGTACAAATTTCCATTTGTGTCTCAGTTCTAATTTCCTTAGAGCACATTCCTTGCAATGGAAGAGCTGGATAATACAGAATTTCTATTTTCAGCTTTTTGAGGAAATGCTGAACTGCCTTCCAGAGTGGTCGTACCATTTTACAATCCCACCAACAGTGTATGAGAGTTACCACCTCTTCACATCCTCTCCAACATTTATTGCTTTCTGTCCTGTTAAACATTTCCACTGCTACTGGGGTGAGATGATATCTCATTGTGGTTTTTATTTGCATCTCTTGTATTGCCAGTGATTCTGAGCATTTCTTCATGTGTCTGTGGGCCATCCGAATGTCTTCCTCTGTGAAAAGTCTTCCCATGTCTGTTGCCCATCTTGTACTTATGTTATCAGTCTTTTCCTTGTGGAGGCCCTGTAGGATTCTGTAAACTTATAAGACCCTTTTAGAGATGATATTGCCAAATGTTTTCCCCCTTAGTCAGTACGTTTTCTTTTTACCTTATTGGTAATAGTTTTTGATGCACATAGAGATTTAATCTTTAGAAGGTCTCAGTCATCAATTTTATCCTCTCTTGGTTGTGCATTTCTGGCTGTGTTTGTCAGTCTCTTTATACCATAGGCTAAACCTTCTAAGTGTGGTCCCATTTTGTCTCTTTTGATGCTTATGGTTTTGGGCTTTACTCCCAGGTCTCTGATCCACCCTGAGTTGATTTTTGTGTATGGGGTGAGATGTGGATCCTGTTTCAGCTTTCTGCAGGTGGCAGTCCAGTTTTGCCAGCACCATTTGTTGAAGAGGTTGTTGTTTCCTTGTTGAATATCAGATGACCATGGATTTGTCTTGTTATACAAAAAACAATGCTTCCATTGGTGTTAAGGCTGCAGTAAAGTTCGTACATCATGGAGCTAAAATTAGAGCTCTTGCCGTATTTGTTTTCCTCATGGGAACTTCACAGAAGTGAAGGAATCAGGAAAGGGCATCAGGAAGCCTGAGTTTGCAGTCCATCCTGCCACTTACGGCTGGGAAACTTTAACCTCAGCGTCCTCCTGCACAGCATGAATAATTCAGGGCACATGGCCTCTCCGAAGACGTGATGGCCTCAATTCCATCACAGGTAGAAGCAAATGCAATGATGTTTCTGCTTCCACGTGAAGAATTCCTGCATGAAACCAAACCACCCAGCCAGCTGGAGTCTTGCATTGCTTACCACACCCTCCCAAAGTTCAGGGATGGCGTCAACACACCCAGAATCCCATGGGAATGAAGTTCACCACTTGGAAAGAACTGTAGCATGGATTCTAAGACAGATGGACAGACTCCAGGTCAAAAAAGGCCAGCTAAGAGGGATGGCAAAAAATGCAGGCAGAAGATGAAAACACTCTCCAGTGAGATTCAGAAGAGTTTAGCAGGAGTCTGTGAGGGCGTCTCCCCTAGGGAAACTCTGAATTAAGATGCAGAGAATGCCAGGCAAATTTCCTAATGAAAGGAGGCCTGAGTTCATCTTTTTAGGATCAACAATCAACATCCTTGCTATCAGCAGTCACGAAAAGACGTATTGCATTGGCAAGTCCACTGTCAGGGACCTCTCCAAAATGCTGAAAAGCAATGATGACTAATGAAGACTAAGGTGCACCTGATTCAGACCTGAACAGATCACCTGTTACACATCAGAGGGCTGGACAATGAATACGAATGACAGAAGAATATACGCCTTTGAGTTATAGTGCTGGAGAACAGTCACGAATACCCATGGACTGCCCAAGTAACAAAGAGATAGATCTTGGAAAAAGTGCAACCAGAATGCTCCTTGGAGGCAAAGATGGTGAAGCTTCGTCTTTCATACCATGGACACTTGGCTGGATGAGGATTTCCTTGCAAAAGGACATCATGCTTAGAAAAGTGGAGGAGCAGCAAAGGAAAGGAAGACCTCACTTTCACATGCTTATGAAGCAAAGAAAACTGCATAGCTTGCATCAGGTGCCCCTTAGTCTTTGAACTGACATCCTTACTCTTTAACACTTTAAATAGGTCTTTGACAGCAGATTTACCCAATGTAATAAATAGATGTCTTCATGGTTGAAGAGAAGATTTTGAAAGTTTTGAAACCACAACAAAATAAATACTTCCAAATTCTGACTATCAGACACTTCTACATCAAGAAAGCTTTAGGAGGAAGCCAGTTCACAGCAGAAATGTTCCTGACGTATCACTGAGCGCCCGAGGCCCATTCACGGAACCACAATCTCCACCATCACTGTTACACCTGAAACTCACAGGAGAGTAAAAGAGAGCAAGTGGATGAAGATGTTCGAGTAGATTTCCCTCTTAAAACATCATGGATATTACCTGATGAAGAGGCAGGGACGCATCAAAGAACCGGAGCGGTTTATAACAGGAAGGGTGGCGATTTCATTCTCACATGAGGACACAGTTTACAGATTCAGGAGAGGTAAGATTTACTCTTAGCACGTAAATGCTTTCACAGTAGGAAATAATGACATTTTCCAGTGTTTAAACTGTTTTAGACATTCCTGCCCTTACTGAGTAACAGAATGCTTGTTTTCAGCTCCAGAACGACTAAATAATGCTCAATATCAACACTGATTCAAAAAGGACTCAATTCATCATCCTTGTTGGAAGGAAGTAGATATTGTCCGACAACTTATTTGTGATGAAATCATTGAAGAGTTTGTGAGAATAAAGAATAGTAGGAAATGGGTTTCATTAAAACTCGTTAGAGATGAAAGAGCTATCTAAAAATAGAATATAGAGGCGTGCTGTCATATTTGTTTTCAGATCATTAAATTTCCTTTTATGACATATTTTCATTTAGAATTACAGCATTTATTATGAAACAAGAATCAAAATTGAAGTGCCAGGCATTTAAAGCGAATCTGGTGAGTCAGCTCTTCACTGTGCGGATACACAGAAGGTTAACACTGATTGTCGAGACTGTGACACTGACTGACTCATTTTCTTTGCATGGGGAACATTCTTGTTGTAGAAAGAGTGGTGTGGAGCTGAAATGATAATACACTCGCTGAAACACTGATACACCAGTTCACCTCATTGCACTGAAATGGAACCCACCACTTTGTGTGCACCCAGTCATTAGAAGTGAATACAGACACGCTCAGGGCCCTGCCAGACACCAGCAGGCATTTATGTAATGTAATAGAAGATTCTGGACACAGCCAGCTTCCCTTGGGACCTGCTGGGGACCTGCCTTTCTTTGTGGGGTGCAAGAGGGGTCCCTCAGCTCTGCCCTGTGACACGGAAGCAGGACGTCAATGGTCACAGAGGACACAGCATTGGAAACCACAGCGTCCCAAGGGTACAGATGCAGCCTAGGGGGCCCAGCCGAGGCCCAGGATGCTGGGGTCTGCAGCACAAGCACCAGAGAAGAAGCCCACCCAGAATGCTTCCGAGGAGTGAGAAAGCGAGACACACTGTGGACGCGTCCCCAGGGAGGCCCAGCGCGGGAGCTGGCCATCGGGCTGGTAAAGTGAAGCGTTGCTGGCGAGGGAGCTGCACGATGCTGGTACAGTGACTGGAGCACCGTGCGGTGGACCACACGTGCCGGTGTCGTGGAGCGGGTGCGGGGCGTGGTGTGGGATGGCTCTTTGGTCCTGAAGACTTGAGTTATCAGCAGTGGGAGTCATAATCAAAGGAAATGGAGGTGGGCCAGAACTAGCTGCATGAGGCAGCGCCCGTGCTGTCCCCGGCTGGACCCTGCCTGGTTCCGGAACAGCTCGGTGGTGTCACAGGGTGCAGACCCCGGAACAAGTCAGCAATCCAGGTGTGAGGGTGTGACGGGGCAGGATCTGAGTCCCCGCAGGTGGGGTCACGCCATCTTCACCCGCAGCCATGGGATTTGCTTCCAAAGTCCACGTTCTCCTTTCTCAACACGTGCTGGGGCCCTGGAGCGGCCGTGGAGCACCCACTGCCCTCGTGTCTGCTGCTGGCACCCCGGGCAGGTGGTCCCGACTCTCGGTGACCTGCACGTGGTGGGCCCAGGAGTGGTGCCGTCCTCCCAATGGGCCTGTCGTCAGCAGCCCTGGAGTCTGAACGACTGACCTCGTGACCCTCTGACAACAGTCCATCCCTCACCCTGTCCGGTGTTGTCCTCAGGAGCTGCCGTACTCAAAGCCGATGCTGGAGCCTCCGTGCAAGTCCATCTCCCCGCGGTTCCCCTCTCGCTCGCTGACCCTCTGCAGAGCCCAGATTGGAAATCACTCAAAATGAGAACTGACACAGTGACTGCAATCGTGGCCGCAAGAGAGTCAGAGGCAATGAGGACGACACAGGACAGGAGAGCAGAGGTGACGGGGACAACACAGGACAGGACAGCAGAGATAAGGATGACACAGGGGAGGACAGGGTTCAGTCTGTTGTTCACAGGTCACTGTGAGCTGTACTAGATGCGATGGCACCTAACAACTACAATGATGTCTTTATTATCTCCTGAGACCACACCCCTGGCCCAGTGAGACAATGAGTTAAAAGGAATGGGAGTAACTCCTTCGTAAGAACTGCAAGTTATCGATGCATATGTGACATTGTTTAAGATGAGCCTTTTATCAATCCACACAGCCACCAGCTGGCGGCAAGGACATCCTCAGCGAGCCCCTGCTGGTGGTCAGCGCTGCTCTTGGGAAAGGCCAGTTTGTAGTGCCCCCTCTTTTTACTGTCCTAATTTGCATTTACTTTTTATGACTAGGGTTCGAGGATATTTGGTCCTGTCTTGTGAATGATGTCCATGGCCCTCACCCATCTGATTCTCTCTGTGTACCTAGTGTTTTTATTGTTTTCTAAGAGCTCTTTCTATGTGAACACATTCATTCTTTTATTATAATTCATATCGTTTTCCGATTTGACTTTCTTTATAACTTTGTTTCTAAATTTTGACTTCAAGCAGTGGTCAGTATTTCAGAAAGTGAAACCCAGTTTCCCTCTCGTGCAGCATTTTCTTTGATGGCGAGTGCACTCAGCCACCCTCATCTCATCCCAAGGCCTCTGACACAGTTTGCTGTACTTGGTCCCAATTTCCTCCGATTTAGGCATTTTTCTTTAACTCGTGGGCCTCCTGGGAGCATATCTGGAGGACACGGGCAGTGAGGGCTGCCTTTACCCGCACTCAGTTTTCCAGCATGACATGCTGAATAGTCTACACATTTGTGTTTCTGATGCTGTCCCTGCTAACACGCAAGGCTCTCTCTCAGTTGTCGTCTTGGATCCTAATGATGACGGCGGGAACCTTGCTGTGTTTCTGATGTTACAGAGGCCACGTCCAGGGGCTTAGTGAGTAATGAGACCCGTGAACCCACTGCTGGCAAGTTGATTCCAGCTCACAGTGAGCCTCATCGGCTTCTGGGGCTCCCCTCTTCACAGGAGGGGACCACCTACCTTTCTCTCCTGGATCAGGTGTGGATTTGAACTGCCAACCTTCTAGTTATCAATCTAATACTTTATTCATGGTGATACCATGGCTCCTGCCAGGTGAAGAGAAGTGCTCTTTGTCATATGATAAAAATAAACCCAAAGGCAGGTGGTTTGAATCCACCAGACAGACAGTCTCCTCCCATGCAATCTATGGCCCCTGAAAACTTGTTGAAAGGCCAGTGATGCATCAATTCCTACTTGACTATGCATGACAACAACTTATCTCATGGGTTTAAATCATAGTCTTGGTTTTTTGCAATTCCTTTCTAAATGTGTTAAGGGGATCCCAGGTGGGGCATTCAGTCCCGAGAACGTGCTTCCCTGGTACTGCTCTTTCTCGGATCTCACTGTTTACATCTGCCCGTAGACATGGGTGAAGCTGTTTGTTAAGATACTGATCCACGCACTGGCTACAGAGGACATGGCTGACGGGGTAAGGGAGCCGTGGAGACCCAGCTGGTGCGAAGTCACTGGTACCCACAGCTTTGCTGACATCAGCGGGCTCTGTGTGCAGCCTGGCGCCGGGTGCCCAGGGCCCAGTGCCCGGTGCTGCAGCGTGCTCTCCTCTGGAAGCCTCCCACAGCCGAGGGTTTGCCTCCCAACACTGACGCAGGACCCCCTGCTCCAGGGATGTGGAAACACCTAGAGGCATGCGGACGAAAGACTGAGGAGAGTCCTTCCCACTTTGACACATCAGGCGAGTGGTCATTCCCGGAGTCGGGACACTCTCACCCTCACCTGGCTCACGTCCCAAGTGGGGTGTGGAAGCCAGCAGAGAACGAACTCGGCCTGTAGACATGGGTGGCTCAGGGGACGCTGATTTGATGCTATGCCAGAGGCACAGGACTTGACCTTGGCTGCAAGTACCTGGACTCTCTGGCCAAGCTTCTCAGTGCCTACTTCATGTAACCCACTGGAGGGGCTTAGCAGATGCCGACCTGATGTCAGCTGCTTCCCTGACCACTGATCTGAACCGAGGGATGGTCAGCAGACAACAGTCAGCAGATGACCACCCTGACACAGTACCCTCAGGATCCAAGAGTAAACATATGGAGCAGTCTGGTCACTGGCAGGTCCACTCTGACTTCAGGACAAGCCTGGGTGCAGGGCTGAATTGTGCCAGCAGGATCCTCAATGGCTGTGACCTTCCCAAAGTTGACAGCCAGGCCTTTATTCTGCGCTGCCTCTGGGTGACCTCAAACCTCTGGACTTTTGCTGTCCAGGGCACTTAGCTATTTGTGCCACTCAGGGCTGTCCATCTAAGGACAGGTCCTTCCCCACTGAGCTGTGTCCTCCAAGGTGAAGAGACTTGAAGGACAGGCAGCCAGTGGACTTCCCAGACGCAGCTGGCATGACTGCGAGCACAGCCCACAGCATGTTTGAATCCCCAGGGCCTCAGTTCTCTATTCTGAAAAAGCACCCAACATGGGGTCACTTCACTACCAGCTCACCCAGCACATTCTGTGGGAACCCTGCCCCCTACACATTGAACTTGCAGGTGGCCCTGGGCCAGACCGAGGACAGCTGCCACTGTAGCAGAAAGGATGGAGTGTGAGGGCAGAGAAAGAGCAGGAGATCCCACAGTCAGACCCACACTGTGGCCCAATTGTGGGGAGACTTCAACTGACTTGGACTTTGACGCCCCAGCTTTATCATCTGAAAAACAGGCCAGAACTGTCCATCCCACAGGCTGCCTGCAAAATCCGTGTAGGGAGCAGTCCGCTGGCTTTCCATGTGCAGGAAATGGAAGATAGCCATTGTGCGCGTCTGTCCGTGCACATCGCACGCTCATGGCCGCACTTTCCCCTTTACACTTGCAGTTGACTGAATGACCCCGTGACCTGTTTCCCTCTGAGACCACAGTAACCCCCATGGGGCTGTTTCTCTTTCCTTCTCACCAGCGCCCGCCCTGGGAGGGGGACAGCGATGGGATGGGAGTGCACAACCCAGGGGAACCAAGGTGCCACCTCCGTGGAAAAGAACCCCGTTTAACACATGAGCCTGGGTGTCAGAGTCCAGACTGCGGGCTCACCCAAGGGCCCTGCTGCTCTGCTGGTTCGAATACACCAGCGGCTCTGTGGGAGAAAGATGTGTGATCACTTCCTGTGCAATTTATAGCCTCTGAAAACCCACTGGAGGGTCAGCTGTGAGTTGGTTCTGACTCAATGGCGATGAGTGAGTGAGGACATAGAAACAGCAGTCAAGAAATTAAATGATGTACTGCACAGAGCAAATCTGCTGCCAAAGACTTCTTGAAAGTGTTAAAGAGCAAGGATGCCACTTTAAAGACTAAGATGTGCCTGATTCAACCTCAAATTTATGTGAAAAGTTGGACAATTAATAAGGAAGACTGAAGAAGAATGGGTGCCTTTGAATTGGGGCACAGGGGTACAGTGAAGAGTACTGACTTTCCCATGGGTGTGTCTTGGAGGAAAGGTGACTAGGGCACTTTTCAGAGGTAAGGATGGTGAAACTTCATCTCACTTTGGGCATCTGGTCAGAAGGGGTCAGTCCAGGAAAAAGACATCACACTGGGAAAGGTGGAGGGTCAGTGGAAGGGAAGACCTTTACAGAGATGGACTGAAGCAGCAAACACCATGAGGGTCTGCAAAGATTCCGGCCCCTGAGACCATCGGGGCAGTGCCAGGTCCTGCAGGGTGGGTGCAGTTTTGGTGTAGTTTTGGTTTTGTGGCAAGAACAAACTGTGCTTATCCTTGGGACATGCTTGGGGATGAGCTGTGGGATGGTATCAAGAATGACATCCATGAGGAAAGCAAAAGGTCATTATGAAGACAAAGGAGAAAGAAAAAGCTGAGATGGTGTCAGAGGAGAGTCTAAAAATGGCACTGGAGCATCGAGAAGCCAAAACAGAGGGAAAACATGCTGAAGCAAAAGAGCTGAACAGAAGCTTTCAGAGGACAGCTCGAGAAGATAAAGCAGTGTTATAATGGAATGTGCAGAAAGTTGGAATTGGAGAATAAAAAGGGAAGAACTCTGTACTTCTCAGTCTGAGAAAACAGAAAAAACAAATTTAAGCCTCTAGCCATACTACTTAAAGATGCTACAGGCAATATGTTGTTATGACCCAGAAAGCATAAAAAAGAAGATGGAGGGAATACACAGAATCACTATTCCAAAAAGAACTGACTGACGCGGAACAACTTCAGGAAGTACCATATGAGCAAGGACCAATGGAAAGGAAAGAGGAGGTGGAAGCTGCATTGAAGGCATTGGGGGGGGGGGGAAGGTTCCAGATTTTAGGGGATATTAATTGACTTGTTTCAATTAACAGATGCAGCCCTGGATGTACTCACTAGTCTGTGCCAGGAAATTGGTAGGACAGCTGTCTGACCAACAGATTGGAAGAGACCTATTATTTGTTTCCAATCCCAAGAAAGGTGATCTAACAGGACATGGAAACTATCGAACAATATAATTAGTATCCGTCAAAGATGTGTAGAACAGTCCATAGACAGGGAACTATGTATGAACTATGCCAGAAGTTCAAGCAAGTTTAGAAGCGGCTGTGGTACCAGGGGTACCATTGCTGATGTCAGATGAATCCTGGCGGAAAGTAAAGAATACTAGAAGGATGTCTATTTGTGCTTTATTGACGGTACAAAGGCACTGGACTGTGTGGATTGTAACAAGTTGTAGATGACATTGAGAAGAATGGAAATCCCAGAGCATTTAATTGTGCTCATGCAAAACCTACACCTAGACCAGGATGCTGTGTGTGAACAAAGCAAGGGGAAACTGTTGTTGTTGTTGTCATCTATTAGAGCACGACTCATAGCAACCGTATGAACAAAAGGCCTGAAGCCCCACTACAACTATCAACATTTATCAAAACTCATAGAGTTTCCAGAGGCATGTTGTTTAAGGAAGTGGATGCCACTCCTGACTCCAAAAGGAGACACTACATAGTTTAAAATTTAAAAAGGGAGTGCGTCAGGGATGTATTCTTTTCCCATACCTATTAAATCTATGCTGAGCAAATTTTTTTGAGAAGCTGAACTCTATGAAGAGGAGTGTGGCATCAGGATTGGAAGGAAACTCATCAATTACCTGTGTTTTGCAGATGACACAACCTTGCTTGCTGAAAGTGAGGAGGACTGGAAGCACTTGTTACAGAGGGTCAAAGAAAACAGTCTTCAGTATAGATTGCATCTCAGTGTTAAGAAAACAAAGATTCTCACCACTGGACTAATTGGCAGCATCAGGGTGGATGGTGAAGAGACTGAAATTGTTCACAGTTTTAGTCTGCTTGGCTCCACAGTCAACACTCTTGGCACCAGTATCCAGGAAATTAAAAGACATATTTTGTTGGGAAAGTCTGCTGTCAGAGATCTCTTCAAAGTACTGAAGGGCAATGGTGTCAGTCTGGAGACTAAGGTGCGCCTGATACATGCCATGGTCTTTGCAATCACTTGCTATGCATCAGAGAGCTGGACAATAACTAGGGATGATAGAAGGAGAATTGATGCCTTTGAGCTGTAGTGCTGGAGATGAGTATTGAATATATTCATATTCAATACTCATATTCAAACTCATATTGCCAGGAAAACAAGCAGGTTCATCCTGGAGAGGGTAAAACTGGGCTGCTTCTTGGCAGCAAAGATTCTGAAGCTTTGTTTGACATGTTTTGGACATGTTACAATGAGGGACCGGTCCTTGGAGAGGGACATCATGCTTAGGAGGGTGGAGGGACAGCACAGGAGAGGAAGACTCTCAATGAGATAGATTGAGTCAATGGCTAGAGTAATGGGGGTAGCTATGTCAGAGACAATAAGATTGACACAGGATAGAGCAGGGCTTAGGATTGTTGTACACAGGGTCACTATGATTCACAGGTAACTCAACAGCATATACAACAATAATCACACATACACACACACATGAAACTCACAAAGAAGATAACTGTCTATCAAGCTATCATATGGTATCTGCAAGAAATGACATAGTAGGGATCCCTTAGCAAGGCAATCGGTTAAGGAGCTCCATTTCTAACTGGGAGGCCGGTGGTGCACGCTCACTCAGGGCTACCAGAAAGCCCCCACTGAAACCCTGTCACTGGGAGCTGGAGTTGACATGATGGCAACTTGTTAAAATGCTGGAGAGGATGTGGAGAGGTGGGAACTCTCAGACACTGTTGGTGGGATTGTAAAATGTGCAACCACTCTGGAAGACAGTTTGGCATTTCCTCGAATAGTTGAACATAGGAAGTCCATATGACCCAGCTATTCCACTACTAGGAATATACCCCAAGGAAATTGAAACTGAGACACAAATGGAGATTTGTACACCAATGTTCATAGCAACATTATTCACCATTGCAAAAACATGGAAATAGCTCAAATGTCCAACCACAACCAAATGGGTTGAGAAACTGTGGTACACAATGGAATAGTATGCAGCACGCAGGAGCAAAGATTTTGTAAAATGCTGTGTAACTTGGGAGAGACTAGAGAGTATTATGCTACGTGCACTAACTCAGTCTCATAAGGACAAATACTGCATAAGACCATTGTTGTAAAAACAGAAGGATAACTAGTAAAACCTGTACAGGAATTCAAGGGAGGGAAAGGTGAATGAAGGGGTGAGGATAGGTAGGGGTGAAACCACAGGGCTGCACAATTTGGGGGTTGGAGGGGGTGGGGAAACAAATGGGAAGGATCTGGGTGAAATGATAGGGTAGTGATGGGCAAGGTCCAATGGTGATTAAGTTTATAAAACGTAATATATTAGAATATGATATGAAACACAATGTGAATGAAGAATAGTGTGAAACAATGCATATAAACTATGTAAGCAAGCCAGTTAAAACAATAATGTAAAAAAAAATGCAGCGGCATGTAACATTTGATGAACAAAGCTCTGAAGGCAGGAAGGGGCGGCAGGAAGAAGAGCGTCAGTGGAGCCCGGGAGGGAGGGGTGGTGTGGGCTGCACGGAGAGAACAGTCATCAAAGCCCAGAAACAACGTGTATCAAACTGTAGAATGGGAAACCACTATGCTCTGTAAATTCTCTCCAAAATCACAATAAAATGCAAAACGCCCTCCCAGAAACAAACCCCACAGCAACGGAAGCACAGATGGAGGAGAAAGCCTGGTCACAAAGCTCCTGCAGATCCGTGGTCCTCCCAGCAGCCTGGCTGGTCCTCCCCACCTCCCCTCCATGTCTCCCGGCCCCCACCTCCTCCCCTCCGTGTCTCCCAAGGGCTCCTGACTGTCTTGGCATCAGCTAGCATCACAGAGCTGGGAGAGGAGAGAAGAGACAAGGCAGATAGTGAAAGCAGGGGCCTGAGGTGACTTCAAAGGCACGTGGCAGAGAAGCAGGGAAGCCGCTGGGCTGGCGGGGCTGAGAGGGCTCAGAGGGGCTGACTAGAAGTGTGTGTGTGTGACTTTGACTCAGGGACTCAGGTGACTTCCATTCCTGATCCTCAGTGACCGTGTCACACAGAAGCAGGGCACCCCGGCTGCTCCTAGGTGGACAGATAGGACCAGAGACACTGCTGGCGACCCACCCACCACTTTCCTTCTTGAAGATGAAGGTGACACATTCCATTCTTCCCTTCCTCTGGAAAGCCCATCGTATCTATTGAACAGGGGCTCAGGGCCAGACGGGCTATAGGTCACAAGCAGGCCGACCATGCTGGAGCCATCCTCCACACTGGTCCCTCTGACTGACCCTCCCTCTGTGAACAGCACCTCTGCACTCGATGACCACGTCAGAAATGATGATCACCAGCCCTCGTCCCTCAGGTCCAGCCAGCCATCACATCTATGTACTTGGTGGTGGTGGTTTGTTAAAATGTCACCGACTGATGTTGGCTCTCTAACGCCGTCTTCCAGCCGAGTGAAACAGCATCATGGCTGGGCCAAGGGGGCCCATGATCACACCACACAGCGTGTTACCAGACAGACAGAGCTGCCCCACGGGGGTCCCAAGCTTTATGGAAGCAGCTTGGCTCATCTTTGTCCCACCGGCCAAAGCGTCTCAGGGGTTTGCATCTCTATTGTCTGATTTGCGGCCCAGTGCTTAACCTCTGCAGCACCAGCTCGTAGTCATCTCTCTTCAGTCCGCACACTGGTCCCCGTCACCTCGTCCCCACCTCTCCTCAACCCCTGCACCTCTGTCCTCTCAGCTCCCTACCTCTGGTCCTCTCTCAGTCTCATCCAGAATGTTCCTTCTAAAACACAGACCTCATCTGTGACCTTTCCCAGCATGACGTCTTTCTCCAAAGCCTGGCCCCTCCTGGCAACGAGCCCAGGGCAATGGCAGATGAAGTGTCACTGTCCAGACCTCGAAAGGGCCACCTGGCTGCACTGCATTCCCTCCAAGAAACACTAGTTTGTTCTTTCGGAGTCCGTGGACGCTGGTGTCCTTCTCCACCACCACCGCTCCAGCGCATTGATTAATCTATCGTCTTCCTTGTTGACTGCCCACCTTTCTAAGCAGATGAAGCAACTGAAAAACCCCTGGCTTGGGCCAGGTGCACCTTAGTCTTTAAATGGGGCAGGGCAGAGTTCTAAAATGTTCTTCTAAAATTAAGTTGCTATGAGTTGTGGTTGATTGATGGCACCAAACAACACCACCATCTCCACTCTTGTGACCTCCATACTTAAACACCTCACACATTCTGGACCGGTAATCAGGAGGGAGAGACACCGTGCCTGGTAAAGCAGAGGGTCACAGGAAGAGAGGGAGACCCTCAGTGAGTGCAGCAGGCACTGGCTGCCCTGGGACCCTAGCTGGAGCTGTGAGGGTGGGGTGGGACAGGCGGGCTTGTTCTGTTGTGGTTCCTAGACGGCCCTCTGAACAAGGACTGGCTATCCGGTGTTCTTCTCTTTCTGTGCTCGACCCTGGTCCCTAGATTAAGACAGCACAGTCCCCAATGAGCACAGGGGTGCCCAGCTGGCCCTGAGTGAAGAGGTCAGACAGAGGTGCTAAGGGTCAAATGTGGGTCCTTCTCATGTTCTACAATGAGAACCCGATCCACAACTTCACAAGCAGGGGCCCGAGATGGTCTCTGTACCCCAGAGCCTGCTTTATCCTTTCGGTTGCAGCTCCAGCGACCCTCCCACCCATAGCACCATGAGCTGTCTCTATACATTGAAAGTGTTACTAATAATAAAAGTCAGAAGATGCTTCAGAAATCTGGCAACGAATTCAATCCATGGGGTTCTGGCAGGTCTGACATAGTAAGAGGGGTTCACTTTTTACAAGTATCTTGTACTTTTTGAAGAGGCTACCTCCTCGCAGGCAGTGAACTGTCTCTGAAAACCTGCTGAAGGGCCAGCTATGGGTCAGTTCCAACTCTACAGTACACAACACAACAACCATGAATTTTCTCATGATAAAACTGGTTTTGTTTGTTTTGCTAGAATTAGACTGATTTGACAGGGACACCTGGTTTGTCTTGTTCTGACTAGAATTTAATTGACAGCTCCATGCTGGTATTCACAAGAACAACACTGAACGGTGTGTTCTCTGTGGTCTGGGAGGTGGTCATGCATTAGGGCAGACTTCATAGAGTCTACCTGCCTACCTGTTTGTAGTATCCATCTGTCCATCCATCCATCTATCCAACCATCCACCCACCTATGAGTTATTATTATCTAGCTACCTGTCTGGATGGTGAAGAGCTTGAGATTGTTAAGAGTTTCAGTTTGCTTGGCTCTACAATAAACACTCCTGGTACCAGCAGCCTGGAAATTAAAAGACAGTTTGCATTGGGAAAGTCTGCTGTCAGAGACCTCTCCAAAGTACTCAAGAGCAACGATGTCAGTCTGGAGACTAAGGTGTGCCTGATATAGGACATAGTTTTTGCAATCCCTTGCTATGCATCAGAGAGCTGGGGAATGACTAGGGATGATAGAAGGAGAATTGATGACTTTGAGCCGTGGTGCTGGGGGAGATTACTGAATATAACATGGACTGCTAGGAGAACAAACAAGTTAATCTTGGAGAAGGTGAAGCCAGGCTGCTCCTTGGAGGCAAGGATTCGGAAGCTTTGTCTGACATACTTTGGACATGTTACAAGGAGGGACTGGTCCTTGGAGAGGGACATATGCTTGGGAGGTTGGAGGGACAGCACAGGAGGGGAAGACCCTCTATGAGGTGGATTCATTCAGTGACTGGGGTAATGGGGGAGGTGTGTGTTAGAGACAATAAAATTGGCACAGGGTTTAGGGCAATTGTATATAGGGTCGCTGTGAGTCGCAAGCAACTCGACGGCACATGACAACAAACAACAACAACCTATCATCCATCTACCATCTGTCATTCATATGTCTGCTGTCTCTAATACCTGTCTGTTCTCTATCTATTGTTAAGCTCATCCCTGATGAAGTGCCCATTTCTGCATTCACTGCTGAGGTTTCTAATGAGCTCTTCCAATAGTCAGCCGAGATGTGTGGCATTGGGGGAGTTACTCTCTCCACCTCCCCCCCCCCCACTGTCCCGATAAATAGATTCAACTCTAGTGTCTCTCTTTGGTGTCTTAAATAGCCAGCGTTCATGCTAAGCAGTATCACAAATGGAGCAAACGACATCAAATTACTAGGGGTGAACTTGGCTGGGTCACACAGCTGTGGGATCTTTGTGACTCTCTTGATTTTGCTTAACCTTCATCTCTGCAGAACTGGGATAATTTCTATCTCAGAAGCGTGTAACATCACGGCACAAATGGTGATTTTATGCCCTACAAGGATAATGGCTCTATTTTAATCCTCCGCTTAATAAGCTTGTATCCAGAGGGCCAACACCTCTCTAAGCCAGCAGTGTGCTCAAGAGGCCCACGTGTGTCCCAGACACACCTCCTTCGCTCAGCCGCGCTCTGCTCCTGTGCCAGGCGGCTCTGCTCCACGCTGAGCATCATGGACGAGCAGCTCCGTGGAGGGATGATGACTCAGAGCGCATGCTCAGGGCGAGATGCTGGGCCTCAGGGGGCTCCGCCCTCCAGGTGCTAAGTCAGCCGCCAAACGTGCTCACTGCGTGCACCACACGCAGCCCCTCCCATCTGCCCATTTGGCCTGACTGCCTGGCTCCTGTACTCCAGGAGGACCCATGCCCACCCAACTCCGCTTACACCTGTGGCCTCACATAGTGTCCACTTAGCTCTGTTCCTGCACCCCGGGAGGACCCCTCAGCGTACACGTGTGGCCTCACATAGTGCCCACTTAGCTCTGATCCTGCACCCCGGGGGGACTCCTGCGGCCTCACGTGTTGCCGCTTACCATAGCTCCATCTAGCAGTGCTAAGTAACTGAGGCAACACCTCGGAAGAAAAGCCTGGCCATTCGGAGCCCTGAACACCGGAGGGAGCACAGTTCTGTTCTGACCACAGGGAACATCATGAGTCGATGGACTTGACAATGACCAGTCATTTCTGCTTATTTTCAGCCCCAGCCCTCGAGGAGAAGCAGGTGACCTCTATGTGGGTGGCACAGGGTCGGGGCAGGGGTGATGGCCCATCTGCTGACCAGACCAGATATGCCAGGCTGTGATGCCCAGCCCAGTTCCACCCAGTATCTGCCAGAGAGGAGAACCAGAGCCCATTTGTCCACCTCACACCCCTCTTGAGTGAAGCTGATAGCCATTAATGACAGGCAGCTTCCCCCGCTGTACTGACCCAGAAAGACAAGGCCGCTGTGCAAGGCTCAGGGGCACGGACCTGCTGGGCCTGGGGATGTCAGGTGTCCCAGGAACCGACTCGTAACTGAGCCTCCACTGGTTCTCAGAGGCTTTAAATCACGCACGAGGAGACGGCACATCCTCCTTCCTCAGCAGCGGGTGGGTTCCAGCTGCAGAGAGGTGCCCCCTCTGGGTTAACAATGCAGCCCCTTCCGGCCACACCAGCAGCTCCCCTCTGCTCAAATGCACGCTCCGCCGAGCCAGCAGCCCGTGATATGCACACATGTTGTGTTTGTCAGGTGCCAGCGAGCAGAGTTGCCTCAGTCCCAGCAGGCTTCCCAAGGCTGTGGATCGCAGCAAAGGAGATGGGCCATGTATCTGTCCACAGAGCAGCTGGTGGGTTTGAACTCCGTGCCTTTAGACTCGTGGTGCGATTACTTACCCACTAGGCTGCAAGAGCCACCTTGCCTTACACAAATGCGTGCGCATCAAGAGTTACCATTATAAATGAGATTTGGACTGGAGCACATTAAAATAAAACAGTAAGAGAATAGCCTCTTTTTACCGCGCATGGATTCCATCGTTTCAAATGATAAATAGGGGCTGTGGAGTTCAAACCTCATTTCTATAACTAGCGCTGTTATGTACCTGGTGCAGGGACTGTGGTGGCCCCCCTGTTCTCATCCTGTGGACACAGAGGCCAGCGTGTTGTCGCTTAGGGCCTGGTCTCTCTAGAACGGCCTGCAGGGGTCCTGGAGGACATGGGAGAGCTCCCATGGGTTCCGAAGGCTGCAGGTCCTTGTGGAAGCACCGTGCCCTGCTCTCTTCTCTGGAGCAGATGGTGCCCCTCCTCGCTCATCCACACCTCACCAAATGTGAAACTCTCCTCCAGAGAGAGACAAGTCCATCCCAAGACTGGTCCACAGCAGGAAGATGGGGCTGCGTGGCTGTGACCACAGGAGGCGTCCAGCCTGTTCTGCTTCCTGCTTAGTCTTAGTCTGGAAGCCCTACTGACACTGGGCACTATGGCTGATGCTGCTGGTACTTGAACACATGTTGGCAGAGTCCCCCTGTGACAGCGACACAGCCTCCATGGTGAACCCCTCAGACCGGGTGGCTCCCCGCGGTTACCGTGACTCACTCCTCTCTGTCCCTCCCAGCGGTGGGGACAGTCTCAGGCCCAACGACCTCCTTTGTTGTTAGCTGTCCCCATGCCGACGTTGACTCACAGCAACCCTCTGTGTCAACGGCCGAGCCTGCGCAGCCCTGTACCACCACCACCGTCTCCTCCACGCTCAGGCCCGTTAGGGACTGCCAGTCTATGACCTCGAAGGTCCTCTCTCTTCCACGCATTCTCGACCTTCCAACACTATGTCTGTTTCCAAGGACTTGCCCTCCTGAAAATATTCCCCAAGTGTACGAGGTGACGTCTCACCATCCTTGCCTGTAAGGAGCCCCCTCACTGCACCTCCTTCCAGACAGACCCGTCTCTCCTTTCGGTATCCACGGGGTGTTCACTATTCTTTGTCAGCACCATAGTTTAAGGCATGGATTCTTCTTCTGCCTTCCTTATTCATTGTCCAAAGATCTCCTCACACCCCCATAGCTTCTGCTAACTTGTCCTGTGGAACTAAAACAACTGACGCCTCCTCCTCCTCCAGATACTTACACTTTCAGTGCCCCTTACCACAAGGCCTAGCTCTACACTGAGCTTCAGGGCAGAGAATCCTCTCTCCGTGTAAGTTTCCATTCTCCATTAGTGAAAAATAGGCCAACCTTCCACCTTCCACCGCCAACCGCACCTGCCTCTACACCCCGGAGGGACTGAGTCTCCTCAGTCGGGCTGGAATGCTGAGAGGTCGGAGTCGTTGGTCAGCAGGCAAACACACACGTGAGGGATGTGCAGGCCTGTGTCCTCACAAAACCCTGAGAGGTAGATCTTGCTGTGATCGTGCTGGGGAGAGGGGAAGCAGGTGGGGTGAGTGAGAGGAGGCCCGTGTAGAGCAGTGGAGGACAGACACGCTTCATCACAGAGGCTGCACGTTGTCTGGATGGAAGGGCCGCAATGACCCTGCAGCAAGCGGGATGCTCGGAGGCACATTTCCAGCAGCCGGTGCTCACTGAGCGTCCTGGCTCCGTTCTGGCCATTCCTGCAGCACTGAGACCCCCCCCCCCCCCCATGGAAGCACAAGTCTTCAAACACAGTCATGTAACTTTTCTGTCACTGAGAAAACAGAAATCTGTGCGACTTTATTTCAATACTGGCTCTATTACGGTGGTCTGAAACCCAGTCCACAACATCCCAAGGTCTACCTGTACTTAAGGAGTAAGACTGCTGGCACAGGCATGGGCACTAGTAGAAGGCCAGGTGACAGTCGTCGGGTGGTGACAAGTGCCTAGAAGGGGCTAAAGACATGACCACACCTATGACCACACAGGTCTTCAGATATGTGTGTATCTGTATGTGTATAAACCGATTCACGTATACAACAGAGCACTGGGGTAACATTATGAAAACTTAGTCATAACCAAGAGCTTAAGGGTATAAGTCACTGAGCAGCTCAGATCACAGTCTCCAGAGACATCCAGGCCAACACAGTCCACAAAGATGTTCTACAGACTCCTTGGTTGGTAGCAACTAGGATCCTATCCACATGCAAGCATCCACCCAAGGTGTGTCCATTAGCCTCTCCCCATCCAGAGCAAACAGAGAAGAAAATCAAAGACTTAGCATCCGAACGGTTAATGGATGGCTGGAACTTGGTCTGGTCTACAGGATTTTGAAGCTAGAAGAATGAGATGCCTCCTGGCTGGCCATGCTGACCCACTGACCACGGTCACAGGTGCTGACCACCAATAGGGATCAGAGTAAAGGATTCCAGACACGAAGGGTAGAAAATGGGGAACAAAAAGAAATTGTGGAAAAGATCCAACAGGCTTACTGGTCTGATAGAGCCTGGCGGAACCCCTGGAAACCTTCCACAGCACCACCCTCCACTGGATGGAGAACTGAGATGGGCCCCCCCTCACTGCCATTCTCCCAGAGGAATGCCCATGGACATGACCTCTGAATCCTGAGTGAGGACTGCTCTCACACTGACCACCTGTTTGCCCTTGCTCTTGTCCATTTCTGTTCTAGGTAGACCTTAGCTCTGCAGGAAAGAGGAATGGGATCAGGGCAGTGGGCAAGGGCTGAGACCAAGACCCAAACCCACGAACACTGAGTGGATCAAGGCTCTCAGGGGGCCTGCAGCCAGGAAGCTTCCCGGACTCAGGCTCTGAGTCCCTGCAGCAGGGGAGCTGTCCGGACTCAGGCTCTCAGAGGGCCTGCAGTAGAGGGGAGATGCCTGGATCCGGGCTCTCAGAGGGTCTGCAGCAGAGGGGAGATGCCTGGATCCGGGCTCTCAGAGGGTCTGCAGCAGAGGGGAGATGCCTGGATCTGGGCTCTCAGAGGGCCTGCAGCAGGGGAGCTATCCAGATCTGGGCTCTCAGAGGGCCTGCAGCAGAGGGCAGATGCTCGGATCCAGGCTCTCAGAGGGCCTGCAGCAGGGGAGCTGTTCGGACCTGGGCTCTCAGAGGGCCTGCAGTGGGGGAGCTGTCCAGATCTGGGTTCTCAGAGGGTCTGCCGCAGAGGGGAGCTGCCTGTCGCATTCTCACTACCACTGAGCGGATCCGGGATCTCAGAGGCCCTGTGGCAGAGAAGAGCTGCCTGTCATGTTCCTGGGCTGTAATTTTTACAGAAGCAGATTGTCTCAGGTGCACCACTGACCTCTTGATTAGCCGCCATATGCTTAACCACTACACCACCACAGCTTTTCTTATAGAGAAGAGTGAGCATTAGAGGAAGAACAAAGGACTTCATTCTGTAACATCTCTCCCTGCACACATGCACAAATGCAAAGAGGTGCATGTGAAAGCTCTCCTTAGTGAAACCTCTTATTAACAGTGACAGGGGAAGAATTGATGCCTTTGAGCTATGAGGTCGGAGAAGGGCACTGATTAGCCCATGGACTGCTCAAACAGTTATGTCTTGGAAAAAGTGCAGACAGAGTGCTCCTTGGAGGCAAAGATGATGAAGGTTTATCTCACATACTTTGGGCATGGTGTTAGGAGAGGCTACTCCTTGGAGAGGGACATCATTCTTGAGGGGTCAGTAAAAGAGAGGAAGACCCTCAATGAAGACACAGTGACTGCAGCAAAGGGCTCAAGTGTGTCAGAAATGATGAGGACGGCCCAGGATAGGACAGGGTTCAGGTCTGAGATTCATAGGGCTGCTGTGAGCCATGCTCAATTCGATGGCACCTGACAACTCAGTGCGAAAGCTCTGCTTTGGAAGGGAGGCATCGCAGAGTGTAAGACAGCTACAGTGTCCTGAGGCGAATCCCATCAGTGGACTGCACACAACCTGCCGCTGCTCTGAAACACAGATGGCCTCATTTCTAACGGCCCCCCACCCCACCCCAAGGTATATCTACAGTCCCATAGGACAAAATCATAAGCCACAGACTGGAACCAAGCCCGGCCTCCATGGTCTGTCTTGACACCACTCACTCAGCGTCTCCATCCAATTCACCGCCATCCAGTACTGTGAGCATCACTAACTGATCTGAGGGACTAGGAAGGCTCCCTGCTGAGCCAGGCTGCTTACTGGAAGGAGAAGGGCTGCTGCTGTGGGCTCCTTCCTCTCCCAGCCCGAGCCTTCCCTTTGGATCCTACCCCAGACTGGCTCACACGGGCTTCATCCTGACACCGACAGCAGACCTCCCGGTCAGAATGCTTCCTGGTCTGGAGCACTCCTGGGCCAGAAGCCATTCATCCCTCGGTTCTGTCTGAAAAGGAGACCCCTTAACTCAGCTCCTGCTCTGGGCCTTTTGCCCCCACCCCCACCCACCATCCTCTCTGATGACAGTAAGATTAACAGCTCATGATGATAAATAACAGCATAAGAAGGGGAAAAAACCTCACTTCTAATTCATACATAATTTCATTGTAAGATTTTAGTCATGCGTACGTAGAATTCTAAAGGTCTTCTGATGTAGTTAACCAACAGGTAATTTACTCAAGGAATACACGTGAAAATAAACTTCCACTTGAATGACGATAGACAACAAACACTCCAGCACTTTCTTTTTTCACTAGAGAATTAGAGACTATAAAGTATCAATTAAAGGCTCATGCATGACTTGCCTTTTTATTTCATTCCCTTCTGTTTAATAAAACCTGGGTGCTGAAATGCTGCCGTGTGAGACAGAACATCACCACTCTTGTTTCCTTTCACTGTTCACGTTCATCTCATCTGATAGATACCAGAAGTGTGGGAGGAGGCAGTGCTCCCTTCACACAGGCTGAGCCTCCAGCTCCACAGGGAGCTTCAGGAGCGTCAGTGACGGTGGTTGTGATGCTTATGGTGGTGATGATGGTGATGGCGATGATGGGCATGGTGGTGAGGGAGCTGATGGTGGTGAAGGTGGTGATAGTGATACTGGTGGTGGTGGTGATGGTAACGATGGCGATGATGGTGGTGAGGTGGTGGTGGTGATGATGATGGTGAAGGTGGTGATAGTGATACTGGTGGTGGTGGTGATGGTAATGATGGCGATGATGCTGGTGAGGGTGGTGATGGTATCAATGCTGCTGGTGGTGAGGGTGGTGATGACGCTGGTGGTGGTGATGATGATGGTGATGGTGGTGGTGAGATGGTGATGGTAGTGATGATGATGATGGTGATGGTGGTTATGGTGATGGTGGTTCTGGTAATGGTGATGGTGATGATGATGATGATGGTGATGGTGGTGAGGGTGGTGACGGTTATAATGAACATGGTGGTGATAAAGGTGATGATGGTGATGGTATCAATGCTGGTGCTGGTGGTGGTGGTGGTGATGATGATGGTGATGATGGTGGTGGTGATGGTGATGGTAATGATGATGGTGATGATGGTGGAGAGGGTAGAGATGAGGAAGTAGGAGAAGCCAGCCTGTGGAGAGGTAGAGTGGTGGAATGGCAGCTTCCTGCAGCTTGAAGCAATTTTTACTGCTCCACCCTCAGAGTTCACCCCCCTGTCGGGAAGCTGTTGAGTACCATAGAGTTGGAACTGACCCATAGCTCACTCTCCAGTGGGTTTTCAAAGGCAGTTAATCACTTGGGAGGAGATTGTCCATCTTTCTCCCGTGGATCAGCTGGTGGCCTCAAACTGTGGACCTCTGGGAATGCAGTGCATCTTCTTGCCACTAGGCCACCAGCGCTCCCTTTAGAGGAAGTAGGAACTGAGCAGCTCAGTAAGGTTTGCTTGGCCCAAACCATGGTATTTCCAATCACCTTGTATGAAAGCTGTTGCTGTTGAGTACCTTCTAATCACCCATGGCTCATAACGACCCCATATACAATAGCTCTCGACCCTGACCTTCTCAGAGCCAGTCTCATTGACTCTGACACACCTACCCCCATTACCCCAGTTAACAGTGCCAATCCATCTCTCTGGTTCTTCTACCCTTCCAAGCATCATGTCCTTTTCCAAGGACTGGCTCCCACAGCCACATACCTAAAGTATGTGAGACAGAGCTTCAAAATCTTTATCTCCAAAGAGAAACTTGGGGTGGGGTGTGTGTGTGTGTGTGGGTGTTGGAAATTTTTTAAATGGAAAAAACACAAGGTCCTATAAATTGATGGCATACTAATTGACACTTCAACAGATGCAGCTCTGAATGTGCTCCCCAGAAATCTGGTTGTGCTAAGAAATCTGGAAGACAGCTACCTGGCCAATTGACTGGTACAGATCCAGATATGTTCTCATTTTAAAGAACATGATCTAGTAGAATGTATACATTATAAAACAATATTACTAATATCATATGTGAGCAAAATCTTATTCAAGATCATACAAAAATGATTTGCAAAACATCTAAAGATTAATCTCTGTTTGATCCAATCCATGGTCTTCACAATTGCTTGCTGTGTGTCTGAGAGCCAGACAACAAATGATAGTATAAGAACCAGTGGTTTTGATTTGTGGTATTGAGAAGAGTGTTGAACATACCACTGACTGCCAAGAGAACAAACAGGGCTGTCCTGGAGGCAAGGCTGGTGAAACTTGGGCATGTTGTGAGGAGGGACCAGTCCTTGGGAAGGATACCACGCTTGGAAAAGGAGAAAATTAGTGAAAGAGAAGACCCTGGATGAGATGGACTGACACAGCAACTGTGATAATGGGGTCAGATGTGTCAGAAATGGTGAGACTGGGTCAGGATATGGTCGGGTTCAGAGTTACTGTACATAGGGTCACTCTGGGTCGTAGTCAACTCAATGGCACATAACAACAACAGCAACAACAAAACAATAGAATCTCAAGAGGAAAATTGTGTGTGTGTGTGTGTGATGAGGTACACAACATTATAGTGACAGAAAGAAAACAACACTTTAAGAAGCAGTTTTACTCATAACAAGATTATCAGCATATATCAAAGGCTTTCAATCAAAACCCAGCAGCCTCTACGCATGGTGGCCCCTTACTGTCCCCACAATGGTCTGAACCACACAATTCCAAGAAGAATTACCTACAGCTGTAGCTTTAATTGGGCCGAGTTTTTGTTTTGTTTTTTTTTCCTGTCTTAACTCCCTTCTCTATAATGCCAAGTAGGCATTTGGATTCTAATCTTTATTAAAACACTTTCGAGCCAAATTGTGCTATGTTTAAATGAAAAATAGAAAATAAATGAGAATGAAATGACCCTGATGGGAAGGTCCACAGCAGAGGGACATCTGCTTGTGCCACTGTCCACTGTCATTGGTGTGCCAACCCAGAAACAGCTGCAGGTGGCTGTGTTTCTGTAGGGAGAGAATGCCCACTCCTGAAGTCTCACAGGGGCGTGTGGCTTCACTCACACATGAGGGAGGACTCTCCTGTGAGCCACCCAGCACGAGTCCAAGCTCACAGCGGAAGCACACACACCTCATTCACAGTCCATACGTGCCCCGTTGCCACGGCTACAGAAGAGTGTGCAGTGCAGGGGCCGCATCCCACAGAGCTTTCAACCGATGACTCACAGACCAACATGCTTTGCTAATTAAGGGAACATACGGAAAGGTTGTGAAGGGTAGCTGTCTACTCTCAATTAAGTAAACCAGGCGCAAACAGGAAGCAAAGCTCTTGTTACTGTCGGTCAATTATAATGCATCAGTCACGTGATCCTGTTCTAGGCATATGGCATGTCCTTTAAAAGTGCATTATTAGGTGCTTATGCGGCCATATAAGAAGTCAGAGTGTGTGGAATCAACCCATAGTCTGCCTAAGGGACACTGTGTGACTCAAACATCTCCCTCCATAGATCAATATGTGCTCCTGTTTCCAGCAGTGCTGCTCGCCCAGGAAAATGCTGTCCTCAGGCCATCGTGCAAGCAGATCCTACAGAGAATCTGGCAATGACAGCACAGTCTCTGAGCCCCAAAACCCAGAACCAAACCTACAGCTGAGATGATGGTAGTGAAATCTCATCCAATGAGAGCAAATGTACGTGAGAGAGCCTAGAGAGCATATGTGTATGCGTGTAAGAGAGCCTAGGGAGTGTGTGAGAGAGTGTCTGTGTGTGTGTGTATGTGTGTGAGAGAGAGAGAGAGAGAGCGAGCGAGAGAGCAAGAGCACCTAGAGAATATGTGTGTATGTGTGTGTGAGAGAGAGAGAGACAGCGAGCCTAGGAAGAGTGTGTGTGTTGTGTGTGTGTGTGTGTATGCAAGGGAGATGTGTGTGTGTGTGACATGTGTGTGACGTGTGTGTGAGAGACACGTGTGTAAGAGATAGATGTGTGCGTGTGAGAGACATATGTGTGTGAGATGTGTGTGAGAGACGTGTGTGTTTGAGAGAGACGGGTGTGTATGTGTGAGAGTCTAGTGTGTGTATGAGAGACAGAGACATGTTTGTGTGTGTGAGAGATGTTTGAGAGAGGTGGGGTGTGTGTGTGTGTGAAAGAAAGAAAGCTTTTGTAGAAAATATGTGCACCTGTAAGTGAGACACTGTCTGTTAGAACATGTGATGCACCAGAGAGAGATAAAGTGTGAGAAAGAGTACGTGTGAGAGTGTGCATGTGAGAACATGTGTGTGTGAGAGATTAGGTTTGTGGGAGAGGGTGGTGCATGAGGAAATTGTGGGACCAAGAAAGTGGGTGTATGTGAGAGAGGCAGAGCAAAGCTCTGGTGTGCGGTGAGGAAGGGCACCTCCTGTCACAGCTCAGTCCCAGCCCCGGCCTTCCAGACCCCAGTGCAAAGGTCACACTCCACTCCCCGCTCTGAGAGGGTCAGATGCGCTCCCCACCTCCGGCTGCGGGGAATGGCTGCTCTTGGAGGAGAGGGGTTTAGTATTTACTATGGAGAGGGTCTTTGTTCCCTGGCTCCTCTGGGGCCCTGGTCTGGAGGGAGCTGCCTGACTCACCCAGAGCTCCCAGTCTGTCCTGCTTCACCAGCAGCTCCGAGGGAGAGAGGTAAGCAGTCTCCTCTGACGGGATTCCCGGCCTCACAAGGTCAGTGGGGGACCACCGTGAGCTGCCACGGACAGCGCAGTGGGCCGGTGATGGGTTTGTCCAATCCCTTCTCTGGACTTAACTGGACAGTCCCCTCACAAAGGGCTCCCTCTTAGTCCATAATAACCGACATTTTCTGCTGACTTGGCTGACAGACCAGGTACCTGCACCAGGGCTGACCTGAACAACTCTTTGGGACCCTGGAGATAAACCTCCCAGGACATTTTCCTCTGCTCTTATCTCAGAACCAAGGTCAAAGTCCACTCACACAGAGATTCCTTCCACCATAGCCCCTGACTCACAGCAAAGCTTTAAGATGCCCACACCCCACCAGGAACTCCACCCCACTTCACTCCATGTTCCTATTAAACCCCAGTGGGATTGGGCGAGCCTATAAATAGACTGTGACCTAGATGGGCTGAGGCACAGACCCGGCTCACCCTGGGCTCAGTTCTTGAGGACCCCCACGTGGCACTCAGGGTCCAGTGCTGAGGCTCTGCCATCCTCTGGGTCCTGCCACCCCGCCTGGCCCACCACCGCCTGTCCAGGTCTTCAACGGGACCCTGTACAGTGACCCAGACATTCATTCCTCGTGTCCTTACTCTTTGCTCGACTGAGCTTCTCAAACATCGCCTTTTTAACAAGTTGAAGGGTTGTGACAACCCTGCCAGGCGAGTGTGCCGGGATCCTGGGCTCACTGCATCTGGTGCCACGAGGAGCTCACCGTCCCCACAGTGACGCTAAACGTCCACCTGAAGGATCACATCCGCACGTTCTAGGGAAAGGCTCACTTTTATAAAGCTTTTCTTAGGAAAAACCCCCAAAACCAATAAAACACCAATCTGTCAATTAACAAAGAAAACCACCAAGCAAATAAACAAAATCACCCCCAAACTAAAAAATCTGAGAGCTCTGGCGGCCCAGTCCATGGACAGCTCATTGCTGACCCAAAGGTGGTTCATCTCGGTCAGTTCAAATCCACAGCTGTCCCAACAGAGAAAGGGAGTCCCTTCCCGTGAGATTCACAGCATTGGAAACCGACGAGAGGGCCAGCTAGGGGGTCGGGTCTGACTTGACTGTGAGGGGTGTGTGTGTGTGGTGTGTGTTTAATATGCCTAAACTTTGAGTTATATTGTTGTTGTTATGTGCCTTTGAGTTGCCTGCAACTCATAGCTACCCTATGTACAATAGCTTTGAATCCTGCCCTGCCCTGAGCCAGCCTCACTAATTCCGATACACTTACCCCCATTGCCCCAGTTACTGTATTACTCTGTCTCTTCTGGGGTCTTCCTCTCCTGCACTGTCCCTCCACCCTTCCAAGTATGATATCCTTCTACAAGGACCAGTCCCTCCTGGCCACGTGCCCAAATTATATGACACAGAGCTTCAAAATTCTAGCCTCCAGGGAGAAACTTGGATTTACCCTCTCCAAGACAGACTTAATTGTTTTCTTGGTGGTCCATAGTATGTTCAAAGCTCTTCTCCAGCACAACTCAAAGCCATCAATTCTTCTTCTATCATCCTTAATCATTGTCCAACTCTCTGAGGCATAGCAAGTAATTGAGAAGACCGAGGTCTGGATCAGGTATACCTAAGTCTCTAGAGTGATATCATTGTTTCTCAGTACTCCAGAGAGGTCCCTGATAGCAGATTTTCCTAGTGGGAGCTGAGCAAGGTGTAACTGTTAACAACCTCAATCTCTTCTCCATCTATCATGGTACTGTGAAATGGTCCAGTGGTGAGAATCTTCGTTTTCTTGATGTTGAGCTTCAATTCACACTGAAGACTACAGTCCTTGACCCTCTGTAGCAAGTGCTTCAGGTCCTTCTCAGGTTTAGCAAGTAAATTGTATTATCTGCATAACACAGGTTGTGGATGTGTCTTCCTCTAATCCTGATGCCACATTCCTCCTCATAAAGCCCAGCCTCTCCAGTGATTTGTTCTGAATATAAACTGGAAAAGGTATGGAGACAGGATGCATCCCTAAGGCACTCCTTTTCTGATTTTGAACCATGCAGTGCTTCTTTGCTCTGTTATGAGGACTGCTTCCTGGTCTGAGAATAGGTTTTGCAAAAGCACAACCAAGTGTTCTGGGATTCCCATTTTTCTCAAGGTTAGACACAATTTGTTGTGATCCACACAGCCAAATGTCGTTGCACAGTCAATAAAATACAGATAGACTTTCCTCTGGTACTCTCTGCTTTCTGCAAAGACTCATCTGACATTGGCAATAATGTCCCTAGTGCCACGGCCTCCTCTAAATCCAGCCTGTATTTCTGGCAGTTCTCTGTCAGTGTCCTGTTCCAGTTGTATTTGTATAATCTTCAGCAGGATTTTGCTTGCATGTAATATTTGACCTTCATTGCTTTCAAGTATGAAACTTAGGTGTAGTTGTTGTTAGCTGTTGTGCAGCTGATAGTGACCTTATGAACACCAGATCTGAACCCTGTCCTATCTGTGCCATCCTCACAGTCTGACACAGTCGAGCTCACTGTAGCAGTCGCTGTGTCGGTCCACCTGGTTGAAGGTCTTCCTCTCTTTCACCGACCCTCCACCTTTCCCAGCATGGTGTCCTCCCCTAAGGAACAACCCCTATTAACAACATGAGAGATGAAGCTTCCCCATCCTTGCCTCCAAGGATCACCAAGACACATCTAGTTGTTCTTCTAGACCTCAGTGGAAATCAGTTACTATAGCAACTGGGGTGTTTCAAAGGCCCTACAGAAGTAAAGAGAACTCCACAAGGTAGAGCCAGCAAGCCTGCTGTGAGGAGACTGAGAGAGGTTTGGGGCACTAGTGACTTCTGGGGTTCTCCTATGGTCAAGTAAGGTCAGTCTTCCTGGCCCCCAAGCCAGGACAGAGGGAGAGCAGGGCCAGCGCCTCAGAGGGAGCAAGGGACAGTGGTGGTCACCAGGAGTAGGGCTTGTTCTTGAGGACTTGTGTGTCCAGAGCTGTGAAGACCCATAAAGCAAGTGACACCATGAGACTCAGGGGCTGGAGTGGACTGTGGACTGCGCCCCTTGACACTGTCAAAGGAGGTGACACCCAACTGGCCCCAGGCCCACAGAGGTGCTGGGCAGCCCGGAGTTGCAGGAGGAGCTGCTAAGGCAGAGACTACTGGAGATGGGGTCACCTGTCACCCGGTCCAGGTGTGGACAGGCAGCAAGGGTCTCCACCTGGGACAGTCGGATGGGGGAGGAGCATCAGGGAGTTGCAGGCAGGACTCTGCTGGCCAGCCTTGCCCATGGGGGATGGCCTCATGGGTGACACGCTGGGTGAACCAGGTCCCGTATTAGGCAGCATCGGGCGAAGGTTTCCATCCACACTTGATGATACCTGAGCCCTTCTTGCTCCAGGAGCCACGTCCATGAATGCTGACACCCAAACCTGATGGTCAGTGACCTACACAGGAGACCATGGGGCAGCTCTGGTACCACCGTCCAGAAGACACAGAGCCAGCTCACGTTATGGGGCCTGTCCAGTTCCATCCATGTGCTTCCTCCACCACACGTGCCCCCGTGGGGTTCCAGCCTCCCGTCCGTGGCCTGTGCTCCCTCCACCTTCTCCTTCTGCCTGGACTTCTGGGCTCTCCATCGGCCCCTCCTGACTGTCCTTCACCACGCATCTCCTCTGGAGCCGGTGATGTCCTGGAGGCTGAGGCCTCTAGATCACATTCCCGCCAGGCTGGTTCCGTCTCTGCATGGCAGTGCTGTGAGCCCATCATGATGGCAGCAGCCACGTCCTACTGGCTTTGGTCCTCCTGGCACGTGGCAGGTCCTCCATGCACGTGTGCTGGGTCAGCCAGCACGAACCCTGAGGTCTGAGAGAGAGGTGGGACACACCAGCCGGCAAAGGGCCACCACTCTCCTCAGGGGCCTAAAGCAAGTGGGGAGAGTGGAGACCACAGGTGCGTGGAAAAGGACTGTGTCCAGGCTAGGACAGGTGGCCTTAGGGGACTCCATGGGCTTCCTGCCAGTGCTCACTCTGGTGCAGTTCCTGTGGACAGCGAAGGCAGGAGCCGAGAGCTCCCTGCCACATTTCTGATGCTCTTGGCTGAGTCTAGATGGCAGAGGCCCGACACAGCAGCAGAACTTCACCTCCTAGCTCCAAGGAGTCTTTGATATCACCAGCATCGTCACAGCAGGACCAGCGGCCACCCTTCACTGAGTGTCCACTGTGAGCCAGGGCACACTCACCCCCTCAGGCTTCTCACACGTGGCCTCACAAGGTCCTGCATGGCGGCTCTCATTGTGGCAATGACATTTTAAACAACACAGAAGATGCACATGCTTAAAGGCAAGATCACCATTGCTCTTCAGCTGGGGATCCTAGATGGTGCAGCCACTGAAGAGCATGGTTGCTAAGCAACAGGTCTGCCGTTCACACCGCCCAGTGTGGACACGAGGCCCTCCTGTGAGGAGCATGGCCTTGGGGACCCAGCGGGGCATTCTGCTCTGTGCTAGAAAGTCACTGACTGCGTAGAGGGTAGGGAGCTGGCCTGGGAAGGTGTTTCTGTTCTTTTTCTCTCTTGGTATTTAATGTAAACTAATGCTGCTGCTGTTGTTTTGTGTCAGAACCAACCTGTATCTGGCCCTCCAGTGAGTTTTCAGAGGCAGTAACTCAGATAGGAGGAGACTCCCCATCCCAGGGAGCAGCTGGTGGATTTGAACTGCATACCTTTGGGTTGGCAATGCAACTACTTGTCACAAAGCCACCAGTGCTCCCTGAGTGCTGCTGGGTTGCTTATTATTCAAAGACTCACAGGCACTTTTCAACAGCTGCCTTGTTGCCCATATACTCAGAGGTCAGCGGGCATTTGTAAGAAAGCTAAAGAGAAAAAGGAAGAGGTGGCCTAAGGGCAAAAGTGTATTAGAAATTCTTTAAAAGCATGGAAACCCATCTGACTCTGCTGTGTTTACTTTTCTATTAGGAGAACTGCCTGGATTACCTGAAGTGCACGGACACAGTCATTTGTTTTGCTCGGCATACAGCTGGCTGAACTTGCATTTTCTGTGCTGAATAGCAAACATAAGATGTTCAAATACCTTAAATCTCAGACCGCTTTAGTAAGACACACAGTCACCCTGGGAAGCTGGAGCGGCCACTGATGTGGCTGTGGTCCAGCCGGGGGTGGGGTCTCTACAGGGTGGGCTGCTGGTGAATCGCCAGGGTGAGTGCGGGACAGGAGGCTTCATCTCCTTGCCCTCATCTGTCGTCTCCTGCCCACTACGCTCCTGGGAGAAGGGGTCCTGTGGGGATTTGGGAAGGTGCCGAGCTCTGTAACCCAGGTGAAGACATGGACAGCACCCAGGGGTGCAGGACCTGGGGATGGGGGCCTTCCGCCACGTTCCTGTGCACCCACAGGCCCACCCGAGGCCCAGACTGGACCGTGCGCTCACTGCCACGACCTGTGAGACCTGTGAGGGTCGAGCACAAGGTAGACTTTGGACAGCGGACCACGGAGCTCGTGGTGGTCAGCATCATGACCACACCGGGAGAGCGATAGCAGGAGTGCGGGCTTTCTGGAGGAGAGGATGCTGAGGGGTCCCTGGGCGGAGAACCCAGTGCTGCCACGCTGGCCCCACTCGGCAACCCCCAGGACGCAGCAGAATCGCCCGTGCGGTTTCTAAAGCTGTACATGTGTGCAGAAGGACCTGCCACAGCATTCCTCCCCAGAGCAGCCGGTGGGTTTAAACCACTGACCTTTTGGTTAGTAACTGAGAGCTTAACTATCAAATTACCAGTTGTTGTTGTTGCGCACCACTGAGTCGGACTAGACTCCTAGCTGACTCTCCAGTGGGTTTTCAGAGACTATAAATTGCACAGGAGGAAACTGCCCAATTTTCTCCCGTGGAGCTGCTGGTGGATTCGAACCATGTGCCTCTGAGTTGGCAGCCCGGCTCAGGACGACCTCACGGCGCTAGTACAACAGCCGCTAGACTCGAGGTGGGGTGTCAGCGCTGTTCACCTTTCTCCCCTCCCCAAGCCACGCCTCCGCCCCACTCTTCCCCGGCCACGCCTCCCCAGTCCATGCCTCTCCCCAGTCCATGCCTCTCCTCAGGACATGCCTCACACCCCACCACATTGCTTCCCTTCCAGCCACACGAGTCTCAAACTGAAACCATGGCTTGGGGTGAGGGGATGAGAAATGGGGGTGACATGGTGGGGCAACATGGCCCGGAGGTGTGGCCTGGGGGAGTGTGGGGGGGAATGAGGAGAGGTGTGGTGGGGGCGGAGTGTGGTGGGCGAAAATGTGTCATGGGGGAGAGTGATGGGGGAAGAGTTGGGGGGGATGGAAAGAGTGGCCCAGGGGGAGGAGGGGGAGGTGAGGCTGGGGGAAGCATGAAGTGGGGGAAGTGTGGCAGGGGGAAGCATGGCTGGGGGAGAAGAGTGGCACGGGGCAGGGGAGGTGTGGTGGTGGAAGAAGTGTGGCCCAGGGGGAGAGGCATGGGGGGTTATGGGGGGGAAGTTTGACCCAGGGGGGTTAGAGTGGTGGTTGAGGGGCGGTGTGGGTGTGAAGCGAGGCTGGTGGGGGGGAAGCATGGCCCAGAGTGGGAGGCGTGGCCTAGAGGGTGAAGTGTGGGGGGGAGTGTGGGGGGAGGCGTGGCCCGGAGGGGGAATTCCTGAGAGAAGGTCACTGTAACAAGGACCACATGGGCAGAAGGGCAGCCAGAGTGCTGGACTTGGGACCCAGATCAAGTGACATTTGACAGGGAGCAGGGTACAGAGGGTGCAGAGCGGAGCCCGTGCCCAACCGGGAAAAGAAAACACAAGAACAGGAGCGATGAAAACGCAAGGACACGATTGATGATGCCAACTCCCCGGGGCTCAGCGAGAGATGATCCGACACCCCAGGGCTGAAAGCACCATGATCACAACACCCCAGGGCTCAGTGAGAGATGATCTGACAACCCAGCCTCATTCAGGCTCCATGTCCAACACCTGCAGAGCTGGAACCAGGGGAAAGTGGAGCAAGAAGAGGCAACTGCTGTCCCTTAAGGTGAGGGACAGACGCTCACTCCACAGCCTCTCACAGGTGGGGCCTGGGGAGAGCTGACCAGCCGGGCGGTCCCTAAGCTGCCTGGCCAGCTTCCTCATCAGGAAGGAAGGGTATTGCCACAGGGGCCACTCACTGCCACGCAAAGGCAATGACCTGGCTGGAGGGTGGGGCTCTCCAAGCAGATTGGGAGTCACCACCCAAACCTAACTGGACATGTCATTGCAAGGCCAAGAGCACAGGACTCAAGGATGAGGCACTTACCAGCAATACCTTGTAGATTCTGGCAAAGGCGTGGCGGAACAGAGACAGCATGCCGCCGAGGGGACACGGGACAGCACAGTGGCCGTAGTGTGGCTGGGCAGCACTGTCTCACACTACCAGCATGGGGGAGTCATGCCCCAAGGTGAGGTGCCACTCTGCAGGTGGAGCTGGGGCCTTCCGCCCAGGTCACAGGTCATGGGAGGCCGGGGAGCACCGGGAGGCACGTCCCCAGCGGTGCGGATGTGTCCCTGTCGCTTTTAGTAACTGACCTGGCCAAACACCCCAGGGTCATGCTTAATATAGGGACAGATATTTCCACTGGGTGGCAAGCCCAGCAGGGCCACCTGTTCTGTCACCCGCTGGCCTGTCTTGAGCTCACATCAGAAAGAGCTACCAGCAAGAAGAGGCGGGTAGGAGGCAGGGGACAAGCCTGGTGGGTTGGGTGTCCCCTCACACTGTGGTCTCACAACGCAGGTGGCCTGAAGCGGCTTCTGCTGTATGAAGCCAGTAAGGGCCTAACCACATGGCTGCCTGCGTTAAAGGTATCACCGAGGTTTGTCACCTGAAACCTTCCTCTCTTCTCCCCCACTCCCGTCCCCCATCAGCAGGGCATTTAGGGAAGAGATTTGGAACCGGACAAGGTGGCCCATCCAAGGTCACAGAGTTCTCACCTCACCACCGTAGGAGATCCCGTCGCCTGACGGCACAGAGCCAGGCACTTCTCCATAGCAAGGTCTCAGCCTGCGGGCACACGTTCACACAGTACATGGCATCATAGTGTCCCTACCCTCCTGCAATGATGTAGTCACCAAAATTCAACAAAACCAGAAGAATCTACCACGTGGTGCTGGGAACATTCCCACACCGGCCCCTTTAGAAGCAGGGTTCCCTAACTGCTGTTTATGTGGTTTTGCATTCCTCTGGTTAATGGGGTGCCCATCAATTAAAAACCCTAGGCAAATCAGCAGTGTTTATTTCTGTAACTTCTCCAAAAGCAGTTGGCATTAGTGACTGGGGGAGAAAGTCAATGAAAAGAAAAGTGTTTCATAAAAGTGAGGCTAGCTCCCAGGCGTGGGCACACCCTGGCCTCTGAGCCCATCTCCCATCAGCTGTGCCCAGCGCTATGCCCACCCTGCAGCCTCAAAACCTCCTTGGCCCCTCCACGCACAGGGCTCCCTCTTACAGGCCCTTCCTCTGAATGATATGGTGAAGACCTGGCACTGCCCGATGCTGTCGGTCATGTCTAAGAGGTGACCATGAGAGACTCCAGGCCAAAGTTCACCACTCATCAGCTCTGCAATAGGGCATCAGCTGCCCACTCTGCCTTCTGGGCACATGAAGCCTGCAATGGCCAAGGGGCTGCAGGAGCAGAGAATGGGCCCCACAGAAACCAGTCTCTGGGTCCTGCTTTAAAGTGGTCACCATGCTCACAGAGGCAGGCAGAACTTCCTTTACACAGGACTCTGCCGTAATGACCGATGAACACAGAGTGAATGCCAGCTGTGCTCGAGCTGCCCCATCAGTCCCTCTCACGGGGACTGCCTCTGCCACTGACCCTCTGCGTCCCACATTCCTCAGGTTAGGACAGAGCACGCTGTCCTTCCGCGGCACCTCCTCCAAGACACATTTGCTCTTTTATCCTCAGAGAGATTGTGGGATCTGTTCCAGGTGGCCATAATCCATGAAATACTGTAAGAAAACAAGCCACACGATTTCTTGCTCTGTTTGCCGGTGGGTGGAAAAGTTGTGCTTACTTTAGGCGATGCTACCATGCACTGTCATGTGGAATACGACGTGCAGTGACCCTGTGAACACAGATCTAAGCCCCATCCTGTCCTCGGCCGTCCTCCTCTCTGACACACTTGGACCCATTGCTGCTGCCAGTGTGTCCATCTCCTCAAGGGTCTTCATCTTTCACTGACCCTCCACCTTTCCAAGCATGAAGCTCCCTTCTAGAAATAGCCCCTCCTAACAATACACCCAAGTAGATGAGACCGTCTGTGACCACACTGGCCACACTTTCTCCAAGACATATCTGTTCTTTAGGCTGTCATGGGATGATATCCTAGGGGTGCACTGGTGGCCAAGTGGTAAGAAGCTGCATTGCAATTCTGAAGGTGTGTGGTTCAAGGCTACCAGGGGCTCCACGGGAGGACGGGCGGTCTCCATGCAATTAACTGTCTCTGAAAACCCACGAGAGGGTCCGCTATGGGTCAGTTCTGACTTGCTGGCACACACCACCAC
>NW_006399774.1:21862870-21890737 GCF_000299155.1 Elephantulus edwardii
CCACCACCACCACCACCACCATCACCACCACCACCACCACCACCACCACCACCACCACCACCGTGGTACATGTAGACGCTTCTCCAACAGCACAGCTCAAAGATATCAATTTTCTTCTGTCATCCTTATTCATGGTCCAGCTTTCAAATGCACAGCAAGCGACTGAAAAGACCGTAGCCTGAATCAGGCACATGCTAGTCTTTAAATGGACCCTGTTAATTACACAGTGTCAGTGCTCTTAGGTCTCATCCAGTCGTCTGGACTCAGTGGCCCTGCACCACAGACCTGGACCTCGCCCTGCCTCCCCACCCTCACCAGCCCGCAGTGGCTGAGCAATCCATTTCACTGAGGGTCTTCCTCTCTTTGGCCGACCCTCTATCCTCCTCAGCACAGAATCTCTCTCCAAGGGTTGGTTTCTCCTGAAAACACGCTCGAGGTAAGTGAGAAGAGGTTTCACCACCCTGGCCTCTGAGAAGCACTCTGACTGCTTCATGGAGCAGTGTTAGGAGCAGCGTTATGAAGAAGTGCGAGATAGTGTAAGCACAATTAGAGAGATAGAGACGCCTTTATTCTGAACATTCTGGGAAACTCTTCTTCCTGAGTTTTAACCTTCAGCATCACGGACTTATTTCAATTTTGGATGATCCTCGTTCTCCAAACAAGTCTGTCTTGGTTAATGCGACCAAGGTGTACCTTTGGGGCCAGGTTAGTGGGACTCATCTCACATCATTTAGGCCTGCTGTCAAGAAGGACCTGTCCTTGGAGAGAGACACCATGTTGGGGAAGGCGGAGGGACAGAGAAAGAGAGCCCCTCAACAGCACGGATTGCTGACTGTAGCAATGGCCTTGAGCAGATGAGAGAGCATGAGGTTGGTGCAGGGCAGGGCTCAGAGCTGTTGTTCCCAGGGCTGCTCAGATCAGAGGACACAGAACAACAGCAAGTATTTACTGAAGCACCGTCTCCTCTTCCTTCCAGGGGACAGCCGATGGGCTCAAGCCTCAGACCTTTCCGTTTATAGCCAAGTGCTCCAACCACTGGGCCACCAGAGGGTCCTGCAAGAACACTTGGTGTTGAGGGAGCTCTGGCGGCCTAGTGGCAAGAAACTGCACTATAACCCCAGAGGCAGGAAGCTCAAATCCACCAGATGCTCCGCTGGAGAATCAGTCAGATCTGATTTGATGGTAGACACACAAAAAATAACAATAAAAAAATTTTTTTAAAAAGAACACTTGGCGCCTGAGAGCAGGTCCCCTGAGTCCTGGCTCTCCTGCTCACTAGCTCCATGACCTTGAGACTCCAGGACCATCTCATCTTCATCTTCTAAAATGAAGCAACAGCCCTTGCAGCCTTCCCCACTGGGATGTGATGCATGGCCTGGCCCCAAATGCACATGAGAGGCTCACTTGTTCCACAACTGCACACAAACATCTGTAAGAGGACACTTACTGTGTTAACTCAGCATGTAAAAACACTGATGCTTTTACAGAGACGTATCCTCACGTGCTTGCTTTCTGGGCCTGCACCTTTTCAACACTGTTCTGTGATAGGATTGGAATGTCTGAAAAGAATTTCTCTATTTCCTTTTGCATGAGGAACAGTTCTGGTCTAACCTCACCTGTGTGATAAGGACTTCCCTGCCCCCTTAGCGGGCTCTTCCCTTCTGTGTCTGATCTTTGTAATCAACATTTGTACATGGCTCAACTCTCTGCCAGCATGAGACAGGCACCTCACCGCAATGTCGCCTCCCTAATGTCCAGCATGGGACCAGCACTTCACCATACTCTTGTCATCCTGGTGTCCAGCTTGGGACTGGCCCCTCACCATGTTCTTGCAGTCCAACCAACACCTCACCATGCTTTCACCGCCCTATTGTCCAGCTTGGACTGGCACCTTACCAGCCTCTCGCCACCCGGGTGCCCAGCCCGAGACCAGCACCTCACCACACTCCCACTCCCTGGTGCTGCTATTCTCTTCAATTCTCTGTATGTTCTCCTGCTCCCAACACACCTCTCTAATTCCCATTCTGTCAATGGTTCAAAGATTTTCCTGAACCCAAATCCATATCCCCATTGCCCCCCAGACAATCCTATGTGGCTTTAATTCCCAGTACACACCTATCTCTTTGAAGCACGGTTGTAGTGTCCGTGGTCATTTTCAATCCATGACTTCCATCAGACAACACAAATGGAGTCACATGGGTCACCCTGCGTCACCATTTCAAGTTGATCCGTCCTCACGGTAACTTATTCACGCTGCATCTTGGGTCCTGTGGGCAGGTCACCAGGAGGGACCAGTCCCTGCCGCAGGCTGTCATGCTTCATAAAGCGGAGGGTCGGCGCGGAGCAAGGCCCTGCACACGAGGGCTGACCCAGAGGGGGCAGCCATCAGTCCAGCACAGCAGGAGGATGGGGATGGGCAGGAGGGGGTCCCTGGGAACAGGGAACCTGCTCGCGGGACCGTAACAACATCAACAACGGCGACGACTCACTGCGTGTAGGTCCCGGGGCTACGGCCTTTCTTATGGATCTCTGGCGGCCAAGTGGTAAGAAGCTGCGCTGCAATCCCAAGCTGACCGTTCGTATCCACCAGCTGCTTAGTGGGAGGACAGGCGATCTCCCGCGTGACTCGCGGCCTCTGAAATGGCTGGAAGGCCAGCGATGTGTCGGTTCCACACACACCAACAACGTGGTCTTGTTTACAGAACTACTCATTTTATTATGGGGACGACTGGACACATGTGGGGATGTGCTCTACCTCCCAGTCCCTGCCAGGCACAATGGCCCTCACTTTGAGCTCACACAAGAACAGGCCTGCCCGTGTTTCCACTGAGAATGTTACTAGGGTCAGGGAGTCGATTTTGACTCCGAGCGACTTGACGTGACAGGCAGAACAGCCCCACAGCACTTCCCAGGCTGTAATCTCATGAGAAGGTGCTCTGGTGGCTTCATGCATTACGTGCTGTGCTTACTGTAAGGCCAAAAGTTCAAATCCACCAGCTGCTCTGAAGGAGAAAGATGGAAAGACTGACAGACTTGGAAACCCCGTGAGGTTCTCAGTGGTGGGAATCTTTACAGAAGCCCATCGCCAGATGTTCTGCAGAGCTGCTCTCTGGGATCAAACCCACGACCTTCTCATTAGCAGCCAAGGACTTAGTTGTTTACATCATCAAAGGTCCAGCAAGAAACCCCAAGAGCACTTCTCTTCCGCAGGGGCTCCCATCCGTCAGCACGAGCACCACCTCACGTCGTCCTGCTGGGTGCCAGCTGACCGTCCAGCGGGTTTTCAGACGCCGTGAATGGCACAGAAGGAAATTACGCAACTCTCCCCTGAGGAGCAGATGGTGCATCTGAACCACCCACCTTTGGGATGGCAGCTCAACTCCTGGCCCACTAGGCCACTTATGTCACATTGTTGTTACTGATTGCTGTCGAGTAGAGCACGACTCGTAACGACCCTATGAACAAAAGTCCTGAAGCCTTTCTATAACTATTGTTTTTATCAAAGTCCATAGAGTTTCCGGAGGCACGTGGTTTAGGAAGTGGATGTCTCTCCTGCTTCCAAATGATATGACCCATTTCTCCCTTGGGAGATGCTATCTTTATTCTCCTCCATCGTCTTTCTTGACACAGGGCTCAAGGACCTTTGGCTGTGATTCTGTTTGGAACTGCAAACACACGCACTTGACTGAGTATGGACTGGATCTCACCTCGCTGCCCCTGAAGACCAGAGACAGCCGGACCACAGCCTGGTTCGCTCAGTGACGAGGCCCCTTCCTGTCATATGACACAGAGGCCACAGGTCGGCAGGCCATGAGTCATGACTTCTAAGGCCTAAATCACTGAAAACATCTTCCCCTCTCCTTCTTTTTCTGAAATCTTTCTGTCAGTCGTTCAAATGATTGTGGTTTTCATGGAAAGAATGGGAAGCAGTAAGCGTGGCACCCAGAGTATGAGGTCAGAGAACCAGGGTTTTATTCAGAAGAATGTAAAGCTGAGCTTCCTCCCTTCAACCTATTTCAGAGACACTGGCACCTTCCAGCACTCCTCCTGCAGCTCAGCTGACCCTCTGTGCACCTTTCGACTTTACAATCAAGAACCAGCAAAAGGGGAATGGGAGACAAGAGAAGAGTGTGAAGCTGACCACGAACTAGAATTGTCTGGCATATCGTACAAGCATTTGTTTCATTAAAGCACTTTCGATTTTTTGGACTACCTTCTTCAGAAAAACTTAAATACAACTCTGGATACCAACTTCATCTTAAAGAAAGGAATTGACTCCCACTATCACTGTCATTTGAGGAGTAGGACTTGATTTTGCACCAGAGATGAGCTTCATATCTGGAAAAAGAACAGCTCAGCCCCCAAATCATTAGGACAAATCCAATTAGACCTCAAATAGCAGTACTTTTAAATATTCCTCCCACTCAGAAGAGAACCTTCATCAAGACAGTGTGAAAGCAGGCCTTGGCATGCGGGGTACGCTGCCAGGGTGGTTTGGGGGCAGCTGTTCCTTTTGGGAGCCACAGAAGGTGCTGCGTGCCTGGCACTCGTCACCCAGCCCAGAAGCTTGCCTGCTGCTGGTGACACAGCCCAGTCGGTCACCCACAGTGCACAGTTCTGTAGGAAATGAACCCAGAACTGCTGAGGGCAGTGAGCTATTGGCTGAATGTGTGCTGGAGCCCCTGACCCTCATCTCTAGAGACAGCACCCTATCAGGTGACGTGAGTGAGGCCGCCACGGGGAACGGCACGCCCTCAACCTGGTTAGTGCTGAGTGATAGAACATGAGCACAGATGGGAGAAAGGCAGATGCTACGTGGAGACAGCAGGAACTGAGGTGTGCTGGGGGCGGAGAGGCTGAGGCAGGGGCTCCCCTGAGAGGGGCCTCTCCCTCCTGATCTGTGGGGTGTTGTGCACCACTGAGCCATAACTGACCCTTGGCTGATGCTCCAGGTGTTCAGAGCCAGTGAATCACACGGGAGGAGGCTGCCCTTACTGTCCTGGGGCAACTGATGGATTCGAACCATATGCCTCAGGGTTGGCAGCACAGCTCCTTACCACCGGGTCACCAGAGCTCCCTCCTGATTTGGGAGAAAATGCATTCCTGTCCTTTAAGGTCACCTCCCTGTGATGTCTTCACACAGCAGCCCTGGGAATCGGAGATGTGAACGTAATGAAGAGTTGTAATTGGGCAGGCTTCTCTAGCACGCGAGAGCTTTTAGCTGCCATGTCCTATCACAGGAATTGAGAACACAGGGCTTTTAGGACAACCTAACACAATCGAGCCCACACGGCTTCCACCTGGACCTGCTCGGCCACCTGCTTGTCCATACCACCCAATTCACCTGGATCCTTGAGCAAAGGAAATGAGTAAGAGAACCTGGTGAAGGCAACTCACTGGCACCCTTGTGTCCCCGCAGGAAAGCCACGCACTGGCGTCTCTGTATCCTCTCAGAGAGAAGGCCACTCACCAGGCGAAGCCCACTCATGGGTGAAGCCCACTCACTGGGTGAAGCCCACTCACTGGCACCCCTGCGTCCCCCCAGGAAAGCCATGCACTGGTGTCTCTGCATCCCCTCAGAGAGAAGCCCAGTGGCTGGGGCCGGCATCTGGCATCCCCCGCACAGCCTCGGGGACCACCCCCGCCCCGCTCTCAGCCGTGTGGCTCAGCCACCTCACTCCTTCCTGGCCATCTTTATCCTCACGTCTGCATCTGGGGCAGCGTCTACCTTGCCTTTTCCACGTGAGGATCCTATCTGGGCTTCTATCGCTCTGGGTGGTTGGAAGGTTCTGACTGTGTCGTCTCAGTCCTGTATTCTTTAAATCCCCGCCGTTCTCAGCAGATGATTTTGCACAGCCCATGGTTTCTCAGGGACACACATATCACTTTACAGCTAACACACCTGTTGTGTCCATCCCTAGAAAATGTCCAAGGTGAAATGTCTCATTTCTAGTTCATGACTCTGACCTTTGCCCCTGATACGGGGTTGATATATGGGGTTACAGTGTATATACTGACAGTAAGTTAGTGTCTCAATGTCTCACACTCACTACTGAAGTTCTGAGGCACTTTCAACTATTCACTGTTCAAAAATTTAGATAAAATTGTGATGCTTTGTGATGCCACAGTAAAGGCTGGTGGACACAGGCCATCGGCCTGGGTGTCTCTCAATTCCCTCCCTTGCGACAGAATGACTTCCATGGTGTGAACATTCAGATATCACTCAGACAGGGAGCTCTGGTGGCCTAGTGGCAAGAGCTGCACTGCAATCCCGAAAGCGCGCAGTTTGAATCCACCGGATGTTCCTCTGGAGAAGGCAGGCAAACTCTTCCTGTGCCAGTTGGATCCAGTTTGATGGTACAACAAATTAAAAAGAAATATTTAAAAAAAGATATCACTCAGATAAGGTATTTTCAACCATGTCTCTGAGGGTTACTACTGTTTGTGTCCCTTAAGAATATCTGAATTTGTAGGTTCACCCTTTTCTACTAGTTCTTATCTGTTATGGATCATGTCCCCCAAAATACATGTCTGCATGGTGAGGTCACAGTTTTCAGTATTACACAATCATTCCCATAATGTGACCTGTAACTAGACAGTTGTAGGAAGATTAGGGGGATGAAACTTCCTTCAACAGGTAACAGTCCTCATGTAAGGGGAGTTTCCATGAGTTTGGCCCACATCACCTTTTCTTTCAAGGACAGAGAAAGGAGCAAGAAGTGAAGGGTGAAGGGGGGAGGGTGCGCAGGTGCAAAATCACAGGGCAGCACAGCTTGGTGGGTGGAAGAGGGAGGGGAAGGAAATGGAAAGGTCTGGGTGAAAAGACAGGGCAATGATGGGCAAGGTCCCATGGTGATTAAGTTTATAAAACATAATGCATGAGAATGATTGTATGAAACACAATGGGAATGAAGAATAGTGTGAAAAACAATGTATACGAACCTTGTGAGCAAACCAACAACAACAATAATAATAATTTAAAAAAAAGGAAGAAGAGCCAGAAGTGGAGCATGTCCTTTGGCCCCAGAGTCCATATGCTAGCAACCACCTAGACTCAAGAGCAGACTGATGTGTAAACACCTGGGACTCTCCCGGGGTGTTCCCAGGAGACAAGGACCCTCTTCCTACACTGTGAGTCAACAGACAAAGCAAGCTTCCTGGAGTTCAGACCACCAGTCTCCTAAACACAGAGAGACTGTTCAGTTCATCCACTTGAGTTATTTCTATCACAGTGGTGCTGAATAACTAAGATACTATGCATCAGTTCTCAATGATGTTCAAATATAGCTCTTCATTTAATCAAAACCACCATGTGGTTCTCAACAAGAAAACACAGCAAATATAACTTAATAAAAATAAAAATAGGCAACGTGTAAGAACAGATAGTTCAGAGCAAGAGAAAATTAAATGGCAAGAACATAAAGAAAATATTATTGACTCACTAAACACAGCCAGAAAAAGTTAAAATGAGCTATTTTATAACTGACAAATTATATTAAATTATATAAATTGTATCACCAAAGACAGAAATTTCTCTTTGACATTTTTTTTTTGCAACTTCTATGTTGTGATAGTGGGTAGGGATGGAGAAGGGTGGTCCCTGATGACTGAGAAACCAAACATTTCAACATAAAAAAACCCTCAAAACCAGAAATGCAGGGTTCTGTGCTAAAACAGGCACCCCTTTACTGGGAATTAAATCATTAATTCTTAAATTAGTATAATGTAATCACAAATTCAGTAAGTTAGTAAATAATTCAGTGATTTAAGAACCAAATTATTCTTTAATGACTAGTTTAAGTTTTCCCATAGGGGCTTAATTTCCAAAGCAACTGAACCTTTTTACTCCTGAGTTTAATTACACTTGGGAAGTGGGTCACTTCTGAGCTGAAGTCTCCAGCACTGATATTCATGGACAGCAAATGGCAGGAACCGTGGATGGTTCACTGAGTGAGCACGTCTTGGGCTTATGGGCAGTAAGCTGAGCGGGTTAGGGGACAAGTGGGGAGCAGGAAGAGTTAGAGGTAAGACAGTGTGTGGTAGCCAATGCCTACAGCCTCGTAACGCATGCGCAAGCCATCAGGAATGGTGGTGACACCCTCAACCACTGCTTCCATCATTGTGCCTCGGTTTCCTCAGACAGACTGGTGGCTGTAGTTGCATCTCATCAAGTTGGAAGCAACTCATTGCTGACCCTCCAGGGGATTTTCAGAGGTCGTGGACTGCTTGGGAGGAGATTGTGCATCTCTTCCCTGTGAGCAGCTGGTGGATTTGAACTGCATGCCTTCAGGTTAGCAGCACAGCAGAGCTCACCCCTACATACTTAAAACAGTTCCATTTCTAAGAAGTCTTGTTGATGCAATAGTTAAGCATAGGGCTGTTAACCTGAAGATCAAGGATTCAAACTCAACCAGCTGCTCTTCCAGAGAAAGACTGTGATTGGCTTCTGCCAATGACAGTGAAGAACCAGCCATGAGCTTGTCTGGTACGTCCTCTTCCATGAGTCAGAATTCCGCTCTGTCACGTGGAACTCTAGGAGTCGGATTTCTGCTCTGTTCTGCAGAACTGTCATGAGTCAGAATGCACTGGACACACATAACAACAACAACAGCACGTAAGTCAGTTCTGCTGGTTAGTAAAAGCTGCTGCGTGCACCAAAATTCATCTCAGAGTCTTGGGGTGACGGGGAAGAGGTCTGTCACCCATCCACACGTGGGGGCTGGGTCTACGCATTCACACACCTGTCTCTGCCTCCTAGAGCCCACAGGGGTTTGCTTGTGACTGCTTTTTGGTTCAGTGATTATGTGTATCACCTCTATTTCATTTTCACCATCCTCATACCGTTCAATATTTCCCCACTAACCCATTGTGTCATTCACTATTTTCCCAGCCCATTGCTTTCTGTCACTGGACCCTTAAGGGTCTTTGGTAGTATAGTGGTCCAAGAGCTTGGAACAATCCAGGATGTAGGTATACCAGTTAGAGAGAAAAAAAGGTCACCAAAAATATGCCTTATGGAAGTCAAGAGAGCCTACAAGCACCTTGTTTTAAAAAGCTGTAACTAAGATTGGCTGCTGAAAGTGAGGAGGACTTGAAGCACTTGTAGAAGATCAAGGAACAGTCTTCAATATGGATTGCACCTCACTGCCAAGAAAACAAAGATTCTTACCAGTGGCAATATGATAGGCAACATCATGATAGATGGAGAAAAGATTGCAACTGTCAACAACTTCATCTGATTTGGATCCACAATTAACATCCTTGGTACCAGCAGTCAGGAAATCAGGAGATGTATTGCACTGGGAAAGTCTGCAGTCAGGGACATGTCCACATTATTGAGGAGTAATCATGTTGGTTTGAGGACTAAGGTGCGTCTGATTCAGGCCATTGTCTTTCCAATCACTTGCTGTGCATCTGAGAGCTGGACAGTGAATGAGGATGACAGAAGAAGAATTGACGCCTTTGAGCTATATTGTTGGAGAAGACACTGAATGTCTTGGAGAGGGTGCAGCCAGAATGCTCTTTTGAGGCAAAGTTGTTAAAGCTTCATCTCACATACTTTGGGCATGTTGCTAGCAGAAGCTAGTTCTTGGAGAAGGACATGATATTTGTCAGCAGAGGAGAGGCAGACCCTCAACCAGGTGGATTGACACAGTGACTGTTGCAATGGGCCTGGTATGTCAGGAAGTGTGAGGATGGCGCAGGACAGGATGGGGTTCAGATCTGTCGTTCACAGACTTGTTACGGGTCATACTTGACACGATGGCACCTAACAACAACAATAAGAAAACCAAAGCTATCAAATGCGGAAATGACAACCTCTTCAACAAATGGTGCTGGTAAAACTGGACTTCCACCTGCAGAAAGCTGAAACAGGAACCACATCTCACAGTATACACAAAAATCAACTGAGGTGAATCAGAGATCTGGGAGTAAAGCCCAAGACCACAACGTTCATAAGAGACAAACTGAGATCAAGCTTAGAAGTGCTAGTCCAAGATACAAAGAGACTGCCAAATATAACCAGAAATGCACAATCTAAAGAGGATTAAATTAATGAATGGGGCCTTCTAAAGATTATATTCATGTGTGCATCAAAAACATGGTAGAAAGAAAACCTTCATTGACACTTTACATTTATGGATCCTGCTTTAATCCTGTGCACCCCACCCAGTGAGGTCCACATGCATAAGATGCCTTTTATGCAGTTGAAAAAATGGTATTTAAAACAAAGAGGCTGTTGGTCTTGCAAAATTCAGTCCCTGGAGTTGTTGCCATCACCAAGGCCTTATTTTCCAACTAATTCACCTTTGTTTTCAACTTAACATTTCAATTACAAGTAATTATCAGTACATCTCAATTACATATTTGACCAATTTCAGGCAGCAGGAGTTAGCAAAAATCTTTAATTTCTTTGTTTTTGGCGTTAGTGATTGCCATGCAAATCTGAACAGTAATCATATTAACTGGTATTCTGGTGTTCGCATGGACGTTGTCTTTTCCTCTGACAACATTACTTTCCATCCTAGGTCTTGAAAGGTGATTTCTGATGAATTCGATGCCATTCCTCTTTTGGTGGTCAATTCTGCTATAGGAGGCCATATGATTATTCAATTCAAAGTAGGTCTAAAATGCCAATCTTTATGAATTAAATTTTTTACAACTTCTAATTTTCCTTGATTCATACCTGTCTACAGTATGACATACATGTATTTCGTGTTCTGATTAATAATGGATGTTGGTGGTTATTTTTGATCCGTTTGAGCCACGCACATCAGCACATGAGGATCCCAACACCTGGACTGCGTCCACATCATTACCCCCTCCTCTGAGATGTAGCTCTCCCCCGCTGTGTTCTGAGGGCCTTCTCTGGCACTATCTCAATGTTCCACTGCTACACACAAGCCTCTCACAGGCCATTTCCTCCAGAAGTAGAGATCTAGGTCTTTGTTCCAAGTCTATCTTATTCTACACGGGTGAGCATGCTGATATTTGAAATACTGTTGGCACAGCTTCCAGCATCATCGCACCTCACAAGACACTACATTATGACAAACTGGTGGATGAGTGGGGGAAGAAAATGATTCTCCAGGATTAGTAAATGTCAAATAACAAAGGAAAAGAACAGAGAGAGACGAAGAGAAATTCTATTGCGTTCTTTAGCTACCTGCATTTCAATGATAGCTAGCAACAACAATGACATTTAATCTTTTGAGTCTCAATCATCTCAAGGATTTACAGGGGCATAAAGACACCTTCTATTCACAGGATGTCTTTCATTGTCACCAAGAAGTATTTATCAAACACACGCTCCAGGTTCTGTTTCTGCCTCTGAGTCATCATAGCTGAAAGCAAACCAGGGGCCCTGAAGGTCCTTCAGTCCTCAAACAAACATGACGTTCTCGATGTAAGGGACTGCATGGAGGGGTTCAGTCTTCACATGTGCTGTGTTCTGTCAGGGATGCTGCTGGGGTGGTTCTCAAGGAGCTGAGCGAGAAATGCAAAGACAGAGCTTTGCTAGTGGTTTGAATCTACCAGTGTCTCCACAGGAAAGACGGAGAATCTCCTGCCATGTGACTTACAACCTCAGAGACGCCCCAACCCCCAACCCCCAACCCTGAGAGTCAGTTGTGGGTTGGCTCTGACTTTAAGGTAATAAGTGATATAAGGATATTGTATATTCAACCAGAATCTTCCACATAATATTCAAAATTTCACATCTATTTCTTAAGCCTTTATGTAACACCCTTTCTTTCTTTTTACTGTGGTAAATACTCATATGGTATGATTACTTGTATGTCAATGAAAAATGGTGAACACGAATTCAAGAATATCTGATGGATTCTATTTCGTTTGCTTTCTCTGCCAAAGCATCATTTCAGATCTAGAATGTCACAGGTAGCAATTTAGATACAATTTCTGCACCATGTGCTGGTTTAAAAGCAGCCCGGTCTGACAGTTCATTTTTACTTCCTCCAATGCAATCAGTATACACTGTATTCTGCAGTTGTTGTTGTTGTTGTGTGCTGTCGAGTCAGAACTAACTCACAGCTGACTGTCCAGCAGGTCAGTAAGTCACACAGGAGGAGACTGTCCATCCTTCAGTAGACTTTCTTATAATGTGTACATGTGCATGCACTTGTGTGTGTGTCACGGGTCATGTGTATACAGTGAGTGTTCACTTGTACATGCAATCAAATACTGATTCTTTTCATGACAGATGTACATAGGTATGACGTATATATATTATGACATATACATATGCTTTTCAAGAAGATACATATGCTATGAGTTAATCTTCTGTTTCAGAAAGATGGAATGGATGCTTTTTTCCCATATTATGCCTAATAGGTACAAGGAAAAATTCGAAATAGTCTGTATAAAATAAACGAAAGTAGACTGAAAGTGGAGAGCATAGGCACACCAGCTCAGGACCTCGGGACCCAGGACGGACATTACGGTGAGTTTCTCACTTACTCCCACGCTTGGATCAGAAGGAGCGAACAATGCAGACAGGCTCAGTAAACAGATGTAGGCGGCAAACAGTTAATTTATGACTAACTATATAGCAACTCTATACAGTTTACATATACTGATTTTCTTTATTATACACACACACACACACACACACACACACACACACACAAATGATAACTACTAAGATAAAAAGAAAATAAATTAAGAAAGAGAGACTTACATGTTTGCCAAACTGGTAAACATGCATATTGACAGAAAAAACTATGTAAAGCTTGTTGTTGTTGTTGTCATCATTATGTGCCGTTGAGTCGCCTGTGACTCATAGTGACCCTATGTACAACACCTCTGAAGCCTGCCCTCTCCTGAGGCAATCTCACTGACTATGACACACCTATCCTCATTGTCCTAGTCATAGTATCAATTCATCTCATCCGGGGTCTTCCTTTCCTGCCCTGTCTCTTCACCCTTTCAAGCATGATGTCCTTCTCCAAGGATAGGCCCCTTCTGGCCACATGGCCAGTGTATGTGAGATGGACCTTCAAAATCCTAGCCTCCAAGGAAAATCTTGCTTTCACCCTCTCCAAGAAAGACCTATTTGTTTTCTTGGCGGTCCATGACATGTTCAAGACTCTTCTCCAGCACCACTACTCAAAGGCATCAATGCTTCTTCTATCATCCTTAATCATTACCCAGCTCTCTGATGCATACATAAGAGCATGGACTGGATCAGGCTCACCTTAGTCTCTAGACTGACATCATTGCTTTTCAGTACTCTGGAAAGGGTTACTTCCTCACTGCTGGTGCCAAAAGTGTTGACTGTGGAGCCGAGCAAGCTGTAACTGTTAACAACCCCAATCTCTTCTCTATCCATCATGATGTTGACAATTGGCTCAGTGGTGAGAATCTCTGTCTTCTTGATGTTGAGCTTCAATCCATATTGAAGACTACAGTCCTTGATCTTCTGCAGCAAGTGCTTCAGGTCCACCTCAGTTTTAGCAAGCAAGAGTGTGTAGGTGGCTAATGAATCTTCCCCCAATCCTGATGCCACATTTCTTCTCATAAAGGAGACCTGACAGAGTATGGAAATTATCATACAGAATCACTCATATCACAAGCAAGCAAAATCCTGCTTAAGATTATCCACAAATGACGGGAACAGTACATTGACAGAGAACTTCAAGAAATACAACCTGGGTTTAGAAGCTGTGGCACTAGAGACATTATCATCAATATCAGATGGATGTTGGCAAAAAAACAAAGAGCACCAGAGGGATATCTATCTGTGTTTCATTGACTATGCAAAGACATTTGACTGTGTAGATCACAACAAATTGTGGTTAGCCTTGAGGAGAATGGGAATCCCAGAACAATTGATAGTGCTTATGCAAAACCTGTCTTTTGGCCAGGAAGCAGTTCTTAGAACAGAGCAAAAAAAACACTGCATGGTTCAAAATCAAGAAGAGAAAGTGTCAGGGATACATCCTGTCTCCTATAAAGTTTAAAGTTAAAAAAAATAATAATCAGGGTAACAAAAGATGGATGTTGATAGAAAAGGGTAAGATGTGGAATAGTCTTCAAAATTCCAGAGAATACAGACTTCCTACATCTAGTGAGCCTGGAGGATCCCTTCTCTATTCTCCCGAGGATACTTTTTAAATTGTGTTCTGTCACTCCCACTTGAAGTGATCTTTTAACTAAAAAGCAAGTTAATTAAAAAGTAAGGAATCTTACCCTTGAAAATTATTACTTTTTTTTCCTTTTCACCTTTTCTGAGATGGTATTGCTAAACATTTTTTTTCACAGTCAGTAGGTTTTCTTTTCACTATGTTGGGAAAAGGTTTTGATGTGCACAGAGATTTAATCTCTAGAAGATCCCATTAATCAGTTTTATCCTCTTCAGACTGTGCATTTCTGGCTGTATTTAGCAGTATCTTTATACCAGACACTAGGCCTTCTAAGCTTGATCCCAGTTTGTCTCTTACAAACTTTATGGTTTTGAGCTTTATTCCTAGGTGCCTGACACACTTTGAATTGACTTTTTGTGTATGGTGTGAGGTGTGGATCCTGTTTCAGCTTTCTGCAGGTAGTAGTCCAGTTTTGCCAGCACCATTTGTTGAAGAGGTTGTCATTTCCCCATTTGATAGGTTTTATTTCCTTGTCGAATATCAGTTGACTGTAGATAGATGGATCCATTTCTGGGTTCTCAATTACGTTCCATTGGTCTATGAGCCCGTCATTGTACAAGTATCATGCTGTTTGGTCAGTATTGCTGTGTAGTAGTAGGTTTTGAGGTCAGGGAGTGCTATGTTTCCCACTTCATTTTTTTGTTTTTCAGAAGTACTTTGTTTATTCGGGATCTCTTTCCTCTCCAAATAAACTTGACAATTTCCCTTTTGATCTCCTTAAAAAATGAATTTGGTATCTGTATTGGGATTGTGTTGGACATATAGATTGCTTTTGGTTGGATTGTCATTTTCACAATATTGAGTCTTTCTAGCCACTAACAGGGAACACTTCCCCATTTATTTGGGTCCTTTATTCTGACTGGGAACCAACATTCAGCAATAATCTCTCAGACAATGGTCTCATAACGAAAGTTTGCAGAATACTTCTGGGCCACCAGAAGAGAAAGACTGATAATACAATTACAAAATGGGCAAAAGACATGGAAAGAATTTTCACAGAGGAGGACATTCGGATGGCCAACAGAAACATCAAGAAATGCTCAAAATCACTGGCAATAAGAGAGATGCAAATCAAAACCACAATGAGATACAATCTTACCCCAGTAGCAGTGGCAAAGTTTAGCAGAACAGCACATAACAGATGTTGGAGAGGATGTGGTGAGATATGAACTTTTATACACTGTTGTTAGGATTGCAAAATGGCACAACCATTCTGGAAGGCAGTTTGGCACCTCCTCAAAAAGCTGAACATGGAAATTCCATAGAACCCAGCTATTCCACTACTTGGAATATACCCTGAGAAAATGAGAACTGAGGCACAAACGGAGCCTTGTACACCAATGTTCATAGCAGCATCATTCACCATTACAAGAACATGGAAACAACCCAAATGTCCAACCACAATAGAATGGATTGAGAAATTATGGTACATTCACATAATGGAATACTATGCAGCACACAAGACCTATGATTTTGAAAATTACGACTTAATTTGGAAAGAACTAGAGAGCATTATGCTAAATTAACTAACTAAGTCTTATAAGGACAGATAGTGTATAAGAAGATCATTGTAGAATCAGTACAAGGACCCAAGACAGGGATGAGGGGAGCAGAGGGGTAAGGGTAGGTAGGTAGGTGGGGAAGGTCACACAATTTAATGGTTGAGTGAAGGAAAGGGTAAAGATCCAGTGTGAAAACAATGTAAATGAACTTTGTAAGTAAGCCAGTAGAAAACTAAAATAAAAAAGAAAATTAATACTTTAAAGTATAGAAGAGAACTTGGAGTAGTAGCAGCGAGACAAAATTAATGGAAAAATGGGTAAAAATGAGAATGTTGAAGAATAATCAACATTACTTATATGTACAAATCACTGACCAGGAGATAATTTTGCTGTACACATTTTCACCAAAAATGTAATGAGATTTTCTTTCCCCTCCCCAAGTGGCAGATGGTGGAATAAGTTTATTCATATGTACAGAAGAGTTGGTGTGTGCACCAGCCCAGTTTGGTGGCGAGTTCTTTGGCCTTGGCCTTCTCCAGCTTGGCAATGCAGGCCACTGACTTGGGCCCCAGGACGTTGCCTCCCCAGTGGTGGTGGATCTCATCATATCTGTCGTTGTAATTGGTTCTGATGGCTTCTACCAGCGTTGCCAGAGTGCCTTTATCTTCTGGGTTCACCTGCGTGAAGGCAACAGCAGTGCAGATCTTCCGGTGGACGAGGCAGCTCAGCCTGGCCTTGTCCTTGATGATGCAGTAGGGAACACTCATCTTCCGACACAAGGCAGGCAGGAAGACCACCAGCTCTATGTGGTCCACGTCGTGTGCGATCACCACCAGTTGGGCCTTCTTGTTCTCCACCAGGGTGGTGATCGTATTCACCCTGGCATGGAGGACAGGGGGTCTCTTGGTGGGGGTGTCTCCTTTGCCAACAGCCTCTGCTCCTTCTCCTTCTTGGTCTCTAGTCGGTACTTGTGGGCCAGCTTCAGCAGTACAGTAGCCATCTGGTAGTCCAAGGCCTACTGGTTAATGGCGGGTGGCACCCTGAGTCGTTTGTAGAGGATTGCCCTTTGCTGCTGCAGTCGGATGTAGTGGGGCCATTTGACAAAGCGGGTAAGGTCCTTTTTGGGTTGGATGTCCTGCCCGATGCCAAAGTTTTTGGGTCTTTTCTCAAACAGGGGATTCACCACCTTCTTGGCCTCCTGCTTCTTGACCACGGTGGGCGCCAGGGCCACCTTCTTCCGCTTGGCCTTCTTTCCCTTCTGCATCTTGGGTGGATGGGTGAGAGAGAGTGAGAGATTCTTTTAAAGAGAGAGAGTAATAGATTATGAATCTTGGTATTGCAGTAATTAAGTTCTTGACTTCTAATCAAACAGTTCAAACTCAACACTTGCTTATATGAGAAAGACTTAAAGACTAAAACTAAGCTAGACCACTGTTGCTGGGTCTGATTTCACTCATAATGACCTTAGGGACAGAGGACACAGAATTTCCAACATTATCCTCTTTCTACTGTCTAGTGCTTAACAACTGGGTCCACTGAGCCCAGGGTTGTTCACTCCATCCTTCATGAAGGGCATGAAAACTGAGTCCATGGTCATGGATTACAGAAATAAAAAGATGGAATAAAGGGGGGCAAATCACTTTACTAATCAAAATTTTAAAACTCACAATTTGTCCTAAATATCTGAACGGCACAGGCCAGAGGATGAATCATTAAAATGGAAGGTAAAATAACAGAACATGTTCACCTCACAAACATGAAGGAGAGTAATACAATCCTAGCAAACATAAGAAAGGAAATAAGAGAAGAAAGCAAAAAAAGAAAAAAGTGTGCACACCTTAATAATACAGAGTTAAAGATATCCCCATAAGACCTATAGACACCATAGAATAATGAGGTAACACTATAAAATGAACAATTCCACACACACAAATCAAATGGGTTAGGTAGAATAGACATATTCCTTGATAAATTAAAATGAATGAATCTTACATATTATTAAATAAAGAACACAAACAGCCCTGTAAAGCACATAGAAAAGTGCCAGGAGTTCAGGCTGGATTTAGAAGAGGCTGTGACACCAGGGATATCACGGCTGGTGTCAGAAGGATCCAGACTGAAAACAAAGAATACCAGAAGAAAGTCTATTTATGTTTCATTGACAACACAAAGACATTTGACTGTGTGGATCATAACAAGTTATGGGTAATATCGAGAAGAATGAGAATCCCAGAACACTTAATTTTGCTCATTTGAAATCTATACCTAGACAAATAGGTTGTCATGGGAACAGAATAGGGAAACACTATTGTTGTGAGGTGCCCTCGAGTACGACCCTGTGAACAACAGATCTTAACCCACTCCTACCTAGTGCCATCCTCACACTTCCTGATACACTAGAGCCCATTGCAGCAGTCACTGCATCAATCCACCCTTTGGAGAGTCTTACTGTCCTTTGCCAAGCCTCTGTCTTTGCAAGCATCTGGTCTTTCTTCAAGAAATAGCCTCTCCTAGCAACATATCTGAAAGTATGTGAGGTGTGGCTTTATCATCTTTGCCTCTACATTTTTCCAAAACAAATTTGTTTGTTCTTTTGGCAGTCTCTGGATATTCAGTGCTCTTCTCCAACACCAAAGCTCAAAGGCATTTATTCTTCTTCTGTCATCCTTATTCATTGTGCAGCTCTGAAATGTATAGCTAGCGATCGGAAAGACCATGACTTGAATCAGATACACCTTAGTCTTCAAAATGATATCAATGGTCCTCAATAATTTGAAAAGATCCCTAACTTCAGACTTTCCCAGTGCAATATATCTCCTGATTTCCCGACTGCTGGCACCAATGGTTCTGATAGTGGATCTAAAATGAAGTTGTTGACAGTTTCAATCTTTTCTCCATCTGTCTTGATGTTGCCTATAGGTCCAGTGATAAATATTTCTGTTTTCTTGAGGTTGAGTTACAATCCATATTAAAAGCTGTATTCTCTGATCTTCCACAACAAGTGCTTTAAGTTGTCCTCTCAGCAAGCAAAGTTGTACCATCTGCATAATACAGGTTATTGATGAGTTGTCCTCCTTTTAAATTTAATTAACAGTCAGTTATGGGTTGGGAGCATCTCATTTAAACCAATTAGGACCCTGTGGATGGACCTTTGTGATTAAAAGTTGGTTGGGGCTGAGAACCTTTTGTTTGAAGCAGTTGGTATCTGGAAGGTAGGTCTTTTTTATTTGGCTAATAGTAAATTATGGGATGGTAGGTCTTTTAAATTTAATTAACAGTCAATTTTTGGCTGGAAGCTTCTTGTTTAAACCAATTAGGACATAGTGGATGGGTGTTGGTAATTAGAAGTTGGTTGGAGACTAAGGGCCTCTTATTTGAAGTAGTTGGGAACCAAAAGGTAGGTCTTTTTTATTTGCTTAAAAGTCAGTTGTGGGCTGGTACTGATAACCCAATTACAAAATGGGCTGAGTACATGGAAAGACTTTTCACAGAGGAAAACATTTGGATGGCCAACAGACACATGAAGAAATGCTCAAAATTACTGGCAATAAGAGTAATGCAAATCAAAACCCCAATGGGATACCATCTCACCCTAGCATCAGTGGCAAAGTTTAGCAGGACAGCAAGCAATACATGTTGGAGAGGATGTGGAGAGTCGGAACTCTCATACACTGTTAGTGAGATTATAAAATGTTGCAACCACTCTGGAAGGCAGTTTGGCATTTCCTCAAAAAGCTGAACATAGAAACTTAATATGACCCAGCTATTTCAGTAGTAGAAATATACCCCAAGGAAATTAGAACAGAGACACAAATGGAGATTTGGGAGGTCTTTTTGAGTTAATTAGCAGTCAGTGTGGGGCTGGAGTCTCTTGTTTAAACCAATTAGGGCCCAGTAGAAGGGCCTTTGTGATTAAAATTTGGATGGGGTCTTGAGCCTGTGGGCTCTGGGCCTGGTTTGAAGACCAAGGAAAGTACACACTAAATTGTCAGTTTGTTGTATTTGGGGAGAAGATTGTTCTAATTGGTACAGCACTTGTCTTGTCAGTTTGTTTTACTGAGATAACTTCTAGGTTGCTGTGATATTGAAAGCTGTGCCATTAGTGTGTCAAACCTCTAAAAACTAATGAACAGTAGAGAAATGAGGATACTGATAGTGTTAGTGGGAGACACCAACTGGAAGTCAGTTGAAATGAGGAAAAATAATGGCAAGCAGCCTTTAATAACTGAAATGTGAAATGTATGTAACTTAAATGTTGCAAGATCAGAAATTGTAAAAAATGACACGGAATGCATGAACATTGACATTTTAGGCATTAGTGAGATGAGATGGACCAGCTTAGGCCGCTTTGAATCAGAGAATCACAGATAATGACTATGCAGGGGATGAAACACAGAAGAAGAATGGTGTTGCATTCATAGTAAAAAAGTCAATTTCAAGTTCTAACCTGAAATATAATGTTGTGAGTAATAGGATATTATCCATACACATACAAGGAAGACCTGTTGATACGATTATTATTCAAATATATGCTCCTACATCTAGAGCCAAAGAGGAAGAAATTGAAAAATTTACCAAATCTTGCAGCCTGAAATTGACCAAACATGCAATCAAGATGTGTTAATGATAAGGGAACATGACATGGTTTGAAATTACAGCACGTGTGTCAGAATTGTATGCTCTTTCTATACCAGTTCAGTCTGTATCCTGAGCAAATTATCTGAGAAGCTGGACTTTATTAAGAACAACGTGGCGTCCAGATTGGAAGAAGACATTAAGAATAATAACAATGCAGATGACACAACCTTGCTTGCTGAAAACGAGGACTTGAAATATTTGCTGCATCAGATCAGAGGCTGTAGCATTCAATATAGATTACATCTCAATATTAAGAAAACAAAAATTCCTACCACTGGACTAATAGGCAGCATCATGATAGATGGAGAAAAGACAGAGACTGTCAACAACTCCATTGTATTTGGATCCACAATCAATACACTTGGTACCAGCAGTCAGGAGATCAGAAGATGTATCGCACCGGGTAAGTCTGCCGTCAGGGGCCTTTCTAAATCACTGAGGAGCAAGGATGTCAGTTTGAGTACTAAGGTGTGCCTATTTCAGGCCATGGTCTTTCTGATCACTTGCTATGCATCTGAGAGCTAGACAATGAAGAAGGATGGCAGAGAAGAAATGTCTTTGAGTTGTAGAGAAGAATACTGAATAGCACACGGACTGCCAAAAAAACAAACAGAAGTTTTGTGAAAAGTACAGCCACAGTGCTCCTACAAGGGAAAGATGATAAAGATTTGTCTCACATATTTCGGGCCTGTTGCTAGGAGAGGCTGTTACTTGAAAAGGGACAACATGTGTGGAAAGGTGAGGGTCGGTGAAAGAAAGGGAGCCTTTCAATGAGATGGACTGACTCACAGCTACAGCAATGGGCTAAGTGTGTCAGATACGTTGAGGAGGGTACAGGGTAGGGCAGGGTTCAGATTTTTCGTTTATAGGGTGGCTGTGAATCATACTCTGCTTAGTGAGAACCAACGAGAACAACAATTGTTATAAAGAAAACAGAATTCATAATTGCTAAAGCTTTCAAAAACAAAACCTCCAGGCCCAGATGGTTCACCGGAGAATTTCACCAAATGTTTAAGGGATTAACACATTTCTTTACAGTCTCTTTCAAGGTACAGAAGAAATTGAGACATTTGCCAATGCTTTTTATTAAACTAGTATTATTCTGGTGCCCACACCAATGACAGCATAAAAAGATTGTTACTGAAGAGTACCTCTTAGGAATATAAATGCAAAAGTTTAAACGAATTTTATAATATCAAACATTGTGGTTGTGGTGTGCCATCGAGTTGGAACCAACTCTCAGCTGACCCTCCAGTGGTTTTCAGAGGCAGCCAATCACAAGGGAAGAGAATGCCCATCTTTCTCCTGTGGAGAAGGTGGTGTATTTGAACCGGCTGCTTTGCAATTCCTTAATCACAGGCCACTCGAGCTCCCTCACAGCAAATAGAATTCACCAATATATTAAAAACAACTATACATCATGATCAGTTTTAGCTAAGTCTAAGGATACAAGAATGTTTTAATTATTAAAAAATAGAGTGAAAATCACAGATCACATCAGTTATTGCAGAAAAACATTTGACAAATTTCTGTATTCATTCATGATAAAAACTCTTAGGAAATTGGACTGCCAGGAAAACAAACAGGTTCATCCAAGAGAGAGTGAAATCAGGCTGCTCCTTGGAGGCAAGGAATCTGATGCATGTTGCAAGGGGGGACCAGTCCTTGGAGAGGGACATCATGCTTGGGAGGGTGGAGAGACAGCGAAAGAGAAGAAGACCATTGATATGAGATGGATTGACTTAGTGACTGGGGTAATAGGGGTAGGTATGTCAGAGACAATAAGGTTGGCACAGAATAGAACAGGTTTCAGGGCTGTTGTACATAGGGTCACTATGAGTCACAAGCAACTTGATGGCACATAACAACAACAACAATTTATAAAAAAAATAACAGCTAATATAATAATTTTAAAGTACTGAATTTTCCCTCCTGATTGGAAACAAGGCAGGAATACCAGCTCTAGGTTTTATTCAGAACAGTCTTGGGAAGGGTGGATGGTGAGTGAAGGAGGTGGCCCTCAACCAGGTGGACTGACTCGCTGACTGCAGTAATGGGCTCTTGCGTGTCAGGAAGTGTGAGAATCGCACAGGACAGAACAGGGTTCAGATCTTTTGTTCATCGGGTCACTATGAGTTGTACTCGACTCGACTGCACCTTACTGCAGCAACCTGGAAGTTCTGGTCAGACCAACGAGATCAGGAAATGAAATGAAAGGCATGCAGATTACTAAGGAAGAAATAAAATTTACATTCAGTAAGATTGCCTGAATAGAAAATTCTAAAGAATGTGTGGTAAATAAACAAAATCAATGTAGTAAGATATTTAAAAAAATTGGATATATTTACACGTTCTAAAAATTAACTCAGGGATGTGTTGGTGTTGCTCTGTGCCATCGAGTAGCCTGCGACTCATAGCAACCCACAGTATTTTAGCTCTGAATTTTGCCCTGTCCTAAACCAGTATCAAGTCTCTTACAGACCTAAGCCCATTTTTCCAGCACCTTAATCTCTAGATTGACATTATTGCTCTTCAGTACTCTGGAGCAGACATTCCCAGTGCAATTTATCTTTTGATTTCCTGATTGCTTGTGCCAAGAGTGTTGATTGTGGAATTAAACAAACTCATGTTGTTAACAATCTCAGTCTCTTCTTTGTCTATCATGAAGCTGTCAATTTGCCCAGAGGTGAGAATCTTTGTTTTTTTTGATGTTGAGCTTCAATTCATATTGAAGACCTCAGTCCTTGACTGTCTACAGCAAATGCCTCATGTCTTCCTCAAATTCAGCAAGCAAGTTTGCATCATCTACATATTTCAGGTTGTTGGTCAGTCTTCCTCCAATCCTGATGCCACATTCCTCCTCATAAAGCCCAGCCTCCAGAATGATCTGTTCCGCATATAGATTGAAAAAGTATGGGGATAGGATGCACCCCTGACATACACCTTTCTTGATCCTGAACCATGCAGTGTTTTCCTGCTCTGTTCTGATTACTGCTTCCTGGTCAAGATATAGATTTCCCATGAACACAAGTATTCTGGGATTCCCGTCCTTCTCAGGGTCAGCCACAATTTGTTGTGATCCACACAGTCAATTGCCTTTGCAGAGTCAATGGAACACAGATGGACATTCCTCTGGAACTCTGTTTGTGGCCAATATCCGTCTAATGTTGGCCAGGATGTCCCTAGTGCCACAGCCTCTTCTAAACCCAGCTTGTACATCTGGCAGTTCTCTGCTGATGTAATGCTCTAAGTCGTTTTTGTTGTTGTTTTCTTCATCAGGATCTTGCTTGCATGTGGTACTAGTGATATTGTTCGATAATTTCCACACTGTGTCTGGTCACGTTTTTTTTTTTTAAATAGGAGTAAATACAGATCTCTTCCAATCAGTTGGCCACGTAGTTGTCCTCCAGAAGTCTTGACATAACCTGGTGAGTACGTCCAGGACAGCATCTGTTTGCTGAAATACATCAATTGGTATCCCATCAATTCCTGGGGCTTTGTTTTTTGCCAAGTCCTTCAGAGTAACTTGAACTTGGTACAGTGACTGTATACTCCTTCCATCTTCTTTTGATGCTTCCTGGCTCATTCTACCCTCAGCATCCTTAAGTATTGCAATCTGAGCCTTAAACTTGTTCTTCAGTTCCTTCAGCTTAAGACATGCCAAGTGAGTTCATCCCTTTTGATTTTCCTACTCCAGCTCTTTGCACATTTCATTATAAGACTTTGCTTTGTCTTCCTGAGCTGCTCTTTGAAATTTCTGTTCAGCTCCTTAACTTCTTGATTTCTTCCCTTTGCTTTGGTTTCTTGGTGTTCTGGCACAATATTCAGAGTCTCTTCTGACATTCATCTTTTCTTCCTCCTCTGTCTTTGTAATGACTTTTTGCATTCTTCATGGGTGATAATTCTTGACATCCTCCCCACAGACCGTCTGGTCTTTGCTCATTAGTGTTCAAGGTCTCAAACCTGTTCCTAAGATGGCCTTTAAATGTGTTGGGATAGAATTCAGGTCAAAGTTTGATTCTTGTGTATTTGATTTTATTTTCTTTAGCTTCAGTTTGAAATTGCCTATGAGTAGTTGGTGGTCTGTTCCACAATCAGTACCTGGCCTAGTTTTCACAGTTGATATTGAGCTTCTCCAGCATTTTTTTCCCCACAGATGTAGTCAATCTGATTCCTGTGTAGACCGTACGGTAAAGTCTGTGTGTGTAATCACCATTTATGTTTCTTAGAAAAGGTATTTGAAATTCATATGTTACTGATTGTACACAATTCTATAATTCTATCTCCAGCCTCATTCCTGTCATTAAGTCCATGCTTTCTGACAACTGATCCTTCTTTACCAATCTCAACTTTTGCATTCCAGTCACCCATTATTATTTACACATCTTTGTTGCATGTTCAATTGATTTCTGACGGCAAAACTTGGTAGAAGTCGTCTATGTCCTCCTCTTTGGCCCTGGTGGTTGGTGCATATAATTGAATGATAGTGGTATTAACAAGTCTTCCTTATATGAGCATGGATATTATCCTCACTCACAACATTGTATTTCAAGATGGATCTAGAAAAAGTCTTTTAAACTATAAATGTGAGCCCACTTTTCCTCACCTTTTCATTTCCAGTGTAGTACATCATGATTATTTGATTCAAAATGTTCCATGCAAATCCATTTCATTTCACCAATGCCTGTTGTTGTTGTTGTTAGGTGCCGTCAAGTTGAGTACAACTCACAGCGACCCTATAAACAAAAGATCTGAACCTTGTTCTGTCTTGCACCATCCCCACCCATACTTACTGACACCCAAGAGCCCATTGCAGCAGTTACCATGTTCATCCACCTGGGTGATGGTCTTCCTCTCCTTCACTTACCCTCCGTCCTTCCAAACATTGTGTCTCTCTCCAAGGAATAGTTCCCCCTAGAAATATCCTTGCCTCCAAAGAGCACTCCAGCTGCACCTTCTCCAACACGCGTTTATTCATTTTCTTCTCCAACACCACAGCTCAAAGGCATCAGTTCTTTTTCTGTCATTCTAACTCATTGTCCAGATGTCAAATGCATAGTAATCAGAAAGACTACGGCCAGAATCAGATGCACCTTAGTCCTCAAACTGACACCACTAATCCTCAATAATTTGGAAAGGCATTTCTCACCACTTCCTAGGATGTCAATATTTATGTGTTCCACTTCTTCCTTAACAATCTCCAATTTTCCTACATGCATACTTCTCACATTCCAAGTTCCAACCAGTAGTGTCTGTTCGCAACTGTCCCTCCTTCTTTGTGATTCCCAATATTTATTGAATAAAAATATACCACCATTTAAAATCACTCAAAAATTAAATGCATAGATGTAAATCTATTAAAATATTCATGCACCTTGAAAACTACACAGTACTCACGAAAGAAATGGAAGAGCTAAATAAAGTCATATTCATGGACTAGAAGAAAGGATGATACTCTTCTTAGTATAATTGATCTTTTATAATGATTTCTTTACACACAACCATTTTGTTTATGTGTTTAATCCAATATTCTTTCAGTCCCCAAAGAATGAAATCTTCCTTGCCCACCATTTGAAGTCCATCATCGACAGAAGTTATCACTCTTCCACTTGAACTCTGCCAATGCCTCATCAGTCCACTCAATATTTCCCATACAAATGTCGGGAAGTTCTTTCTAAACCTTTATTCAGATCGTTGCCCATGGTTGGAATAGCAGTCACACACCCCTTTGCCTCCTAGCTCTGACCCTTCCTCCTGTTTCCACCAGTCTGGCTGCTTTTGTCAGTCCAAGCCCACAGGACCTGCTTCAGACACTTTCTGCTCTTCCAGTCTTTAAACTCATTCTTTCTTGGACAGTATGTCCTCTTCTCCTGTTGGACTCACTTTATTGACATAACGGCCCAAACAAAATTGTGTATCATCCCTTCTCCATCAAAACCCACTAGGTGCCCTGCATGGAGTCCTAAGGGTGCTCTGGTGGCCTAGTGGTAAGAAGCTGTGCTGCAGTCCTAAAGGAACATGGTTTGAATCCTCCAGCTGCTCCATGGGATGGACACGCCCCTCTTAGGTGATTTATCGGCCCTGAACACCCACCGGAGGGGCAGCTGGGAGTCAGTTCTGAGGGAACAACACAAAACAAGCACATGGATTAAGAGACGGTGAAATGCATTCCTGCTATTTGCAAAACGTACAAATGAAGGCTCACACTTTGTGGTTAATCACTTAGAAGTTATAAACCAAGCTAACAAACTGTTAATTAAAATTCTATTCTTATGTCCTAACAAATACCCTTCAAAGCTCTCATGAGTTGTCCACCCACACCTGTTCCCTTGTCAGTTTTGCGTTTCATCACCGGCCCCTCTCCCCTCGGGTGAGAGCCCAGGTCCTGATGCTCACAGAGGAAGAGTGCTCAGCGAAGGAGGATTCGATTCTTGACACCTTCTTTAGAGATGAGGCGAAAACCACAGGAAAAACTGTCCCTGGATCTGAGAACACAGCAAGATGGTTCTACCATCAGCGTCGCTCGCGTGATGATGAGCTTCCTTCATCTCCTGGCCACTCCCAAGTGACAGCCTACCTCACCCCTGCAGGCCCTTCTCCTGCACCTCCTGCACCTCCCACACCTCCAACATCTCCAACACCTCCCACTGCTGAGCTCACTCACCACACAGCCTATCTCACCCCTGCAGGCCCTTCTCCTGCACCTCCTGCACCTTCAACACCTCCAACACCTCCTGCACCTCCCACTGCTGAGCTCACATGATCACACTGATGGCCAAGAATTATCGTGTCATTCATTCTTTAACTACAAGAGCTCTAGCTTCACAAGTCAACCTGATGGGTAGTTGGAGTCCCAGCAACCAGAACAGCAGAACTTCACCCAGGGGACTGGCTTTTCACATCTGAGTTAATGTAAGGTCACTATTTTGTTCTTTGTTTTTATAAATCATGTTTGATTGAATAAAATGAGGAGGAGAAGAAATCTAAAGAGAACAAAAGGGGATGAGAAAGTGGGTCCTATTGACAATTGGTTTGATAACCATGGAGATAAATGGTGCAAGGGGAAAGGGAGGAAGTGGTGGAGAGATTTTGCTTGTTTTGTTTTTTGAGAACCTACATCTAGAATCTGGGTCATGGCCCTGGGCAGAAAACAGGAAGCTTCATCTGGGTTGTGGAGAGAAAATAAAGAGTAGAAATACCTAGTAGAGGCTGAAACCAGCTACAGAAAAAACAAGACAGGAAAGATGAGTCTCAGGATCTGGAACATTCCATCCTCATCATCCTCATCATAGCCACGTGGCCCAGCCAGCAGAGCACGGACCCGAGCTGGGTACCACAGGGCAGAGCACAAACGAGCTGGCCTGTGACTTCTGGAACTCAACCCATCCATGCTGCAAGAAGAAAGAACTGGTGGTGTGGTGGTGCAAAGACGGGTGACAACTTACCGCCCCATGAGTTCATACGGTTGGCACACCCATCCTACCGCTTTCCTGCAGTCTCTGCTGTCACCCCATGAGCCCCAGCTCAGAGCTTCACTGCTTCCTGCCTCATCACCTCCCTGCCTT
>NW_006399774.1:21891064-21898168 GCF_000299155.1 Elephantulus edwardii
CCACCCTGCCCCTCCCAGCCCCTCCACCCCCATCCTGGACACCCCACTCCCTTCACCACTGGCCTGCCCTGTCTGTCTGGTCCCTCTTCGCCCTCATTCACTTTAATCTCAAGAACGTGGCTGGGTTGTTCCTACTTCTGTAAAAAACCAGGTTAGACTCTAGGGCCCTTCATTCTTGTGGGGTCTCATTCCCCTGCCCCCCTTCGCTCCCAGCCGATCCCATCCTATGTCCAATGATGTCGTGTGCAACAAAAAGTTAGGGACCCCGCTGAAAAGCTGGTGGCTCTAATCCAGCAGCTGCTCTGAGGAAGAAAGATGTGCACTCTGCCTCCAATAAATATTGACAGTCTCCAAAACCTGCTGGAGGGTCACTGGGAGTCGAAATTGACTAGATGGTAGGTGGGTTCAGTCATGGGGTCCTCGGGTGATGCACAGTGTTAACGTGCTCTGCTGCTGAGCTACAGCTGACGGTTCACGGCTCCTGCCCACCCAGGTGCCTTCAGAGAAAACAGTCACTGAAAACACAGGAGAAAGTCCTCCTGCAACATGGGGGGAGACCCTGGGACACGTGAAGAGACCCTGGGACACGTGAGGAGACCCTAGACTCAGGCTAATTCAGGGCACACTCATTTTCTCAACAGTCTACATCTTGGTACATTTGAGGAGGGGAGAAGACAAAACACCAAAAAATTTAGAACAGGGCCAGAGGGATGGGTGACTGAGGGACAGCTGGTATGACAGACACATGAACCATTTATGAACTAGGCAGGGGGCCCGCAGAGTTGGAGATCAGAGCTGTAGGTGGACCATTTATGAACTAGGCAGGGGCCCTCAGCGTGGGAGATCAGAGCTGTAGGGTCCAGAACGAGCTGATGGAACAAGGCCCTGGAGAAGCAGCCAGCACTGGGCAAAGGCTGCAGATGGAGGACTGCAGCCTTCTTTCCGAGACTGGAGACAAGGAGGTTCATGCTGATGGGTAACCGCAGATGTGGGGCAAGCATCTGGACCGACCTCAGGTCTGGGGCCTTGCAGTTTCTCCCTCCCCGAGCAGCCTGCACAGTGGCCACAGCCTGGCCTTGGGAAGAAAGCCGTGCCTGATGGCCCTTTGGGCTGCACTTGAATTTGTAAGAGAATGTTTCCTACAATTTGTCAGGAGAGGCAGCCTTGGAAAATCATGTTCCCTTTGAAAAGACAAGGCATTGTCTACACACAGTCAATGGCCTTAAGACGACGTTGTTATTAGGGGACATCTTGCAGATTCTGACTCACAGTTGGTTTCGTGTTATCGTGAGGTGTGATCCTCACTGAAGGCTGCAGGCTTTGACCTTCACCGTAAATGCTTCAAATCTTTTCTTTCTGCAAGCAGGGCTGTACTGTCCGCATAACATAGGTGTTAGTGAATTCCTCCTCAGGTCCTGAGACCTTTCCTCTTCAGAGTCCAGCCTGCTGAATTATTTGCTCAGCAAAGAGATTGAATTGGGTGGATGCACACCTTTCCTGGCTTTAAACCACACAGCATTCCCTTGTTCCGTTCAAACAACTGCCTCTTGTTGTATGTGAAGGTTCAGCTTGAACACCTGTAAGTGTTCTGGGAGGCTCCTTCTTCTCAGTGTGATCCATCATTTATGACGGTCCACACAGTGTCTTCCATGGTCAATAAAACACAAGGATAGTCTCTCCGGTGTTCCCTCATTTCAGTCACGATTTAGCCGACATTAGAAATTCTACTCCTCCTTCCATATTTTCATCTGAATTTGGCTTGAGTTTCTGCCCGTTATCTGTCAATGTACGTCAGCAAACATTTTCGAAGGTCATCAGCAAAACTTGCTTGTCTGTGTGTCACATCAACAATACTGCTTGATCATTTCTGGCTCTGGTGGATTTCCTTTCTTTGGAACGGATACAAATACGAATCTTTTTTGGTCAGTTGGCCAAGTCGCACTCTTTCAAACCTCTTGGCATAGATGAGTGAGTACCCCCAACGCCTACAAATGTTTGTTTTCTTGATGTTGAGTCTGAATTGAAGGCTTTGACCGTCTTTAGCAAGTGGATCCTGCGCTCTTCATTTCAGCAAGCAGCGTTGTACGAGCTGCATAACACAGGTTGTGATGAGTCTTTTTCCAGTCCTGATGCCACATCTTTTTCTTTGTAAAGTTCAACTTCTTGAATTATTTGTTTAGCATGTAGGTAGAATGTATGAAGAAGGAGAAGGGGCACCCATCCCTTTTCTGACTTTATGCAGTATCCCCTTGTCCTCTGTGAACAACTTAGTTTATTTATGAATTTTATATGAGCACAATTAAGTGTTCTGGAATTCATGCTAGAGTAGAAGGAATCTTAACTCCAGAAGACTGATGTCCTTATAAGAGAGGAGGAGAGGCCCATGGGGGGACCTGGGGAGCCACCCAAGTGAAGACGGAACTGAAGATGGGAGAGGAGGAGGTGAGGACTGGACAGATGGAGGTGAGGTCAGAGATGTGGAAGTGAGAACCAAAGAGGTGGGGGTTAGGACAGGAGAGGTGGAGGTTAGGACAGGAGAGGTGGAGGTGAGGTTGGAGAGGTGGAGGTGAGAACTGGAGAGCTGAGGAGTGTCTGTGGCCTCCCAATGCTGGAGAGACAGGAAGAACTTCCCCTTGGCCCTTCAGCAAGTGCACCGCCCTGCTGGGGTCTGAACCTCTGGCCCTCAGTCAGACCAAATATAATAAATTCTCTTTGTTTGACCTTCACATTTCAGGTACTGTAAAGACTCTGGTTAGGACTTATGGACACATGTACTTATATTTAACACGACTTAAATTGGCCCTTGCTTTAAGAGATTGACCCAACCCCTACTTGCAGCAAATTCCAAGTGACAATCACCTGCACCTGCTTACGTGTAGCCTCTCAATCGCTGAAAAGGCTCTGAGCCTTTGGGGAACTCAAAGTGACATAAGAACCATGTGTCTTAAAGATCCAGCCGATTTATAAGCTAAACTCAGACGCATTCGGGACAGAATCTATTAGCAACTCTGTGTGCTGTCCTGGGGACACTATCCACTGGGAGCACGTCTGGCCCTGCACACTGACTGGCCACCACAGGGTACAGTTGGCATCCCAGGAGAAGGAGGTCTCCGGGTCATGGCCTTCTCTCCCTCTGCAGTCGAGCTCTCGGCCCTGCTGACCCCTGACCACATCTTGCATGCCCTCGGTGGATGTGACCACATAGTGCAGGGCAGGCAGCATTGTGTCAGGCTGGTCAGACGGCAGGACAGGTTGACACCTGACAGTAACACCAGCAGCACCATCTCTGCATCTTCTCAGAAGCCCCAGAACAAACCCCCCACCTCACGGCCGTAGATGGAGCTGATTCATAGCTGACCCTCCAGCAGGTTTTCAGGGATGTAAAGTGCCCGGGGGTCACCCAGCATTCTCAGTGGAGTGGCTGGGACTGCAGGTTAGGGCTGGATGAGTTCCCGATCCTCGTGAGGGGGCCTGAGGTGTCTCATCTCCTCACCTTCTGCTCCATCTCCCTGCCCTCTCTGCACCTTCTCTCCATCCTCCCTCTGAAGACATGGAGTGGCGCAGTGACCACAGCAATGCCTTCTCACAGAGCAGGGAATTTTCAGCTCCCCTTTATCCTGGAGCTCTGATGGTCTCGTGGTAAGGAGTTGTGCTACGATCCCAAAGGCAGGTGGTTCAAATCCCCGAGTCTCTCATGTTGCTCAGTAAAAAGCTAGGCGGTCTCCTTCCGCCCAGTCTGTGAAAACCCAGGAGGGTCAGTTGAGTCAGTTGTGACTCGATGGCTCTGAAGAAGCTCATTGGCGCTTTACCCTGGGGCCTGGCAGCCACCCTCTCAAGTGGGGTTCTGCTGGAAGAATCCGAGTCGCAGCTCCCTCGCTCCCAGGTTTGTGGCTGCAGCTGGAACGAAACAGACGTAACTCTGTTTCTTGTGCTTGTCTGGCAGCAGATGAGAAGGGGAAGTAGACAGAAGATAAGAATAGTGAGTTCTGGAGCTGCCAGGTCCTCCCTGATAAGGGAGGCAGAGACCTGGGCGCGTGCCTTCCACCGTCATTCCCACTCGAGGGGTTCCTTCACCCTTCCCATTCCCCTAGCTCCCCATGTGCCCTCACTCCCCTTGTGGGCAGACACTGAGGCCACAAACAATGTGCATCCAGACCCCAGGAGCAGCCCAGGGGACACAGAATACGTCCCTGCGGGTACTTGGCTGTCAGCACTGTTCAAACAGGTCGGTCCAGAGCAAAAAGCACTCGGAGTCAGTACATGTGCAGGGCTATGCTGACAATTCTAAACTGTTCTCTCCCCCTCACCGTGAAATAAGACGTGCCTCAGAATCTGGGATAATGAAAACAAAGAGAGATTTCTAGACGAGATCAGAGTGATGTTAGGGAAAGTAGGTGGTCAGCCAAAAGGGGGAAGCCCCTCACGGAGAAGGATGGGCACGGCGGTGTCCACAGACAGGGTGGTGTGAGGACCGGACAGGGCCGGGTTCCTTCTGCTGCACTCAAGGCTGCCGAGGTGGACCCTGCTCTGTGACTCCTGAACAGCGTGGTGGCATCAGAGCAGGAGAGGTGATGGTGGGGACTGGCACCGGGGTCCCCGATGAGTGAGAGGCTAATCCACACAACTGGGTAGACACAGTCTTAGTCTCGATGCTACCAGGAAGGAAGCGGAAACAGGTGCTGTCCTAGTCTCAGAGATGGGGAGTGTCTGGGCATGTCCACAAAGCAGCCCTGCACTTGGGAGAAAATGGGTGGAGATCGAGGCCAGGGGATTCCAGGTCGGTCATCAGTTCACCCCTGGAAGGAAGGTGGGAGTGCGGGAGAGGCAGGAAGTGCGTGAGATGAACCAGCTCTGAGACATGAAAAGCAGGGCCCACCTGCCTGCCTTGGACCCACAGCTCCCCCACGAGGGGCCTCTGTGCACGCGAGAAAGCCCTCCTGTACCAGACCCTTGGGGAGAGCTTCTGAGCAGTGATACGTTGATATTAAAGGGTGAGTTAGCTGTAAACAGCCACTTTACCTATGTGTCAGCAAAGTGGAAGCTACTTCATTGCTCCTGTGTGTCCTGTCAGCTGAGTTCCTGCCTGTGAGGGGTCCCCGGGGGAGCCGATGACTTCACTCAACTCCTACTGGGGAGACTGGCAGTGTGAGCTTCTCAGGTCCTGCACCCCACTAACCCCACTGTGATGGGTCGGCGCTTGTTGATGGCCACCTTCCACTGGGCTTCCAAGGCTGCTGCTCTGTATGGGAGGAGACCCCCATTCTTCTGTGGTGCAGCTGGTGTGTTAGAACACCTGACCATTCCATAAGGACCTGACCGTTAGGCACACCCACATGCTATACGTATGTTTATGCACATGCACGTGCACACACACCCCTCCCCCCCATACGAGTGCATACAGGCATATTGATCCAATTTACCACGTTACTTCAGATCATATACGTGAAATATACTTACACACATACTGTGTTGTTACCCAAATAATACACGCCTTCTACATTTGTTTGCCAATCACTCTCTCCCCCAGGGAAGTATTCACATAACTACTGTCAGGCCAATATATTTTTTTTTACATAATGCTATAAAAATTCACATAGCAAGTTTATAAAAAGACCTCCTGGAGGAGGGAGAAGTTGGCAAACACACGTGGCAGGCATGTGTTATTTGTGTAATAATATGGTGTGTGTATAACCATACACACTATATAAACACATATCGACCCCTGCTGCCAGTGGTAACGTTCTGGGCTCATGACAATCAGCTCAGCGAGCTGAGCCCACCCGGATGGGCCAGGAGACGACCGCCGGGGCTGTGTCCCAGCTCTCCACCGGCAGGCATGGAGCCAAGCGTGGACAGACACATGAGGCCTGAGTCAGGGTAAAACGGCAACGACTGGCCCATCAATAGATCTGCCCATCTCCTGGGAGAGTTAAAACTGAGGCGCTTTGTTCCGGTCAGATCATGGCCCAGGTCCAAGCTCCGGTTAAGATCCATCTCAACTTCACCCAATCTCCTGGCCAGCCAGCCCCCGGGCAGAAGAAAGGACATACAAGGGTTTTCCCTGCAGCTGTCCAACCCTGGACTCAAGGCCACACACAGGAGGACACTTCCCTTCTGGTGGGACTTGTTGGGTACCATCAAGTGGACTAGGCCACACAGCGACCCATGGACAGAGCAGAAGCTCGCATCATCTGGGGCCATCCTCATGATCATGGCCACGGTCAAGCCGCTGTTGGGTGAACCAGGGACATAGAAGGATCTAAGGGTGGGAGGGGTCTCTGGGGGCCTAATGGTAAGGAGCTGTGCTGCCGATCTGAAGGCACAAGGTTCAAATCCAGCAGCTGCTCTGAGGAAAAAAGACGGACAATCTCTTCCCGTGCAAATTACTGCCTCTGAAAACCGGCTGGAGGGTCGGCTACAGGTCGGTTCACCTGGGTGGGACACGCCACCACCGAATACAAGGAGGGTATGGTTGTGAAGGACTCTTCTCAGCAGCCCCTCCCCGCTCTCGGGAAGACGCTCTGTCCTGACACCCTCGGGGTTGTTACTGACCGCTGAGTCGGAACCGACCCACAGCTGACCCTCCAATGAGTTGTTGGGGTTTTGTTGTTCCTTTTCCAAACACAATTTTTTAATAAAGAGAATTACAAAAGATGGGGGAAAGTCAACTGAGAAAGGCCAATTACTTCTTTAGAAGATCAGGTTTTGAAATAACGTCCATCAGTTTTATATACTACCACATTAAGCATGGTGGAGAAAAAAAGTTTTGCTTCATAATTAGAAAAGTTACAATAAAACCTGCCAAGAAAAACAAAACCAAAAAAGCCTTTATGAAAATAAACATAGTCCATGCCAAAGCACTATAAAATGAAGCCAGGAGTCTCCTTCAAAAAGAAAACATTTTCTTCCAAATATGTTCTCACTTTTTCTGTTTTCCTGAAATTGCTGCTCTGATTTGGCTCCTTTGTTGTTGTTGTTGTTATGTGCCGTCGAGTCGCTTGCGACTCATAGCAATCCTATGTACAAAAGCTCTAAACTCTGCACTGTCCTGTGCCAATCGCACTGCCCCTGATACACCCATCCCGATTACCCCAGTCACTGAAT
>NW_006399774.1:21900528-21926741 GCF_000299155.1 Elephantulus edwardii
CTGGTACAGCACATCAGCAGAGAACTGCCAGAAGTCCAGGCTGGGTTTAGAAGTGGTCGTGGTACTAGGGATATTGTAGCTAAGGTTAGATGGATCTCAAAAAAGCAAGGAATACCAGAAGAATGTCTTTCTGTGCTTCATTGACTATGCAAAGGCGTTTGACTCTGTGGATCATAACGAACTGTGGCTGACTCTGAGAAGAATGGGAATCCCAAAACACCAATTTTGAAACCTATATGTGGCTCCTTTGGTATCTGCTTTTTCACCACTACTGTCCTTGTATTTTTCTTCTTCCTTAACATTCGCTTTTTTATCCTCTGTTTCCTTCCTATCTTCTTCTATTCCAGCTTTTTTGCTCCTTCCTTATCAGCTACACTTCTTTGACCTCCTTCTCCTTCATCCTCTGAATCTGAGAATTCTTCATCCAGTGAGTTTTCAGAGTCAGTTCACACACAGGAGAAGACGGCCCATGCGTCTCCCATGGAGTTGCTGGTGGATTCGAACCATGTGCCTTTGAGATTGCAGCACAGTTTCTTACCACTAGGCCACGAGTGTGTCTTACAGCCTCTGCAAACCCAATGGATGTTCAGCTGAGAGGCAGTTTTGATTGATGGTAATGAGTTTGAGCTTGAGTCACCATTTCAAAATGTTGAATTTCACTTTGTGAACTAGATGAAACCCAGCTCAGACAGTGTGGAGCCTTCAGTCAGTCGACGCTTTTCTCTTGACAGGGTCTACATTCTTACCCCCTGACCTCTCATCCACCACGTCTGGCTGACGGGGGGATTCACACCAGCAAACATGTAGATGGACGTTCATCGTCCCGGTGAGGGCCTTCCAGCGTGTCCTTGGACTCAACCTTACTGGTGCTCCACTGGACAGACGCTGCTTTCTTCTGCGTCTGGGGCCTTGTCACGAGAGTCTGACCTCAGTCTGTTAGAAAGCCCTCATTTAGGGTGACTGTACAGAGTGGACTAGACAGGCTTTGTTTCCCACTTACCCGAGAAGGGAGGTTGTTAACATGTGTCTCTACTCCATTTATATTAACGTGGTGCTAACTATGCATGCTCCTAGTTTCATTACCGTATTTCACAGCCTGATTTTCCCACTCTTACTTCCCCGCCCTTGGCGTCTGGGCTGCCTTTGTGCTTCCGTGCTGTACATGTTTGCTTCGCTCCTTCAGCTGGGATAGCTAGCTGTAACTAAAATGATGAACTGAACCATCAGTTTCTTGCTTCTTAAAGTTCAGCTGACTCCCTTGACAACTTACTATAAAAGGAACAGATTCGCTCTCTCTACTTTTCATTTCTGGTTTTTGCGAGCCAGCCACTAAAACAGAGGCACTTGATATAACAACCGGCTGACGGAAGGTCTGATGAAGACTCCGCTTCTCTGAGAACTTGGCCATGACCTCTTTCAACTCAGGTGCATGTGGATTTGGGTGTCTGGCTGGTGGAACCGGAAGACCCTGGTCTCTACTCACCATCCCCTTGGCTTGGTTCTTGTTCAGTCTCCATGAGCCCAGGTGGGTTCCAGAAGGTGGTGTGGCCACTCCTGTGAACGGGGCTGGGGGTCAGGAACATAACTGGAGGAGAGGAGTCCACACAGGACACTCTGGGAAGAAGAGTTACCTAGGAGGTGCCTGCCCGATGACACTGCCCCCTGGTCTCGTCCCCTCCCCTCTCTCTGAAGGCGCACCTCTCCACCAGGCCGTGAGCACACCCAGGGCGGCGTCTCCCGTGCTTCCCCCAGTTCTCCAATTACATGACCCTCAGTGGGCCTCTGCTTTTAACAGTGCGACTTCTTACTTTTCAACGTGTCTGTTAGATCATTACATTTAAATTTTTAACTAGCTAGTGCTATTCTATTTGATTTATCACCTCTGACTCTGAACTCTGCAGTTGGAAGAAACTGATACAGAATTCTTCACACTTCATCTCACACTATTCTAAATTTTGTTATGTTATTATTTCATATCTTCACGTTTTATAACATTCACATTCCCCAAACAATAATCCTCAAAGTTACATGGCTGGGGTTCTATATTTCAAATGGATAAATTAATTGCTGTATATTTAAAAATTTTTCAATTTCATTAATCTTTGAATACAACTTTAACCCAGTATTAAGTTCTTATGCATCTACCACATGACTTTTGGCCCTTAAAAACTGCATTTTGAGGAGAGGGAAGTATCCTTGTAGTGGCCCAAATTCTAAAACTTACTTTTCAACTCTTTATTTATCAATCATTAAGATGAATAGTCTTGATGTGCAATGACCTGAAACCCCGGATGATGACACACACACCTTACACAGTAATAGAAAACTCGCACTCGTGCTTAATTGTAAATTTGATGGTGACTATGAGAGTGTAGCAGCTTATTTCAATGTTCTTTGACAAACAAAAAGTTGAGTTTCTTGGGAGTTTGATTTCATTACTTTTCAAATTGTCTTTTATTCTGCCTTTATTAATGAGACAAGAGAAATGCTTTTAAAATATCATCAGAGCAAGTCACGTAAGAGTGACCAACAGATTAGTGAAGAAATCAATCTGCTATTTAAAATTGTAAAGAGCAAAAATATGACTTTGGGAAGTAAGGTGCATCTGGCCCAAGTCAAGGCCATTTTAATAACCTCTTATACCTGTGAAAACTGGACAAGAAAAAGGGATAAAGGATAAGAAGAGAGGCATTGGGACAGAGGTGTTGGTGAGGAGTCCTGGACAGACCAGAAGAGACAGTTAGCCTACAGAACAGAACCAGAATGCTCTTCAGAAACAAGACGGTGACGCATTGGAACACGAAGAGAAAATGTACTTCACAGCCACGTCTCATACATTATACAGCTACAGGTTCTGGGGGAGTTCTGTTGAAATGTGAAAGAATAGAAGGTTTGTGTGTTTATGATCAAGAACCGATGGTGTGGACAGAAGACATCTAAACTGTATTGAAGGCACTGGTGCAAAATAAGACTCCGGGAACTGAAAGAATATACCAGTCAAGACATAGATGTTTCACCAAATGGGTGCACCACGGAAGCACTCGCTTGTCTATGCCAAGAAATCTGGAAGGGAGCTCCCTGGCCAGCTCCCTGTTTGTTTAAAAGTGCACGGAGTCATGTGCCCAGACCAATCAAGCAGCAGCTAGCCACAACGCTACATGTTAGGATTCCTTTCGGGAAAAAAAAACTCATTAAAAGAAAGACCTCTTTTGGAACATTTCTTTGCATTGGGATAAAGGAGCCCTGAGATATATCCAGAGTGCACCCCAAAAGCATCAACAGGGGCTCTAACTACTGGAGGCTGTCCTCCACATGCTCCAGACCCTGGTGTAGAGGAGAACACTGGCCTTCCCTCAAGGTCTGCCCTCTGACCCCACATTCGTTCTCCTCTTTTGAGGACACCTGTCTGAGGGGATTCAGGTCTGTCTTCATGCTAACCAGTGACGTCTCCAAAAGCCCTATTTTCACCTCAGTCCCATTCACAGATGCCCTGTAGGAGGTGACCTTCCTGTGTCCTGTGGTGCCAGGCTCAGTGACCCAGGGATGATCAGAATCGACTTTACGGAGCTGTTATGGAATTTAACGGGGTTAGAGAAAGGGACACAGTTGACCCGGCAGGCAGACATGTACTGCATTTTGTTCCAGGCAGCTGAGTATTCACTAACAATTAAGGCCAGGTCGCCTGGAGGCATGGCCGCCTGGTTTGAGGAGCAGGTCAGAAGTTCATTCTCACCCCTGCCCCCTGGGTTAGTTAGGGAGAACATGACCTTGACAGGGGAGATAGGGTTTCCTTGTAGATGCCAGCAGACCAGGGTGTGTCCCCAATTTAACCTCACAGGGTGCTGGGAAGGGGCCCCTTTCAGAGGAAACACTGATCTCAATGAGGAGGGAACTTTCTCGTTCACTTGGGCTGCTGGCAAGCTGGTGTTTCATGTTCAGCGGTGACCATCCCAAACTTGACTAGACTGTTCCTGTGAACTTGACCTTGGCAGGAAGAGGGGCTTTGCAGATCTCAGCAGTTAATGCGAGGTCCCACTTGAGTGGGGAAGGTGGGCCTGAATCACATCTTAGGGGGGTCCTACAGAGGAGATAATTGCGCACCAGGAGCGCCTGGACCTGCAGGTCAGGGGCGTCAGAAGATCACAGCTTCTCACCACCCACATTTGGACGTCTGCCTCCAGGGCACTCATAGCACATTTCTGCTGTTGAATGTCGTCACTGTGTGGCCAAGGCCAAGGCCACTGGGCAGAGTGTGGCAGCAGACGCTTTACAGTTGGTTCTGACGTGGAGAGATGTTAGGCGCTCAGTCAATGCCCAGGCCTGCCCCTTCCTCGGTCAGGGCCACAGTTCAGCCCATGTTCACGGCCACTGTGCCAGTCCATGTCGTTAAAGGCCTTCCTCTCTTTCACTGACCTTCTCATGACCAAGCATAATGCCCTTCCCTCCCTGGAACAGGTCCTGTGTGATGTGCCCACAGTATGTCAGCCCCCTGACTTCTAAGGAGCAATCTGGCTGCATCTCTTCCAAGAACAGTGTGGGTTTTGGCAGCCCCTGGGGTGTTCAGTCCCCGTCAGGACTACAGTTCAAAAGCTCTGAGTCTTTCGTCTTGTCCAACTGTCCCCACTAACATATGAAGGCATGGTAGCCAGGACGTTAGCAGGCAGTCAGGAAGCGGGGGTAAGCTGATGGACAGCCACATTTTCTCACTGCAGAAATGAGGTCATTGTGAGAGTCTGGGCTGGACTGTGACCAGGGATAGGACAGTGAGGGATGGACACTCCCGCCGGAGGGAGCTAGCTCCCAGAGAGTGGACTGTTATAGACACTGGCCGGGCATCTTCCCTGCACAAATGGTTAATGCCCTCACCTGCTAAGTGAAAGGCTGGCTGGCTGACTTCACCCAGAGGGACTGTAGAGCCCCAGCGACGATTACTGCTCCACTTTCGAGAATCCGAACACTGACACTCCTGAGCACAGTTCTCCCGACACGCGGCCGCTGTGACTCGGTGGCTGTACGCAGCTGTGTGGATCGGGACTCATCTAACAGCACTGGGAGTGCACTTCCTGCTTCCTCTTCTTTTTTCCCCTTACAACAAGCTCAAGGCTTGGGCCCACCACACTCATCTGTCCGTTTGTCACCCCGAAGTAGCTCAGGCGTGGCTATAATGTGGGAACCTCTGTTACTGGTACTTCAAATCCCACCAGGGTCACGCATGGTGGACGGGTTTCAGCAGAGCTTCCAGACTAAGACAGAGGAGGCAGTAGGACTGGGCACCCATCTATGAATGAGGGGGCAGCTGACAACCCTACAAAGGATGTCAGAATATGAGGCCTTCGAGTCAGGGGGCCCTCGGGTCAGGAGGCCCTCATGTCAGGAGGCCCTCAGGTCAGGGGGCCCTCGGGTCAGGAGGTCCTCAGGTCAGGGGGCCCTCGGGTCAGGAGGCCCTCGGGTCAGGGGGCCCTCGGGTCAGGGGGCCCTCATGTCAGGGGGCCCTCGGGTCAGGGGGCCCTCGGGTCAGGAGGCCCTCAGGTCAGGAGACCCTGAAGATATGGCTGGAGAAGGGCCGCCTCCTCGCAGCAGAGTCCACATGTTTGATGTGGGTATAGGAAAGACTTCAGGACATTTATTTACAGATCAATCTTCATTTGCTAATATGACTCAACTTAAAATGACAATAAATACCTTCAAAATTTTCATTATTATTCCAAACTTATAAAGTACGAATTAAGAATCTGGGGAAAATTGGAAATCTGACAAAAATGAAATGTATGTGCATGAGAACAATCTGGAACAAGGGGTGCACTGCTGTGGGCACCGCTGGGGGAGCTGGGGAAAGAAAATGTGCAACAGTGAGTAAAAAGAATAATAATAACAAAAGAAATGGAAACAATAAAGAAATTGAAATGGAATGCATTAAGGTCAGTATGCAGGCAGCAGTGGGCTGAAATGCACTGATGCTAGGTGCTCCGGATTGGACAACCACCTGAACTCCTGGGTCTGAAATGACAAACTGAAGAAGGGTACCGCTCTCATCACCGAAGGAAAGACTTCAGGACCTCTGTGGAAGGGCAGGGCTGCCAGTGAGAGCGTAATGCAGGAATGGCACCTACTTCCTAAAACACACGTCTCCAGAAGCTCTATGAACTTTGATGAATGTCGAAAGCTGAAGAGAGGCTTCAGGCCTTTTGTTCACAGGGTCGCTATGAGTCGTGCTCGACTCGAAGGCTATCAACCACAACAACTAGACAGCCCGCGGCACACTGGGGAGCTCTGGCGGCCTGGCGGTTACAGCTGTGCTCGCGACACAGACGACTGGCTGAATCTACCTTCTGTGTGTGGCCGGGAAGAAGGCAATCTCCTCCCTTAACATCGAAGGCCTCTGGGAACCCACCAGAGGCTCAGATAAGAATTGGCTCTGACCCCATGTAACAACCATATCAGGAAGACGAGCTAATCGACATCTCCTTTCTCCATTCCTATTCAATCTGTGTGCTGAACAGATAGATCATTCAGGAAGGTGACTTTGGGGAAGAAGAATGAGGCATAAGGATCAGAGGAAGACACGTCGACAACCTGCACTATGAAGCCGACTGAGAGCGAGGACAACTTGAAGGACTTACTCCAGATCAGGGACTACAGCCTCCAATATGTGTTATACCTCCACGTTAAGAAAACAAACATCCTCATCACCGGGCCAGCAACATCATGAGAGATGGAGAAAAGACTGAAATTATTAATAATTTCATCTCACTTAGATCTACTATTAATATCCTTGGTAACACTTAGGAGGTCAGGAGACAAAGCATCAGGGAAATCTGCTGTAAAGTACTTAAAGAGCAATGATGTCAATTTAAAGACTAAGGTGCACCTGACCCAAGCCTTGATCTTTTAAATTACTTGTTATGCATCTGAAAGTTGAACAATGACTATGGATGACAGAAGATGAATCAATGTCCTTGAGTTGTGATGTTGAAGAATATTGACTATCCCATGAACTGCCAGGGGAAGAAACAGTTCTGTTGTGAAGAAAGTGAAACCAGGATGCTCCTTGAAGGCAAAGATGGTAAAACTCCATCTATATACTTTAGGCATCTTGTAAGGAGGGGCCAGTTCTTAGAGAAGGACATTATGCCTTCAGCACAAGAGCAGATGGTCCTCGATGAGATGGATTAACGTGGTGACTACAGCAGTGCCTCCAGTGTGTCAGAGCTTGTGCGGACGGCACAGGACAGGACAGGGTTCAGGCCTCTTGTTCATAGGGTTGCTATGGGTTGACTTGAGGGTGCCTAACAAAACCAGCTAATAACAGACTGTTATTCACATTTGTTCACTAACCACTAAAGCCAAAGACAAATAAACCGTTTCACCAGCTTCTGTAACCTGAAATTTATCTAACAATCAAGATACACTGGTAATTGTTGTTGTTATGTGCCACTGAGTCAACTGTGACTCATAGTGCCCTCTGCACAATTGCTCCAAACCCTGCTCTATCCCGAGCCAATCTCACGGTCTCTGACACACCTATCCCCATTACCCCAGTTACTGTGTCAACCCATTTCATCCGGGGTCTTCCTCTCTTGTGCTGTCCTTTCACCCTTCCAAACATGGTGTCCTTCCGCTAGAACTGGTCCCTCCTGGAAAAATGCTCAAAGAACATGAGATAGAGCTACAAAAATCCTTGCTTCCAAGAAACAGCTTGGTTACATCCTCTCCAGGACAGAACTGCTTGTTCTCTTGGAACTCCATGGTATGTTCAATATTCTTCTCCAGCACCAAGACTCAAAGGCACCAACTCTTTTTCTGTCGTCTTTGGTCCTTGTCCAGCTCTCTGATGCATATCAAGTAATTGTGAAGACCATGGTCTGAATCAGCCATACCTTAGTCTCTAGACTGACATCATTGCTCTTTAGCACTCTGAAGAGGTCCCTTATAGCAGGTTTTCCTAATGCAATTGGTCTTTTGACTTCCTGACTGCTGGTACCAAGACTATTGATTGTGGGTAATTAACTGTTTTTTTAAAACAAAAAAAGTTGGAAACAAAGAAAAAAGACCAGTAGTTGGGAAAATAATGGCTGAGTGGATAGAAATGACTAGATTCCATGATGGGATTTTGTAGAACTAACAACATCTTCCTGGTAAATGTCTTTTTTAAACAATATAACAGAACTCTACATGGAAACTTGGCAGACGGAATACATAGGAATCAAGTAGGTCTTATCTGTAGGCGAGACAGTGGAAAAGCTCCACACGGTCGGAACAAGGCCGGAATCTAAATGTGGAACAGACTGGCAACTGCTCATGTATCAGCTCAAGTCGAAGCTCAAGAAAATGAAGACAAGCCCCTGAGGCCAGTGTCACCTTGAGTATGTCCCACGGAAAGTTAGAGTCCGTTTCAATAATTGATTTGAAACACTGAGAACTAGTGACTGAGGACCAGATGAGCTGTTGGATGACATCAGATACCTCACATGAAGAAAGTAAAAGGTCACTAAAAAGACAAGGAAGGAAGGAAGGAGGGAGGGAGGGAGGGAGGGAGGGAGGAAAAGGAAGGGTCAGAATAAAGGTCAGAGACTCAAACTGATTCTGAAATGTGGAGTAGCTAAAGTGAATGGAAGAAATGATTAAGTAAAAAGGTGGACAGAATATTTCATGTCAAGGAGACTAAGGTCTAAAATAAAATGTGCAAAGACCTAGAGTTAGAAAACCAAAAGGGAAGGTCATACTTGGTATTTCTTAAGCTGAGCAAACTGAAAACGAGCTCACCTCATGTGCCAGTGCTGATGCAGGAGGCCTCAGGGGAAGACGGAAGGAGGACGTGGAGTGTTTGTTAACGCACCAAAAGAGAACCAGCCGACAAGGAACCGTTTCAGGAAACAGCACGTAATTAAGAACCACTGGTGCTGGAGGAAGACGTCCAAGCTGCACTGGAGGCATCGGTGATAAATCTGATACCAACTGAGATGTTTCAACAAACTGCCTCAATTCTGAAAGTGCCCCCTCCGAGGAGCCAATATCACCATCCAACTGGAAGAGATCTTTATCTGTGTCCATTCCAAAGCCATGCAATCCAACAGAATATGGAAACTCTAAGATAGTATCATTAATATTACATACAAGTAAAATTCTATTGAAAACAATTACTAAACAGTTGCAGCATTGAGTCAACAAAGAACTGCTAGAAGTTGACTGCTAGTCTACCCACTGTAATCCAGTTGCTCCCAGCTCAAAGCTGACCCTCCACTGAGTCTCTAAATGGGATGGGAGAAGGTCACCCATCTTTCATCCAACTAGTAGCAGGTGGGTTCGGAGCACCAGGGAGAGTGTCCTTTGGGTCTGCAGGAAAACTATCCACTGACGATGCCACCAGAGCTGACTCCAGAAAGCCAAGCCTGGAAAGAGGACGTGGAACAAGGAATATCACTGTTGATGCTGAATGGACCTTGGCTGGAATCACAGAACACCAGGAGGATGTTTGTTGTTGTTGTTGTTGTTAAGTACCATCTTGTTACCTGCAACTCATAGTGACCCTACATATAACAGCCCTAAACCCTGCTCTATCCTGTGCCAATTTTATTGTCTCCGACACACCTACCCCCATTACCCTAGTCATTGAGTCAATCCACCTCATAGACGGTCTTCCCCTCCTGTGCTGTCCCTCCACCCTCCCAGGCATAATGTCCCTCTCCAAGGACCGGTCCCTTCTTGAAACATATAAAAAATATGTCAGACGAAGCTTCAGAATCCTTGCCTCCAAGGAGCAGCCTGGTCTCACCCTCTCTAGGATGAGCCTGTGTGTTCTACTAGCAGTCCATGGTATAGTGAGGTCATCTCCCGCACCACAGATCAAAGGCATCAGCTCTCCTTTTATCATCCCTAGTCATTGTCCAGCTTTCTGATGCATAGGAAGTAATTGCAAAGACTATGGCCTGGATCAGGTGCACCTTAGTCTCCAGCCTGACATAGTTGTTCTTCAGTACTTTGGCGAGGTCTCTAACAGCCGACTTTCTCAAAGCAATTCAGTAATGTTTATCTATGTTTTATCATCTAAATAAAGGCATTATACTGTGTGCATCATAACAAATTATGGAGATAATTGATACAAACTGTGCAGAATGGGAATTCTCAAACACTTAATTGTCCTCATACAGAATCTGTACATAGATCAAGAAGCTATCATTGAACAGAGCAAAGAGATACTCATGGCTTAGAATCAGGAAAGGTGTTCATTATGGTGGACCCTAGATTTACCATACACATTCAACCTATGGGTGTTGCTTGCCATCTGGTTGGAACTGACTGATCGCTGGCCCTCCAGTGGCTTTTCAGAGGCCGTACATCCCACAGGAGGAGACAGTCCGTCCTTCTCCCACAGAGAAGCCCTTGGGTTCGAACCACATGTCTTTATGTTGGCAGTACAGCGCCTTACCCCATCAAGCCGCCATAATCTATATACTGAGCAAATAATCGGAAAAGCTCGACACTATGAGGAAGGGAGTGACATCGGGACTGGAGGAAGACTTCTGAATGACCTGCGATGTGCAGATGCCACAACCTTGCCTGGTACTGAAGAGGACCAAGGACTACTACCTGGTACAGGTTCCACTTCAGCATCCAGAAACCTAAAACTCTCACCACTGGACCAACAGGCAACCACATGACAGACGGAGAGAAGACTGAGGTTTTCACAACCAATGTCCACAGAAACAGAAGTTAGGAAAGAAAAATGCACTTTCAATGAGCAAATGCTCTGCAAAGGGCTCCTCTAAAGTACCAAGGAGCCAGCATTTCTCCGGGGGCTCCTGAGCCAAGTCACGGTGTTTTCAATACAGCATCCGCACGTGGAAGCTGGACAGTGAGTGAGGAAGACCAAAGAAGAATGGATGAGTTTGGGTTATGGTTTTGGTGAAGATTAATGAATACAACACACACTGTTGTTGTTGTTAGGTGCCGTTGAGTCGAATCCAACCCATAGCAACCCTACGAACCCCAGATCTGGACCCTGTCCTGTCCTGCGCTGTCCTCACAATCTCCGACACGCTTGAGCCCATTGCAGCATTGAGTCGATCCACCTGAGTGAGGGTCTTCCTCTCCCTCGCCGGCCCTCCACCTTCCCAGGCATGATGTCCCGCTCCAAGGAACAGCCCCTCCTAGCAGCACGGCCGAAGTGTGTGAGGCAGAGAGCTCCATCATCCTCCAAGGAGCACTCTGGCTGCATTTTCCCCGAGAGGTGTCTGTCTGTCCTTCCGGCCGTCCACGGAGAGTGACCGCGTCTGTGCTGGAGTGAGTGCAGGTGGAATGCTCCTCAGAGACTCACTCTGGGCACGGTACCAGCAGAGGCCCGTGTTGGTGGAGGAACGTTGTGTTGTGCTTGATCAACACAACGCTCAGTGTGAAGGGAGTTGCTGAGTGAGGTGGACGGACCCACGGCCGTGCACCTGAGTGCAGGCCTGAGTCGGGGCTGTGCAGTAGCGAAGGCTTTAGCTCCGCCTAACGTCCGTTCGCTGAGTCCAGACAGACCTGATGTCACCTAGCGACAAGGTGTTGACACTAACGCATTGGAGAGGCCAAGCTGAAATGGACACAGGCTCCGAGGTTCCCCCTAAGAGGCACCCCAGGAGGGAAGACAGATGGGTTTGCCCTTCCAGATTCTGACCCCAGGGGATGCACAAACTCCTTGACACCGGCAGCACCCCTCGGCTGGGGGAATGCAATCACTCCACGCTCCAGCCATGCCTACTATCTGTGAAGTAATCACGTGGTTCCTGCAGTCAATTATTTTATGTGTCAGTTAAAATGCTCCACCATTACTCATTTAAAGCTTAGCTTAGTTAATGAACTTCCGCCCCGTCCCAGGGCCTGACGGAGCAGCAGGTGTAAGGGGGACCTCACTCCCTTTTTTCTGGGACACCACAGTCCTGTGAGGGGTGATGGGTCCACTGGGACCAGCCTGATCAGGACTGACTGCACTGAACGAGGCCACAGCAGCGTGAGCCTTATTTACAGACAACTTCTCCTCCAGGGGCATCTGAATATTCCATCCAGTCCCCTCGTGAATGATTCAAGAAATGCAGAGCAAGCTCAGCTTTCCCTGACAGCCTTTCCACAGACAGGATGTGAAATGTGGCTGACTCGGCAGGTTCGTCGCCCCGTGACACAGTCCGTGAGACGGGATGCGGATCCAGAGGCCTGCTATGGAAAGGCCTGGCCCGAGGCCCTGGCTGTGCAACCATCTGCTTTGGGCCTAGAGTTATGGCTACAGGGCCTTGGGTACAATCGCCATCAAGTTTCCAAGGCCCTAGGAGGCAGCCACCTGGCCCAGCGCTGACTGCGTCATCTGCGGCTGGCGTGGACGGAGCGGGTATGGCCCTCTGTGACTAACAGGCCTGTGTGTGTGGACTCTGCTTCAGATCCAGAGAATGAGTGAGGCTCGTCAAGGAGGGGCCAGTCCTCAGAAGCCTTCACCCTGGGGAAGGTAGGGGAGGGGCAGAGAAAGAGGGGGACACCCTCCGGGGCTGGACTGACAGGGCAGCTGCAGCACTGGGCAGGCTCGTGGTCAAGGCTCGGACCTGATGTTCCAAGTGTCACAGTGAGTCGTCACCAGCTCACCTAAAACACACCGATCATCAACCAAGTCACAGTCACGTCAAGCTCATTGTCACGGTGACGGCGCCGCGGCACCTCCTTGCCTAGGGGTCTTCCTGTCTATCGCTGACCCTGCGTGATCCTTTTCCAAGGGCTTGCCCTCCTGTTTCACCATCGCTGCCTCTAAGGAGTGCACTGGCTGTGTTTTCCCTGAGACCAGCTTGTTCGTTCTGGCCGCCCAGGGTATGTGTCCCCAAGGAACAGCTGGGCTTAACGCTGTGCTCAGTCTACAAATGCAGAGCCGCGGGGGCACGCGCTGACCAGCATGGCTGCTGACCAGAGGGCTGGGGTCCACCCAGGGCACCTCGGGAGGCAAGCCTGGTAGTCTCTTTCAAACACCAGCCCTCAGAGCCCCGCTCTTCTCAGGAGCAGGAACATGTGGGCAGAGGCCATCCAAGTGGAGGGGGGCTTGGCCTGTAAGCTGAGTTAGAGGTGAGAGCCACTGTGGGCTGCACCTCCCCGCCCAGCGGCCACTTGGTTAATGACCCGTTTGGAACCACGGTGGGCTTCTCACTCCAGTCCTGCACTCCCTCCCTCAGACCCCAGGCGAGTGGGGCTGTGAATGCCCACAGGTCAGGCATCCTCCCTCCAGGCCAGCATCTCACTCCCTCCCTCAGGCCACGGGCGAGTGCAGCTCTGACTGCCCACAGGCCAGGCATTCAGTTTGAAACCGGTGCTAAGAAGACCGTGGGCTGTCGCTAAACCAGAAGCTGTTCTGTTTCCTGAGAGGAGAAGGAACCTTGGGCCTCCGTGAGTTGTCACATCACAGCTGGCAGGCGCCTCTGAGGGCAGGGGCCAACTCCCTCAGGTCCACAGCGCCGACGCCAGCCTGCCCTGTACCCCGAGGCTGCCGGTGGGGACAGGGCTCCCACAGTGAGAGATGGACAGAGGCTGCTCTGGGAACAGGAGGGCCCTGGAGCAGTGTGTGTCCCCCAAAAGCCAGAGGTTCTTGTTATTCATCCCTACAAGAGATGACCTGACACTAGAGAGAAGGGACAGGGCAGCCCTTAGAGGGAGGATGGGCAGAGGCTGGGGGGCTGAGCTTTGCTTCGAAGGGGGTCAGGGCCCGTCAATGACAACGCTCCCCTGGGCACGATCCTCCTGGTCCCGTCTCTGTGGACAGAACTCATATGCCAGGGCTGCACGACCTCCAGTCCCACCTCCGGACACTCGCCCCGTGTCACCAGAAGACCTTGGCAAAGGTGACAGAGTGGCCTTTGAAGCAGGCCACAGAAGACCCTCCTCCCCCTCACTAGCCACCTACCCGCATGGCCTCCTCGGCTGTGCGCTGGACACAGCGGGGCCACAAGGGGGAGGTCCCGGGGTCAAGACCTGAGGGTGGTTGTCAGCCGGCCGATGGCCATGAGCCAAGGCTGTTGGCCCAATGGCCACAAAGACAGAACCAGCCGGGAACCGCACGGCTTCAGTGAGAACCCGCCTGGCCAGCCCTGCACTACAGACCTCAGAGACGCTGAGCAAAGGCCCAGCTGAGCCCCGCCGGGACCTGGGCCCACCTCGGAAGACATCAGACGTGGGGGAATTGTTGTTGTTAGGTGCCGATGAGTGGAGGACGACACACGGTGACCCTGTGAACCCTGTCCTACCCTGTGCACCTTCACCAGCTCTGACACACCTGAACCCATTGCTGCGGTCATGTGCAGTGAACCTAGCCAGGGTCTTCCCTGTTTCGCCGACCCTCCGCCTTTCCTGAACGGTGTCCTGACGGGCCCTCCTGACAGCCTGACTGTGAGCCGATGCCTCACATGCTCTGTGCGGTGCTGGGTGTGAGCTGTCGGTGATGCAGCCACAGGTAATGGACAAAGGAGCCTGTCATCGACGGTCTGACAGCTCCTTCCCCCGGGAAAGGCCTGGTGTGCCTGCTGCTGCCACCTCACAGGGGAGCACCTCCTCCATCGGGGCTCCCCAAGTCACAGGCTCCCCGCCACAGGGTCCAGGCCCCATGGGTGACCCACCCTGCAGGCCTCGTCCCACACACACTTCTGGTGTTGCTCACTGCAGAGAGGCTGCACAGGTGCCGGGCACCTGCACCAGGTGAGCTCAGGTAGACATAACACACGCCCCTCTGCCTTTGGGGAAGAGGGAAGCACACAGGCAGTGAGCACGGCTCCCCCAGAACTGGGCGCAGCACCCCAACTCCCTGTCAGGACAGATTCTGAAAATGGCATGTCCCCACTTAGCTGACCTTCAGATGAACCCAAGGCTAACCCAAGATGAATCCCATTTGCTGTATGTTTATAAACCCCCACCTCACTGTTCAATGAAAAAAGCGCTGCTTCTCGCTGCAACAAATCAGAAACACTATCTCTCCGCGGAACAGACAAAGACGGGAAAGTCTGTAAAGTAAAACGAAACAGCCCATGATCCCACCAGTCAGCCGAAGTCACTTATAATCGCAGTATCCTCTGAGGACGTGCATGCAGACAGCCTCATTTTTAATTAAAATAGTGTTTTGTCTCATAACGTGCGGTTCACATTTAACCTATGTGGCTGCTGTTCTGCAGACAGACTCTGGGTTCGTGGCGTTAAATCCTGCAGTCCGGAAGTCCCCGCTGCTATCAGATTGTCGTGTAATTACAATATTTCAGTGAAAGCAGGCACAGCTTGGCCATTCTGAAGGCGGCTGCCTTTGGGAGAGGTCCCCAGCATCCAGGCGCACTAACCTGGTCACCCAGGCTTACAGCGGGAGGGCAGGACAGTGGCCAGGGACAGGGAAGGAGCCGTGAGGACAGTGGGGTGCAGTGACGGGGGAGGCCTGGTGCTTTGGCTGGAACAGGGGACACGCGGCATCACGCAGGGAGGTGATATAGGCACAGTGTAGCCCCACCCCCAAGACGCTGCGCCCCAGACCCCGGTCAGTGGGCAGTGAAGGTGTCCCACCCCCAAGACGCTGCACCCCAGGCCCCGGTCAGCAGGCCGCAGAGGTGTCCCATCCCCAAGACGCTGCAGCCCAGGCCCCAGTCAGCAGGCCGCGGAGGTGTCCCACCCCCAAGACGCTGCACCCCAGGCTCTGGTCAGTGGGCTGCGGATGTGCCCATGTGCACTGACACCTGTGAGGATGTTGAGGTAGGCCCTGCCTGGCCCCCTCCCCACATCCTGCAGGTCAAGCCCAGAGTCCTTCCCATTTTTCTGATGAACCAGAATTCAGATTTTTTGGGAAAAGAGTCCTGCTGGCTCAGTGGGAGAAACCCTGAGATGACCATGAATCACCAAGTCACCCTTGTGGCTGCGACGAAAACCCAGAGGTCAGCCTTCACCAAAAGACACGCGGGCTAGAAGGCCAACAGAAGCACTCGCTGCTTTATGACACCCTAAGGAACAGGGGGCGGCATCTCCCCGGCCAGTGACTCACAAGGCTGGTGGGATAGGAGAGAAGGGCGGCAGAGAGGAGACTCCCAGGGAGACGTGGGGACAGGGTGGTCCCACTGTGAGGACAATCAGTGTCACAAAACACATCCTGTAGGATGACCGGAAAAGCACGCCCTCACCACAGCCACTCAAAGCGCTAAGAGCCAGTGAGAGTTAGGTCATTAACAGAAAAGCCAGGCTCCTAACCGGCCAGCGTGCTGAGGGAGACGGGCTTCTCAGAGTTTACAGCCCTAGGGGCAGCCCCACTGCGAGGCCAGTGAGTTGGGATGGACTTGATTTGCCGCCCCAAAGGCAACGTGACTGGACAGAACACAATCAACTGGAGAAAAAGCAAGTTCTTTACATGAACTGGGGGGACATCACCTCTGGTCCAGAGGAAAATCCTCATGGAAATATGGTCGTTCCCTGGAATGAGCCCATCATCAGGAGCAGGCCCATAACAGAGGCCACGCCCCAAGTGTCTCCCAGGAATGGGCCGCCATCAACAGCAGGACCCCGTACCAGCAGCCACGCCCCAGGCCACTGCCAGCTTCTTACCTGATTCAAACGATCACACACTACACTATGTGAACACGCTTTTAGGTTTGGAAATGGGAACCGTCATCAGTGAGGGCGTTAGCAGTGCTGCTCCGACACAGAGCACATGAAAATGGATCAAGGTTAGCCAGGAGGGAGCATCGAAAGACGAGAAACGCAATTTACCCACGTCCACAGACACGTCTAAAGCCCCAGACAAGCTTCGTGCCTGTGGGACGCAGGCAGATTCAACTTGTCTAAACTCTTGGCCCCGGAGATGCTAACATTTCCTCTTCTCTCTGATGTTTTACATGGTGTCATCACATATTTAAATAGTCAGAGATGATAAGTTTGGCTCAGGACAGGGCAGGGTTCAGAGCTTTGTACACAGGGTTGCTACGACTCACAGACAACTCGACAACACGTAACAAGTCTGCAAATCCTTAACAAAATGGCATATACACTCAGACACGAAACTTCAACATGCCCCTAGGCTTGTCCACGGTCTCAGCCTTGACTGGACTCTCAGAGGCCTCTGAGCAGAGCTCTGGGGGCTCCAGGCTGAGAAGCTGCTGTGGGAAGCCTTCAAGGTCCATGGGAGAAGGACGAGGCAAGCGCCCATAGCCACGGCCTCAGGGCCACACGGACAGCCCCCCTGCCCACAGGGACACTGATCACACGCGCCTGCTTCCTGGAAGCAGGTCCCCAGGCCCCTACTCAGATCAGTTGTGGGGTTTGGACTGCTGGCCGTGTGCTTAACCACTGCGCCAGGGTTCCTCCATCCACACGACGTGCGGACCCCGACTGTTCTTTGAACGCATCTCTTAAGCAGAAAGCACAAGCCTAAACATGGGTGATCTGCAGGTTCATAAACTTTCACTAAGGCAGAGACGTCTCTCTGATGACTAAGGCATGCCTGACCCAAGCCACGGTGTCGTTTACCTCACACGCATCTGGGAGCCAGGCCATGAATATGGAAAATTGGAGAATCTATGCATTTGAGTGAAGAATATAGAACATATTGTTATGACAAGAGTCCAGAATTAAGGCTGCACAGTGGAGTGGACTTGCAGGGGAGGGACTGTATAACAATGAAAGAATTCTTCTTTTACTTTTCAAAGAGAAGAGAGAACTGGAGGGGCATGGTAGGCAGGGAGAAAAGTGCTACAATGAATGAATGGAAATCCAAAGTCTCTGTAAATGTTCCTTAAAATAAAAAAATGTAAAAAAAATAAACAAGAAAAAAAAAAGAATACAGAACACACCACGGCCAGCCAGAGCACCCACAAACGTAAGAACACAGCACGGTTAGCCAGAGCACCCACAAACCTGAGAAGGACGGTGGGAATGTTCCCTACACGAGAAGACGGTGAGACTGTCCAGCCTACTCTGATACACAATCAGGGAGGAGCAATAGCTCCAAGAAGCTGGTCGGCTTGGGGACGGGCAGATGGGGGCACACCCCTCATGATGGGGTGGGGAGACTGTGGTCATCAGCAGTGCTCACAGGCTGTCATGACGCAGTCAGATCACATCAGCAGCGATGGCACGTTTGTGCAGCTCTTAACTTCCTCTTTAGAAATCGTGTGCTGCTGTAAGTTCTGGAAGCTAGGCTCTGGATTTTATCTGTGAGCTGACAGAGCGGGCTGGAAATGAGCCCTCTCCGGCCTCTGTGGTTCGATCTCTGGCCGAGTCCCCAGATTCTGAGATCCTGAAGATTCTGTGAGGTATAGACCAACAGACAGCCTTCCCCCCCAGAGTCGAGGATCAGAGGGGCGCACGGATGGTCCAGGCCCACCCCCCATGTGTCCAGGCCCAGCCCCCATGTGTCCAGGCCCACCCCCCACGTGTGCCCTGAGCCCCTCCAGGAGTTCCATGGGCAGAGCCATCTCCTCACGGCATCTGTGAACGGCCAGCTCCGGAGAGGACCCAGCGAGAAGGGCCTCCCTGGACAGAGCCCAGCACCCTCCCCTCCTCTGACACCTGTACCCTTAGCGCAGGTCCAGACCCCCATGTGAAACATGACCCTGTGATTACTGTCCCCCGCAGAGCGGCTTTGCCGGGTGGTTAGCTCGGAGCAGCGCCTGCAAGTATGAATTCTTTACTGATTTACTAAACACGTGCAGGGACCGGCCGTGGGGAGTGTGGGGGGCCAGGCGGGGTCTCCAAAGCTCCTCGCCGAGCTGGCTCCGGCCTCAATGACGGATGGAGAAGCCCTGCGGAACCGAGGCAGGTGTGGCCAGCAGAGGGAGACAGAGCTCTGGCTTCGGGGGCTCAGTGGACCAGCGCGCACAGAGCCGCGTGGACAGTGATTTCAGCTCAGTCACCTGGGTCTGCCACTGGAGGGGATGCACTCCAGCGGTGTTGACCAGGAGTTGAGCCTGGCTCTCCTGGACGGAGAATCCCATTACCGTTCTACTCAGCGCAGTTACTCATTCAAATGTGACTACAAAGTCTTCTTCAATGCAGCTTGGTCCGCTTGGCGCTTTGTTAAAATTTTTGTTTAAATCTTCTTGCTTAAATCCTAGTAATTAGTTTAAGACAACATTATGAAAGAGGTGTGTTAATAAAAAATTGTATATAATTTACCTGCTGCCTCAAAATACTGTAAATTGAAGCAAAGTTTTGGAAGATTCTAAAGAATAATAAGTAAGAAACTATAAAAACTAATTTTCATTACTAAAGCATAGAAGAAGGTTCTTGTTCTGTTTTGGCTTCAGTCAACATAGCAAAAATATTTTTTAAAAACCATAAATGAATCATAAAACTACCAAAACATTTGGGTTTACTTTATTACGAATTAAAAAGAAAAAATATGTTCTGTTTTCTTTTTTCAATCTATAGTAAACACTAAAAGCAAAAAAAAAAAAAATAATTGGTGTCTCATACTAAGGACTAAGCAGGGCTTCAAGTTTATCGTTCTGGTTGCACCTTCTGCTGAGAATTTGCCTTTCCACCCTGGCAACGCCAATCAGAACGCACAGTGAAGAGGTCTGCAGGTGATTCCCCCACATAACCAAAACGCAACCCGACACTTGCTGTGTGGGCTCCCACCCTCCCTGGGGTTCTGAGGCCGAGCGTCTTTGGGCACTGCTGGTAGATTTGAACCACTGGCCTCTAGGTTAGCAGCGCAATGCCTCCATCCACTGTACCACCAGAGCTCCTGAAGAACCACCTGGTGTCTTGACAGACATGACTCTGCTTGTGTCAGTGGGGAGGTTGCTGTATGTGTTGTTGAGATGGAGCTGGCAGTGGTAGGTTTTCAGAGGCTGTAAACGGCATGAGAGGAGATAGCCCAGCTCGCTCCTGGAAAGCAGCTGGTGGATTCGAACCTTGCGCCTTTGGTTGGCAGCGCAGCTCTTCAGCAGGGAGTCAAACCACAACGAATTGTTTGAATTTCTGTGGCTTAAGCAGTATGTCATAGCCAAAGTGTGGCTGGAGTGTGCCTTGGAGGCAAAGAGGACAAAGTTTCATCTCACACGTTGATGGGCGTGTTGTAATTTGCAGTCAAGTTGGAACCTACCCATAGCTGACCCCTTCAGACAGTTTTCAGAGGCAGTAAATTGTACTGGAGGAGGCCGCCCGGCCTTCTTCTGTGGAGCAGCTGGTAGATTCGGGCTCCATGCCTTTGGGATTGCAGCACGGCTTACCACAAGGCCACCAGTGCCTCTCTACAACATGCTTCGGGCATGTTGTCAGGAGAGGCTATTTCTTGGAGAAGGACATCATGCTTGGAAAGGTGGAGGGTCAATGAGAGAGGAAGGCCCTCCATGGGGTGGATGGACAGTGACAGCCGTGCTCCGTGGGGTGGATGGACAGGGACGGCTGCACTCCGTGGGGTGGACAGACAGGGATGGTCACGCTCCGTGGGGTGGATGGACAGTGACGGCCGTGCTCCGTGGGGTGGATGGACAGGGACAGCCGTGCTCCACAGTGACGGCCGCACTCCGTGGGGTGGACGGACAGGGACGGTCACGCTCCGTGGGGTGGATGGACAGTGACGGCCACACTGGGCTCAGGAGGGTCAGAGAGGATGAGGATGGTGCAGGACAGGACAGGACTCAGTTCTGGTGTTCACGGGGTCGCTGTGAGTCACACACAACTGCACATCCCCTAACAACATGAACAAAGGGATCAGGAACGCGGCATCGGAACACGAGGTGGCTCATCAACAACCGATGGTACGCAAACGACACAGCTTTGCTCCCTGAAGGCGAGGAGTACTTGGGGTGCTTTTTGCAGAAGATCAGAAGACCACAGCCTTCAATATGGATTGTATCTCAACACCAAGATGAGAAAAGTCTTCACAACCGGGCCAATGGACAGCAGCATGAGAGAGGGAGAAGATTGTGATTGTTAATGATTCCAACTTGGACCCACAATCAACACTGTTGCCAACAGCCGTCAAGAAATAAAGAGATGCACAGCACGGGGAAGTCTTCTGTAGCAGACTTCTCTGACATACCAAAGAGCAGTGATGTCAGTCTGAGGAGTAAGGTGTGCCTGATTCAAGCCATGGTCTTTTGAATCATTTCTGATGCATCAGAAGTTGGACAATGACTAAGGATGACAGAAGAAGAATCGATGCCTTCGGGCTGTGGGGCTGGAGAAGAGCACTGGATTGGCCAAGGGCTGTCAGAGAGAGAGGGTGCAGGCAGAGTGCCCGTCAGAGGGAAGGATGGGGAAACTCCAGTCACATACTTGGTGCAGGCAGTTAGGAGAGCCAGTCCTTAGAAAAAGACAACAGGCTGGTAAAGGCAGAGGGTCGGCGAATGACAAGAAGACGCCCAGCGAGAGGGGCTGCACAGTGAGCGCAGGAATGAGCATATGGGGAGGCTGCAGACAGGTCAGGGTTCAGATCTCCTGTTCACAGGGTCGCTGTGAGGCCTGGTCGCCTTGCCGGCATCTATCAACAACAACCACAACCACAACCACAATGAGGGGTTCAAGGACAAGGTGACTCTGCAACAGAGCTCTCTGGCTTTGACTCCTGCACACCCACGTGCAGCCACTCCCGTCTGTCAGTGGCTTTTGTGTGGCTGTGACTCTCAACAGGCTTCAGTTGAGCTTCCAGACACGAACGAGGACGAAACCCTGAGAGAACTGCTTCAGAACAAGCCTGTGAGAAGCTGGGGCGCCATTAACAACGAGCCGATCACGTGGTTCTCTACAGCGAGTGTGGGCGTGTGAGCGAGCGTCCACACAGCCCTGGGAGGGGACAGGGCCACTTCCCTGTCTGCACAAGGCCACGTTTCCCCGTGACCTGTCGGCGGTCCAGCCCTCCTTACCGCTCAGGAGCTGCACTGAGGCTGGGGGTCCCACCCTCCTGCAGTGGGGTACACTGAGACCAAGGGTCCCACACTTCTACAGTGGGGTGCATTGAGACCAGGGATCCCACCCTCCTGCAGTGGGGTGCCCATGAAGGGATCTCCCACCATCATCTCCAGGACGGGTGCATGAGCAGAGTGGACGCATGGAACGGTGCTGATATTTAAGAGAACCTTGGAGGGGCCAGTGTTGGTCCAGGGGACATCCCAGGACCACAGAACTCAGTCTGCTAGTAGAGAAAAGGCACTTGGTGACAGAGGACAGAAAGATGCCAACACCCAGCCGAACAGTGGTGCGTCCCCTCCTGCCCCAGGCGTGGCGTTGGTGGATCTTCCACAGGGAGTGCGGGGCTGGGTGCTGGATGGGGGTGGTCTCCCCAGGACACTGCCTTGAAGGCGTCATGTGTGGTGACACTTACACCGGCCCAGCGGGTTCACGGTGATCATGGCCGACAGTGCCCACAGGGAGAGAGCCCCGGCTTCACCATGCTCCAGCCGCCCCACCTGCCTCTCACTGTCCACTGCTCAGCAGTCCTGCATTTAAGAGTGTGTGACACGAGGGACAGCGGGGCCTCCTCACAGCTCTGGGCTCTGTTGCCATAACGCCCGAGTCTGCAGGGAGCCGCTCACCACAGAGCAGAGCCGCATGCTGCACCCCAGGGCCGGCCACACTGTAACCCTTTATGGGCCGTGTGCAGTCGCCGCTGTGTCCCCCAGCTGGTGAGGGGAGCCTCCCCCGCCCCTCCCAGGACCTCAGGACCAGGAGCAGCAGCGGCGGAGAGGGAGGATTCGTGGAGAGGTGCCCCATTCACAGCCACCACCCTCCTGTCTCCAGGCTCTGACTGCTGACCAGGCTTCAGCCGAGCTTGTGGATTAAGGTCCAGGAGGAAAGGCCTGCTGACCACAGCTCACAGTCCACACTGGCCATGCCTAGGGGACAGTGCAGGACATGGGGTCTGCAGGAGTGAATGGCAGTTAACTTCCACCTCAATTACAAGCCAGGCCCTCAGGCCAGCCTCAGCCTGTCCTCAGGACACACGTCTGTCCCCGAGCACTATGAGGACATTGGCACACTGGGCGCGTCCCCTCCAGCTCCCAGCACAACCCGCAGGGCTCCTCTCCCCAGTGGGCACCCCAGGCACCACCGTCACTGCCCAGCATGTCCTGAACACCTGGCCATGACCTGTGCTCAGGACCCTCACCGAGCCCGGCCTCGCATGGCGCAGTGACCGTCCCTCTGTCTACTGACCTGGCTTCTCCTAGCTGACACTCCAGGGAAGCTGGGCCCAGAGGCTGTGCTGCGTGCCCAGGCCCAGGGCAGGGCCTCTGCGTCCTCAGCTGGGGACAGGAAAGCATCGTCCACCGGGAACAGGTCCCCCTCGGAGGCCGAGGACAGACAGTTGTCCAGCCTCTCCCGGCCACGCTGGCGGGGCTGGGCCATGGCCCACACTGCAGACACCCTGCTAGTGACAGTGCCTGGTTACAGAGGGCCAGGCTCGTGGAGAGCAGTGCCCGCTGGGACAGCCACATCCCAGAGGCCCTTCCTCCTCCCAACATGACTCCTGGGCAGGCCAGGACTGGTGGCACCTGCAGCAGGACAGAAGCCCCAGATGTGGGGACTGTCGTAGCAGAGGGTCAGGGGCTGGGTGGGAGTTCTGATGTCCCCATGGACTCAGACGTGTACTGTGTGGGCTCATGCACTGGGAAGAGGCTACAGAGTGGACACCCTGCTCCTGGCTTCAGGGATGACCACAGCCACTGTCTGGGCCTGTGACATGCCATTCCAACACCACTGCCATCGTCACACAGCCCTCATTGGTGTCTGTCCCTCTGTCTCCTCTTGGACAGGTCAGTGTTCAGATGGCTGGCCTCAGGTGAAATGACAGCATCCTCAGAGAGGCCTTGCACCAGGGGCAGGGTTGGACACGGGTAGGAGTCAGCCCACAGGGCACCTGAGGTGAGGGCTCGAGCCCCTCATCCTCCACCTCCCATCACACTCCCAGCTGGCAGCTGCCTACCCCCCGGACGCTCTCCTGGGGACTCTGACTGCCTCCCCTACCCTCTACCTAACACACCCACACACACCACTCACCCCACCTCATACACATACCCCCCCAATATACACCCACTTCATACATCACACCCACCTCACACATATACACACGCAACCCTCTCAAATACACCCACCTCATACATCACACCCACCTCACACACATACACACAATCCTCTAAATAATACACACCCACTTCATACACCACACCCACCTCACACACATACACATGCAACCCTCTAAATAACATACACCCACCTCATACACCACACCCACCTCACACACACACACAACCCTCTAAATAACATACACCCACCTCATACACCACACCCACCTCACACACACACACAACACTCTAAATAACATACACCCACCTCGTACACCACACCCACCTCACACACATACACACACAACCCTCTAAATAACACATACCCAGCGAATGCCGAGGTGGGTGACACTCCTGTAGGGTGGCACTGAGACACAGTCCTCATGCAGTGCTCCCAGACCCCAGATAGCACAGGCAGCAGGCATGTCCATCCCAGCCTGGCCATGGGCTGGTGCAGTGGGCCAGGGAGGGACCCTCAGGACAGGCACAGGTCAGCACAGTGGGTCAGGGACTCTCGGGACAGCCACAGACCATTGAAGTGGGTCAGGGGCCTTCAGGACAGCCATGGGCCAGTGCAATGGAGCAGAGACCCTCAGGACGGGCACAGACCAGTGTGGTGGGACAGGGACCCTCAGGACAGCAACAGGTTAGCACAGTGGGTCAGGGACCATCAGGACAGCCACAGACCAGTGCAGTGGGTCAGGGATTTTCAGGACAGCCATGGGCCAGTGTGGCGGGGCAGGGACCCTCAGGATGGACGCAGGTCAGCACAGTGGGTCAGGGACCCTCAGGACGGCCTGAGTCAGGGACCTTCAGGACAGGCACAGGTCAGCACAGTGGGTCAGAGACTCTCAGGCCAGCCCACGGTGGGGATAGCTCTCACAGAAAAGCGCTCCTTACACAGATGGTCCTGTGGTGGGACCCTCCTGTTCTTGGCCAGCACTCATTCACCCTTCTCTGTCCATTCTGATCTCACACAGAATTCCCAGGACCCGCACAAAGCCCCCATAGACCCTCAGAGGCTGTCAGCGTCTCAGTCACAGGCGCCCGCAGGCTGGCCCTCCCACCCGGATGCTTCCTGGAGTCACCCCATTCCCGTGTCTCTCCACTGCGAGGCTCCCACACAGTGGCCCCCACTCACCACTCCTACCCAGAAGTGGGGCCACCCAGGGCCCACCTCTCAGCAAGTGACCAGCCTCGAGTGAACAGTTGCTCTGGGCACAGGGTCCTTGGCACAATCAGCAACAGGCTCTAAGCGGCAGCTGCCTCCCAGAACAATGCCAGTGGGGGGAAGGGACAGGCTAGCAAGATGAGTGGACGCGAGAGTCACAGGGAGGGGTGGCAAGAGTGCTTTGAGGCCTGGGAGGCTGTCACCACACACGCGGGTCCACCGTTGACCGAGGGCCAATTTCATCTGTGAGCTTTCACTCCAGTCACAACAGAAGGTCCCACCCGCTGCCAACAAGTCAATTCTGACTGTGAGGGGCCCTGGAGGACACAGAGTTGCCCCCCCTGGATTTACAAGACCAGCACAGTCAAGGGTGCAGACTGCAGTGCTCTTTTCCTACACAGACGCTGGCGGGCTTGAACTGCTGACCCTTAGGCTGGGAGCTGAGTGCCTCATCGTGGTGCCACCTGGGAACCTTCATTTTAGAAGAAACAGAACCTCACCCCTTGCTGAGGCATCCTTTCTGTCAGGGCCCTGCTCCGGGCATCCGAGGACACAGGTCCTCACGGGTGGGCACTGCCCGTCTTGATCCTGCAGAGTGGCCAGTGGGTTCAACCTGCACATGCTCCACCACCAGGGCTCTGGCCGGCAGCTGCTGGCCAGGCAGCCTGGAGCGGGCCGGCTCGTGGGGACCACGCACGGGAAGGAGTCCCTGGCCTCCGCCGCCATCCGCCCCACTTCACCCAGGGTCTTCCCCTCCCCTGCTGACCCTTCATTTTTTCCAAGCATTGTGCTGTTTTACAAGAACCCTCACCTCCTGATAAAAGGCCCCAAACCTCACCATGCTATTTTCTTTTTTAAACAGAAACAGTTTAAAACCATTCTTTGTATTTTTGTGGAAGATCAAGGACTGCAGCCTTCAGTATGGACTGAGGCTCAATGTCAAGAAGACAAAGATTCTCACCACTGGGCCAATTGGCAGTATCAGGATGGATGGTGAAGAGATTGAGATTGTT
>NW_006399774.1:21927216-21927668 GCF_000299155.1 Elephantulus edwardii
GGCTGCTCCTTGGAGGAAAGGATTCTGGGGCTTCGTTTGCCATACTTTGGACATGTTGTAAGGAGAGACAGGTCCTTGGAGAGGGACATCATACTTGGGAGGGTGGAGGGGCAGCGCAGGAGGGGAAGACCCTCTATGAGGTGGATTGATTCAGTGACTGGGGTAATCGGGAAGGAAGTGTCAGAGGCAATGCGATTGGCACAGGATAGAGCAGGGTTTAGGGCTGTTGTGCATAGGGTCGCTATGAGTCACAAATGACTTGATGGCACATGACAACAACAACAACAACAACATTACAATGGGGAAAGTCTGCTGTTAGAGACTGCTCCAAAGTACTGAAGAGCAACGGTGTCTCTCTGGAGACTAAGGTGCACCTGATACAGGCCATGGTCTCTGCAATCGCTTGTTACGCATCAGAGAGTTGGACAATGACTAGGGAGGCTAGAAGGAGA
>NW_006399774.1:21927816-21955096 GCF_000299155.1 Elephantulus edwardii
TAAACCAGGCTGCTCCTTGGAGGAAAGGATTCTGAAGATTTGTCTGACATACTTTGGACAATCTTGTAAGGAGGGACCAGTCCTTGGAGAGGGACGTCATGCTTGGCAGGGTGGAGGGACAATACAGGAGAGGAAGACCCTCGATGAGGTGGATTGATTCAGTGACTTGGGTAATCAAGGTAGGTGTGTCATAGACAGTGAGATTGGCACAGGACAGAGCAAGTTTTAGGGCCGTTGTACATAGAGTTGCTATGGATTGCAGGAGACTCGATGGCACATAACAATAACAATAATAGCGGGGTGGAAACGCCCGGTCTGTGTGAAACAGCGTGATGACATTCTCTGCCCTCCCTGGCCCAGCCTCTCCACACCCCATCTGTACTCGCTAACCTGGCATATGGGACCCCACAAAGGAGCCGCACAGGGGAACCCGTTAAATGAGAACCACACACAGGAACTGCACATGGGGGCAGACGGGCTGGGTAGACGGCTCTCCTGGGCCCTCCTCTCGCCTGGCTTCTCATCAATTTTACACCTGATCTCCCTGCCCCATCTGTGCACTGACTTCAGTCTCCTATGAAGACATCACCATGGAATCTTCCGGAAATGATGGTGCTCCGCAGGGACCCACAGAGTAGGGAGGCCTGTACCTTTTAGAAGCCAGGGCAGCTCCATCTCTCAGATGTCCCCATGTGGGTCCGCAATGCCAGCTTTCAGACCGGCTACTGTAAGGACCACCCAGAGCCCCTAGAGGTCCCGTGGAGAATGAACAAGAGGACGACCCCAGAGAGATCATGTTCTTGAAATGAAAGTGGACAGTGAAGAAGCCATGCTGCAGCGCCCACCGCAAAGGGCAGTGGGCAGCTGGCATCTGCAGTGTAGACACGGGCTTCTCCTTACACCTCAGTCTCCTCTGATTACCAGGGGGCAGCCTCCAGTCACCGCATGAAATCAGGAGAGAGGATTCACTGGGGAGTAATCATTAAATGAAGCCAGAGTCCTGGTGGCACAGTCGGCTGAGCGATGGGCTGTCAGCTGGAAGCTCAGCAGTTTGAAATCACCGGCTGCTCCGTGGGAAACAAGGAGGCTGTGAACTCCCGTAAGAGTGACGGCCTCGGAAACCCTGCGGGCAGCTCTGCTCTGTGCCGCAGGGCTGCTGAAGGTCAGAATGAACCGCACAAGGGCGCCCACCTTAGGGTTTTGTGTGAAGTGAAACATAAGTTTACTTGAAAGTCATATTTTCATCCTGAAGATCTAGAAACTGTTGTTGTTGATTGCCTTCGAGTCGAGCACGACTCATAGTGACCCTATGAACAAAAAGCCTGAAGCCCCTCTACAAGTATCAACATTTATCAAAGTTCATAGGGTTTCTGGAGGCACGTTATCTAGAAGCGGATGCCACTCCTGCTTCCAAAGAACTATAAATAGGACGATATTTACTACCATCACAGATCTATAGATAAGAAACGCAGCCAGTTAGGGACATTTCGTAAGTCACGGTGACGGGAACATTCTCCACCTTACTAAACACATTAGAGGCACAGAGTAGGAAAATAACAGGTTTTCTGTAAAAAAACCCAAAACCACCAAATACCAAAAAAAAAACAAGATCCACACTCCAACCACCCCTGGATCAGCGTGCATTTGGCCCCTGGTGCATCTGGCTATAAAAGCCATTACCTTGTCAAAATGGGTTAAATACACATTTTTTAGTCACATTTCCTTCCCTTTGCTTCTAAAAATCTAAGCAGAGCTGAGACACCCCCCTGATAAATGCACGAAGAGCCCTAAAACATGAAGAGAGAGTTGCGTTTGCCTAGAACTGAAACTCAGCAGGTGGAAACACAGGGGAGGCCGTGGGGACACTGCCGGTGTGGCAGCTCTGAACGGGAGTGCTGACCAGCGGAAAAACAATTGGCTCCATAAACTTCAGCACAAAACACGAGGAAAAGCACCAAGCCCTTCAGTGGGCTCTGAGACCCTCCCAGGAAGGACAAGAACAACAGTTCCAAACGCAGCGTGTCCGTTGTCCATTGTGGGCATGAATGTGGGCCCTGTGTGCGGGACCAGGGGCACCAGGCGGCCCTGGCCCGACTGGGGACTGACCCTCGCTGGCCACCCTTGAGCACACGGGGAGCCCGTCAGAAGAGAGCCCGCACCTTACCTTCCCAAGCAGCAGCCGGGTCATCTCAGCCAGGAGCCCCGGCGGGCGGGCGTGGGGGAGCGCTGGTGTGTCCAGCAGCCTCTCCTGCGTGGGCTGCAGACAGCATCTCCCCGTGTCCCCTCCCTCATCCCCCAGCCACTCAGATCACAAAGCAGAGCTGTGGACGTGCGGCCTCCCAGCGGGAGGGGGTGGCACATGGTCTGCAGAGGAAGGCAGAGAGGGACTGTCCTCGGGGTGCCTGTCCCTCCTGTTCCAGGACGCGTCATTTGGCTGGCTGCACAGCCCGGCAGCCTTCACGACACCTGGACGAGCCCAGCTTCTGGAAACTGGGGCAGCAGATGGATGGGGACACGCTACGGGGCAGCCAGAAGTGCCCCCCCAAGTGCCAGGTGTCCTCTGACATGGCCCCCGGACAAAGGAGGAAACTTCCCAACCTCCCACCAGTGTCCTCTCACGCGGCAGGGGAGCTGGGCGACTTCAGGGAGCACCTGTTAACTGAGGGGGCCCTGTTCACCGAGGGGCCCCCGATAACAAACGTGGGGTGGGGTCACAAAAGGTGGTGTTCATCCCTCCCAAGAACACTCAGTATAGATGTACACATTCACTGCCCACCCACAGCTCACGCCTCAGCGGGTTTTCAGAGGCCGTAAATCCCATAAGAGGAGGCTGCCCATCCTCCCACAGCGCAGAGGGGCGGCTGAGAGATGAGAACTGTGTGACTTTGCGATCGCAGCGCAGCCTCTTACCATTGTGTTATCACACAGAATTATCCCAGGAAGCTGGAAGCGGTGGGAGGCAGAAACCTGTCAGCAAAGGAACGTCAAGTACCTCCTGCCCACAGAGAGGACAGACAAGGTGAGGCAGCACCTGCAGAGGCGGAAGGCTCGGGACCCCTGCAGGAGCGAGGTAGCGCGTGGGGCCGCTCTCCTGGGCCGCCCTGTGGTCATGTTGTTGTTTGGTGCCATCGATTGGAGTATGACTCAGAGCTGTCCTTGGAACAGCAGATCTGAGCCCTGTCCCATCCCGTGCCGTCCTCACAATCTCGGACGCACTTGACCCCGTTGCTGCAGTCACTGTGCCGTCCACCTGGTCGAGGGTCTTCCTCCTTTCACTGATGCTCCACCTTTCCAAGCGCTGCCTCCAGGGAGCACCTTTTCCAAGATTTACCTGTTTGTTCTTCCAGCACAGAATGGCTAGCACTCTTCTCCAACATCACAGCTCAAAGGCATCAATTCTGTCGTCCTTACTCATTGTCCAGCTCTCAGATGCATAGCAAGCATTCTGAAAGACCACGATCTGGATCAGGTGCACCTTAGTCCTCAAACTGGCATCACTGCTCCTGCGCGATTTGGAGAGATCCCTGACTAGACTGCCCCAGTGCAGTATGTCTCTGGATCTCCTGACTCCTGGCACAGAGGAGGTTGTTGTAGATCCAAGGAAGGTAAGTCGTTGACCGTCTCAGTCATTTCCACGTCTCTCATTAATTGCTTATGGTCCGGTGGTAAGGATTTTTGTTTTCTTGATGTCGAGATGCAATCCATGTTGATGGCTGAAGTCTGTGATCTTCTGCAGCAAGTAATTCAAGTCCTCCTCACTTCTCAGGAGCAGAGTTTTATCATCTCTGTAACTGTGCACGCAGCCATCGGTTATTCGCTCTCTGTTGAAACAGGTCAGGCGGCGACTTCCAGGGTGTCAAGTGCCCGGCTACCTGTTGTCATGGTCTTTTGACAGGGATGATGGTGTGACACTGGGCAGCGTTTCATTCTGTTTTTGAGGGTCACTGTGAGTCAGAGGCCCACAAAGGCCGCCAGCAGCAGCCTGGGGCCAGTGGCCATGTCACAGAGCGGCCATCACAGGCAGCGCTGACTTCAGAAGAGCGTCCCGTGGTCCTGACCCGGTCTGTAAACTGTTACTTCCCAATAAACCCTAGCATCGTGTGTGCTGTCTGGAAGTTCTGCGGGGCCACTGCAGCGAGTTAACAAACCCACAGGAGAAAACACGGGAGGGTTAGCTCAGCGTTGGAACCGACGGGGAAGTAGGAGCCGGGCAGGTGGGCACATGTCTGACCACGAGAGGCAGCTCTGTGCTGCCCACGTAGATGGGGTTCGCCCCCCCCTGTGGAGAGGTGCAGGTCAGAGGCTGCAGTCTGCAGGCTGGCCACAATCCTGACAGGGAGCTCCCCCGGGGTGCGGCCCCTCAGAGCTAACAGGAGGGAGAAGTGGACAGAGCAGAGGCCTGAGCACCACCGAGCGAAGAGCTGAGCGTGTGCTCTGGGCATCCGAGTGGGGAAGGCTCTGGACAGCGGGCACAGCAGGACACATGGAGGTCTCCTCGAAGGGAATGTCCAATCTGCAGATGCTGAGGAAACCAGGGCCTTCCTCCAGAACCGACAGACAGCACCTTCCCTGATCCCACCCTGACTGGCTGGCAGGCCCCCAAACATGAGAACAGACCTCTGATAAACCCTTGGGGTATCCCTGCGACGAGGCACACAGGAACCAGGGCCACTGAGGGCATGCTCCCTACACCCTGCTCTGCTTGCAGTGATCAAGCCAGTGCCACCAGCTGCCCTCCCTGGTCTGGGATTCTGGGGTCTGTCATGAGTCCTCCTGGGTTTCAGTTCATTTAAAGGCCTGTGGCTTTCATGAACAAAGACAATGTCCAGACTCAACCCAGGAGTTCTGTTTGCTGTGGGGTGGGCAGGAGGGAGGACGCGCAGACATTGCCCAAACACTTGGGAGTGAACGTGAAAGTCATCTCTCCAGCCCCTTGAGACAGACGTCCAGCTGGTGTGGGGCCTGTGGGGATGGTCTCACAGTGCAGGCCCCCACCAAGGAAAGGGCTACAAGTGGGGGCTACTTGGAAGTACACTTTCCTCATTATTTTACTCACAGGGGGGAAAAAAACCCCACCCTACAACAACAATAAAGGCTTGTTAAGAGATAGTCCAGACATCTTTTAAGGATTGATCTACCTGTTCTCTGACCGTGAAGAAGAAATTTCTATAATTAAACCAGGAGCTTATCAACAGCTTGAAAAAGAATTCACCCACACTGTGAATGTGAGGGCAGCGTGGCCTCTGCAGTCGGGTGAGGGTGGCAGGGCGCTGACGTCTCTGCTGTTATCTGTGGACATGGAAGTCTGGTCCCCATTAGATCAGGGGACATGGCAAGGAGCTTGGGTGGTGGCAAATATAACCAAAACATCGGTGGTTCAGACCCACGAGGGGCCCCATGGCTGAAAGATGTGGCCACCTGCTCCCGTGTGGAGTAATGGCCTTGGCACCCCGTGGGGCAGTCCTTCCCACACCTGCTCCCGGGCGGGGTTCCCACGCCTGGCTTCCGGGCGGGGTTACAGCCTCAGCACCCCGTGAGATGACCAGAACCGGGCTGTTCCTCACAGCAGCATGGGCACATTCCCAGAGCCTGAGGGCTCTTAGTGGCATAGTGGTTAAACATTCAGTTGCCAGGCAGAAGTTGGCAGTTCAAGCCAGGCGGCCGCTTTGTGGGAGAGCAAAGTGGCAGCCTGTTTTCTGCGGAGACTCGGCCTTGGGACCACAGCGGGTGGCTCTGCTCTTCCTTCAGGGTCATGGGAATCAGCATCGGCTCACGATAGTGGGGGCACAGAGGAGCTCAGGCCCCCCAGCACCCTGTGCCTGAATGGCTGCGTCCGGCACTGGGCCTGTGTGTGTCCGCTCTGGTGGCAATGAGCGAGGTGCTGAGGGCACAGGAACGCAGGCAGAGGCCATGATGGGGGCAGGGAGACACAGGCCCGAGAGATGCTGCTTCACGGCCAGTCACCTGCAGGAATGGGTCCACTCAACATTAGGAGAACGGAGAGGGAATTACCCCAAGACTCGGCGCTTTTAAAAATGCATGAGCCACAACTATGAGATTTCGTCTCACTCCAGTAAGAACAGAACAATTTAACAGAGGAGCAAACAACAGATGCTGGCGAGGTTGTGGAAAAACTGGAACCCTTATTCATTGTTGGTGGGAGTGTAAAATCGTGCAACCACTGTGGAAGGCTGTATGGCACTTTCTCAAAAAGTAACAAATAGAAATACCATTTGACACAGCAATTCCTCTACTGAGAATATATCCCAAAGAGACCATAACTGCCACCCAAACAGATATATGCACACCCATGTTGACTGCTGCTTTGTTCACAATAGCAAAGAGTTGGAAACAACCCAAGTGCCCATCAACAAACAAATGGATAGAGAAGCTGTGGTATATTCACACAATGGAAGGAATACTACACTGCATTGAAAAACAAGGAACTCATGCAATATTATTCAAAATGGGTGACTCTGGAGGACATTATGCTGAGTGAAATATCTCAGTCACAAAAGGACAAATATTGCATAGTGAAACTGTTGTAAAACGGGACTGACATTGGGGTTGGTGGGAGACTGAGAAAGATGGGATAAATAATTTATACTGCATTGAAACAGATGAAAGAGAACTGTTTAAAAGGGATATATGATTGGGTATTATTGTCATGATAGGTGTCCAGAACAAAGGTTGCATAGTGGAGTGGACTTGGGGGAGGGATTGTATAACGATGAGAAAATTTTTTTTTTTACTTTTCAAAGAGAAGAACGAACTGGGGCGGGGGAGGGGTGGGCAGGGAGAAAAGTACAACAATGAATGAATGGAAATTCAAAGTCTCTGTAAACGTTCATTAAAATTAATAAAAAAATGTACACACAAACACACACAAAAGACAATGCATTAGCCAAATGGGACTGAACTTTGGTTGCTGTCTGTGCAATGGAAACCTTTCCTTTTTAATGAACTCTAATCACAGGAACCTGCAAGCATGTGGACTGAATTTTCTCATGTTGCCATGGTGATAAATTGCCTTTACTTTGCCAAAGTGGGGTGGGCGAGGTGGACCTGCGTCACACAGGCAGGTGTGTGCATCTTCCAAACACATTTCCCAGATATTATTTTTATTTTCTTCTTTCAAAATCATTTCTGTGAAACATGCATTTGGGAGATGGAAGAGAGAGAGAAATATAAAATATGGAACAAAACTTAAAATCACAGAAAAGACCAGATGTACTGGTGACGCAGAAGCAGATGGGACACCGGGACTCAGGCTGGGCCTCACCCGGGGCCTGGCTCAGCCCACATGGCAGTGGTCATTGCTGGAGGCCACACACTGACTCTGCCTCAGGCAGCCCCTGGACAACAGCCCTGACCTGAGACCTGCTGTGGTTACAGCGGTGTGCCCTCCCCAGGAACAGGCCCAGGAGGGACCCCCGGTCCAGCACAGCACCATCTGCCTCCTGGCTCCTTCTGTTACTCCGTCTTCCTCCCAGAGCCTGGGACCTCACTAGAAGGCACCCCAGGGTAACATCAAAGTCCTGGCACCAACCCCACCTCATGCGTGTGGCTGGGTCGGGCTGCGGGACCCAGGTCTCATTTATGTGCAGAGATGCGGGAAGGTGTCACGTCCAGTCTCAGTCCAAGGTGGCCTCCTCACTTCAGACTCCAGACAAAGAGCCAGGATGGCAGTGCAGGAACACGGGCACAGCGCTACTATGCACTTGGCTGCTAACCAAAGGGCTGGTGGTTCGAACCCCCCCGCCAGAGACGCTGTGGGAATAAGCCCGAGCGAGATGCTCTCACAGAGATGCAAACTGGAAAAGAACACGGGGCAGTTCTGCTGTCACAGTCACTGAATCGGAATCGAGTCCCTGCCAGCAACAATAACCTGAACTCCGACTCTCCGGCCCTCAGAGGTGGCTGTCGGACCACAGAGGCCTACAAGTGGTCACGCCAGAACCAGGCGAGAAGCCCACTGTGCTAATGTCACCCTGACGCTTGGAGTTCACTGTTGACCACAGACAACTCCAGTACACAGACATGGATGAAGGTTCACGGCAGGGACTGAGCGTCCACCTGCCTCCGAGAGGAAGTGAGGCTCAGAGAGGTCACACAGCAAGTGGGATGCAGAGGCCTGAGCTCAGTCCCCCCTTCCTGGTCTCTGCCACTCCCATCCTTCATGGGACAGAACCCCCAGTCATATTCTATAGATGCCATTCTCTGACCCTGGACCACAGGGGGGCGGTGTGTGTGTGACAGAGAGAAAGAGAGAGAGTGACAGTGTGTGTATGTGTGTGACAGAGAGAGAGAGAGACAGAGACAGAGTGACAGTGTGTGTGTCAGAGAGAGAGACAGACAGTGTGTGTGTGTGTGTGTGTGTGTGACAGAGAGAAAGAGAGAGAGTGACAGTGTGTGTGTGTCAGAGAGAGAGAGAGAGAGAGTGACAGTGTGTTTATGTGTCAGAGAGAGAGTTTGTATGTGTGTGTGTGTCAGAGAGAGAGTGCGTGTGGGGGGGAAGAGTGAGAGTGTGTGTGTGTAAACAGAAAGAAGAGGCACGTGGTGTCCCCCACCCCCCAGATCCCAGTGGAGTACCTGGCAGGTGGAGTGTATAAAGCCAGGTTCTGTGGAAGCCACCTCCCTAGTTGTCAAGTTCATCAGTGATTGTGAGGACTTGAAGCACTTGTTACAGAAGGTTAAACACTGCAGCCTTCAAACTGGATTGCATCTCAGTGTCAAGAAAAGAAAAATCTTTGCCAATGATTCAATAGGCAGTATCATGATGGACAGAGAAAGGACTGAAGCTGTCAATGACTTCATCTTACTTGGATCCACAATCAATATACATGGTACCAGCAGTCAGGAGATCAGGAGACATATTGCGCTGGGAAAGTCTGCAGTTAGAGACCTCTTCAAATTATTGAGGCGTAATGATGTTAGTTTGAGGACTAAGGTGCATCTGATTCAGGCCATGGTCTTTTCAGTCACTTCCTGTGCCTCTGAGAGCTGGACAATGAATATATATGACAGAAGAAGAATGGATGCCTTTGAGCTGTGGTGTTAGAGAAGAATGATAAATAGAACAAACCGGTATGTCCTGGGGAAGGTGCAGCCAGAGTGCTCCTTGGAGGCAAAGATGATGAAGCTTTGTCTCCTACTTTGGGTATGTTTCTAGCAAAGGTCAATCCTTGGAAAGGGACTTCATGCTTAGGAAAGTAGAGGGGTGGCAAGTGAGAGGAAGACCCTTGACCAGGTGGGCTGATGCGTTGACTGTGGCAATGGGCTTGAGTGTGTCAGAGATGATGAAGTTGGCACAGGATAGGAGAGTTCAGATCGGTTGTTCAGAGGGCTGCAATGTATCATATTTGACACCTAATACAACAACTGAACGGGACGGCAGGTTTCAGAGATACCACATGCCAGGGGACACTCCACCTGCCTGTCAGGGTCCTAAGCTGATTCCAGGGCCATAGTGTCCCCAGTTCCAACCCTAAAACTCTTCCCACTCCACAGACAAGCTACCACAACGTGCCCGCAGATGGACATGCCGGTGACCAACAACGGAAGCAGGCCTTCTCGCACCATGACCCCAGGAAACCCCTTCCTCTCTGCACGACTTCTGGGAGCAATTAGGAAGACAGAGTGGCATATTATGCACAACCCCAACTCCAGACGGATCAAAGAGCTCAATCTAAAACTGAAAACTGGAAAGATCATCATATATAAAAAATAGGAGTAAACTATGGCCTCTAGTTTTAGAAGAGACCACACCAGGGATATCATAGCCAGTGTCAGATGGATCTTGGCTGAAAGCAGAGAGGACCAGAGGAATGTATGTCTGTGTTTCATTGACTATGCAAAGGCATTTGACTGTGTGGATCACAACAAACTGTGGCGAACTTTAAGAATGGGAATTCCAGAATTCTCATGCAAATCCTATACTTGGACTAGGAAAAAGTGGTCAGATCAGAGAAAGGAAACGAAATTGTTCAAAATCAGGAAAGGCGTTCATCAGGGATGTGCCTTGTTTCCATACCTTTTCAATCTATATGTGGGACAGATCATACAGAGGCTGGGCTCTATGAGGAGGAGTGTGACATCAGAACTGGAGGAAGACTCATCAACAACCTGCATTATGCTGACGACACAACCTTGCTCACCAACAAATGAGGAGGACCTGAAATGTTTGCTGCAGAAGGTTAAACGCTGCAGTCTTAAATATGGATTTGAGCTCAACATCAAGAAGACAAAGATTCTCACCACTGGGCCAAATGGCAGCATCATGAGAGACAGAGAGGAGATTGAGATTGTTAACATTTTCATCTTGCTCAGCCCCACAATCAGTATTGTTGGCACCAGCAGTCAGGAAGTCAAAAGACAAATTGCATTGAGGAAATCTGCTGTTAGGGACCTCTCCAGAGTGATAAAGAGCAATGATATCAGTCTAGAGATTAAGGTGGTCCTGCTTCAGGCCATGGTCTTTGCCGTTACTTACAAATTGAATTCTTATATGCATGAAAAGACTTCATCAAAAGAATAAAAAGAAAACAAATGGATGGGGGAAAGTATTTGACAAGGCCATATCAGACAGCTTGCTGCTGTGTGACCAGGTCAGCTGCTCTGTCATGGTCTTCTAAGACATGCTAACATCTAGCAAAGTTGTCATCAGAGGGACAGGACATGAAGACTTCTGCACTACTTTTTAGGGTACAGAAACCTATGTACAACACCAACAACTCAGAATATTAAGCCTGCTAAGATACAAGAAAGTGACATGTGACAATTAAATAGTTCATTATTAACACCCTTGGTACAAGCAGTCAGGAAATAAGGAGACGTGTTGCACTGGGAAAATCTGCAGTTAGAGACCTCTCCAAATTATTGAGGAGCAGTGATGTCAGTTTGAGGACTAAGGTGCATCTGAGTCAGACCACAGTACCTCTGATTACTTACTATGCATCTGAGGGCTTGACAATGAAAAGGATGACAGAAAAAAAGAATTGACATCTTTGAGCTTTTGTGTTGGAGAAGAGCACTGAACAGTCCATGGATAGCCAAGAAAATTAATACATATGTCTTGGAGAGGGTGCAGTGGGAGTACTTTTTCAAGGCAAGAATAACGAGGCTTTGCTTCATATACTTTGGGCATGTTGTTAGGAGGGGCTATTCCTTAGAGAAGGACATGATGCTGGGAAGGGTGGAGGGTTGGTGAAGGAGAGGAAGACCCTCAACCAGGCAGATTGACACGGTGACGGCTGCAATGGGCTCTTGTGTGTCAGGAAGTGTGAAGATGGTGCAGGATAGAACAGGGTTCAGATCTTTTGTTCACAGGGTTGCTATGAGTTGTACTTGACTCAATGGTGCCTACTGACAACAGCATTTCATTACTGATGAAGTTCAAAGGCTATTACATGTCATCATCAAGAAAACAAAAATCTTCCCCACTGGACAAACAGGAGACATCATGACAGAAGGAGAAGAGATTGAAGTTGTCAATGATTTCATCTTGCGTGGAACCACAAACCCCTTTGAGAACAGCAGTGGAGATACGAAGGCACGTCCTGGGGAAATCTGCTTCATTCTCCTCAAAGCGCCAAAGAGCAAGGACGTGAGCTTAAAGAATGAAGTGCGCGTGACCCAAGCAGTGGTCTTTTCAGTTATTTATAGACGTCTGAAAGTTAGACAACGAATACAGAAGATTGAACAAGAATTTCTTTTGTAAACTGTGGTGCTGATGAAGAATCAAGTGCACCACGGATCATGAAAAGAATAAGCGAGCCTGTTTGGGAAGAAGTGTAGCCAGATGCCCTCTGGAAATGAGGGTGCTGAGATGTCATCCACAGACCTTGGGCGTATCATCAGGGGAGCCAGTCCTTGGAGAAGGACATCATGCCGGGCAAAGCAGGGGGTCAGGGAAAGAGAGGACGCCGCAGTGAGCGCAGCCAAGAGCACTGGTGCAGGAGGGGACCCCAGGGGGACACAGGGCGGAGCAGGGCTGCCTTCTGCTCTGAAGTGCGTCACTGAGAGTGTAGAATGACTTCACAGCACCTCACAGTGGGCACATCAGAAGGCTCTGATCTCTATTCTTTTCAAAGGGACGTGTTTGAGCAACCTCACGGCCTTACCTGCATATCAAAAGAACAGGCTGCTTCAGAAAAGTTGCTGTTGTTATGTGTCGTCGAGTCACCTGTGACTCACAGCGACCCAGTGTACAACTGCTCTGAAGCCTGCCCTGTCCTGAGCCAGTCTCACTGACTCTGACACACCTACCCTCATTGGCCCAGTTACTGTGTCAATCCATCTCATCTGGGATCCTCCTCTCCTGTACTGTCCTTCCACCCTTCTGAGTATGATGTCCTTCTCTAAGGACTGCTCCCTCCCGGACACATGTCTAGAGTAAGTGAGATGGAGCTTCAAAGTCCTGGCCTCCCAGGAGAAGCTTGACATTAGACACTCACCCTCTGCAGGCATCAGGGTCACCAAGATTGACTGTGGGCTGGGCCGGACCCATTGATCCTGTGGGGTACATGCAGCTCTGTCTGGGGACTGGTGTTCTGTGCCTTCACACGGCCTTCTGTAGGACAATGACTGGCCTCTAACTCTACCCTGTAGGAACCCAGGGTGGTCACGGCCATGGCTTTGAGGAGCCAGGAGCTGAGGGGACAATAGCACTGAATCCGGGTGGCTTGGCAGACACTCAGACTCTGAGCTCGGAGAAAGTGGGCCACGCTCTCCAGAGCTCAGAGGAGGGGAAGGGGCTGCACCAGCCCAGCTGAAAGGCCTGAAGGACCTTCCACTCCTTCTGCTCTGGTGCAGATGAGCTCACAGACAAACGAAGACGCCTCCCCTTGGGCTTAACCTCCTTTGTGTCTTCATTTGCTTTTTGTTAAGACAAAGAAGAGATGCAGCTCACTGCTGCCCCGGAGGAACATGAGCTCAGAAGGGGTCAAGTGCACAGAGGACAGCCCATTACAGTGACGGTCAGGCCAGCAGCCGCGTGAGGTCCTGACAAAAGAGCTCGCATCTCCCCCAGGTTACCTGGGAGCTGCTGGCCGGACCCACGCTAGGCTTTTACCAGGAGACACTTCACTCTCTCAAAGGGGAGTAAAATGTGTGTCTATGCTGTGTATAAACTGTGTGTAAAACCACAGACTTCGCAGAGATTACTAAGAACACATGTGGAGGTGGAGTGGGAAGGGGAGCGGAGATGGAGAAAGAGGCCAGCAGAGAGGGAGGCGTCGGGGCTTCAGATCAGCGCTGGGCTATGACAGCAGCATGTCCCCCGTGGGGGCTGTGCTGCTAGAGGCCAGGTCAGCCATGGAGGATGGGGGCACACATGGAGGATGGGGTCAGCCATGGTGGACGGGGTCAGCCATGGTGGACGGGGACACACATGGAGGATGGGGTCAGCCATGGTGGACGGGGGCATGCATGGTGGACGGGGTCAGGCATGGTGGGCAGGGTCACAGATGGTGGACGAAGTCAGGCATGGTGGACGGGGTCATGCGTGATGAGTGGGGTCAGGCATGGTGTATGGGGTCAGCCATGGCGGATGGGGTCAGGCATGGTGGACAGGGTCACACATGGTGGACAGGGTCAGGCATGGTGGAGGGGGACACGCATGGTGGACGGGGTCAGCCATGGAGGACAGGGTCAGCCATGGTGGACAGGGACATGCATGGTGGATGGGGTCAGCCATGGAGGACAGGGTCAGGCATGGCATACGGGGTCAGGCATGGTGGACGGGGTCATGCATAGCGGATGGGGTCAGGCACTGTGGATGGAGTCAGGCATGGTGGACGGGGTCAGCCATGGTGCACAGAGTCATGCATGGTGGACAGGGTCACGCGTGGTGGATGGTGTCAGCTATGGAGGACGAGGTCAGCTATGGTGGACAGTGCTCAGTGGAGCTTCCAGAATAAGACAGGATGCTCCGTGGAGGGAAAGAGGGATCCACTCCTTCTCCCATACTGGAGGCATGTTTTCAGGAGGGCCCGTCCTTGGGAAAGGGCCATTTGTCTGGGAACAGTGGAGGGTCAGAGGAAGAGAGGAAGCCCCTGAAGAGGATGGATGGACACAGGACTGTACCAAAAGGTACATATGTATATTAGGATCATAAGGGTAGGCTCACTGTGAGCCGGAGTCGACTTGCTGGCACCTACAGCTATGAACAGACACACATAGCCTTTCAATACGGCCCACCAGTCAGTCAATGTCACAGGCATCCACAGTCCACACAGTTCTAAAGAATTCAGAAATCCTGCTGGGAGGACGGAATGCAGCCAGCAACTCCCAACCTCACACGTGTCTCCTGGGTCTGTTGCATACAAGTGATAGAGCTGCCGGGAGCATGATGGTGCATAAATACACACGCGCGTGCACACACACACACACACACACACACACACACACACACACACGAACACGATGGCGCAGAAATACACACACGCGCACATGTGTATACACACACACAATGGTGTACAAATACACACACAGAAGAGCATGATGGCGCAGAAATACACACGCATGCATGCACACAAACGCAACATGTGCATACATGCGTGCGTGTACACACACACACACACACACACACACGAAATGCCTGTGTGACTGGCTTGTGCGTGTGCTGTGCTGTACTTTTACCTAAAAGGCTCACGGGTAACGGAGCTGTTGAGACACGTCCACGGCAGCATCAACTCACACGTGTTTCTGGAGGGTTGCCGAGCTGTGTGTCTGTTTCACTGCTCTCTGAAAATATTAAAAGTGCATCGTGGCTCCCACATGTCCCTGAACCGGTGCTGGTGACGGCAGCAGCAGGAGACACAGAACACGTGTGGGCTTGGAAGTGAATTGAAAGGTCACTGGGAGACCAGGGCGCACGACTGCCCACGATTGTCACACTGGACGATTCAAGGCCTCGGAACACAGTGGGGGATTCTCCAGCTGTCACAGACCCCCCCCCACCCCCACGGAGATCTCCAGGTTATACCGGAACACGAGAGAGACCAGGGCCGGCTGTGGAGAGATGCTGATGGCGCGACTGAGAACCAGATGCAGAGGGCAGCGCTCTCCACATCCCGAGGCCACCGCCGAGCACAAGTGTCCCTGTCATTCAGGGCGCCCATCACGTAGGTTCCCCATCACGCAGTGTCCCAGTCACACAGTGTCCCAGTCACACAGTGTCTGTTTCACGTATCAGGGTCTTGAAGTAGATTGTGTACACACTTATGTAGGTATAGATGTGCACATACACACATGTACACGTGCTCACATGTATATAGATGTGGGGCCTACACATTCTTACATGTGTGTACATGCATGTGTGTCTATAAATGTATGTGCATTGTCCCACCTCCACATGCACATGGAGTAACTGAAAACCCCATGGCTTGGCTCAAGTACGCCTTCGTTTTTTAAACCACCTCCTTGCTCTTTAGCACTTTAAAAGTTGTTGTTGTTATGTGCCATCGAGTTGCTTGTGACTCATAGCGACCCTATGTACAAGAGCCCTAAACGCTGTTCTATCCTGTGCCACCCTCGCTGTCTCAAACACATTCATTCCCACCACTGCACTCACAGAATTGATCCATCTCATCAAGGGTCTTCCTCTCCTGCGCCGTTCCTTCACTCTCCCAAACATGATGTCCCTCTCCAGTCCCTCCTTGCAACATGCCCAAAGTATGTTAGACGAAGCTTCAGAATCCTTGACTCCAAGGAGTATTCCAGCTTCACCGTCTGCAGGACAAACCTGTTTGTTCTCCTAGCAGTCCATGGTATATTCAACACTCTTCTCCAGCACCACAGCTCAAAGGCATCAATTCTCCTTCTATCAACCCTATTCACTGTCTAACTCTTTGATGCATAGCATATTAATTGCGAAGACTATAGCCTGGATCAGGTGCACCTTAGTCTCCAGCCTAACATCGTTGCTCTTCAGTACTCTTGAGAGGTCCCTCACAGCTGACTTTCCCAATGCAATTCGTCTCCTGATTTCCTGGCTGCTGTTACCAAGAGTGTTGACTGTGGAGCCAAGTAAACGAAAACTGTTAACTATCTCAATCTCTTCACCATCCATGCTGATGCTGCCAATTGGCCCAGTGGTGAGAATCTTTGTCTTCTTGATGTTGAGCTTCAATCCATATTGAAGACTGCAGTCCTTGACCCTCAGCAGCAAGCACTTCAGGTCCTCCTCAGTTTCAGCAAGCAGGGTTGTGTCATTGCATAACGCAGGTTGTTGATGATTCTTCCACTAATCCTGATGCCACATTCTTCCTCGTACAGCCCAACATCTTGGATGATCTGTTCTGCATACAGATTGAAAGGATATGGAAACAGAATACGTCCTTGAAGGACCCCCTTCTTGATTTTGAACCATGCAGTGTCTCCCTGCTCTGTTCTGATGACTGCTTCTTGGTCCAAGTATAGGTTTTGGATTAGCACAATGAAGTGTTCTGGGATTCCCATTCTTCTCAGAGTCAGCCACAGTTTGTTATGATCCACACAGTCAAAAGCCTTTGCATAGTCAATGAAGCACAGATAGACATTCTTCTGGTACTCCCTGCTTTCTGCCAAGATCCATCTCATATTAGCTATAATATCCCTAGTCCCATGACCTCTTCTAAATCCAGCCTGCACCTTTAAAGGTAGATAATGAATTATTCTTCCGTCATGAAGAACTGATGCCTCTGAGCCGTGGTGTTGGTGAAGGGTACTGACAAACACGTTGGTCCTGGAGGAAGTGCAGCCCGGGTCCACTTCTTAGAAGCAGGAATGCAGAGCTTGGTCTCGCAGACTTCGGGCATGCTGTCAGGAGGAACTCGGAGGCTTTGGGAGCAGCCTTCACGTTGGGGAAGGTGCAGGGTCGGTAGAGAAGAGGAAGACCTCAACAAGACGGACTGGCCCAGTGGCTGTCACACGGCTTGAGTGTGTCGGGAATCATGAGGATGAGGAGGGGTCAGATCTGTGGTTCACAGGGTCAATACGAGTCAGAGTCGACGCAGAGGCACCTAATAACAACAGTATACACAGTATATACAGTATACACAGATAGATTGTTTTTGTTGTTAAGTGATGTCAAGTCAATCACAGCCCATAGTCACACTGGAATAATTGATTGGAACCTTGTCCTGCCATGCCATATAAAACTGTGCAAGCTGGAACCTGTGTAAGGTGGACACCTTTCAGAGAATGAAAATGACAGTATTAGCCACTAACAGAAAACAGCAGGAAGTGGGCACACTGTCCACTGCTAGACGCGGACAGCTGTGCGAGCAGGCCGGAGGTCATCCCGTAGGCTGGCCCTCCCAGGCTCTCGGTGCCCGGCCGTCAGGACAACACTCACCAGCTGGCCGCATCAGGGCTGGGATGCCTGGGCCAGCATGGGCAGCGGACCCCCTGCCCCAGACTCCAGCACACAGCGCTCTCACAGCTCACATGACACCAGCAGCACTGACTATGAGCTGTCCCTGACTGCGTGAAGGCTACACTCTGAGTGCAAGTCGCCCCAGGAGCCACCAAAGGGCCTTCACAGTTGACACATCCAGCAAACGCACACGCAGGCAGGGAGGGCAGCAAACGCCGCCTCACTTACCTCGGCTGCGGCCTGGGTGTCCGGCAGCGCTGGGTCACTCTTGCCCTGGAACGAAGAAGAGTGTCCGTGAGTCCCCGCCCCCTCGCAGAGCCCTGCAGAGCCCGTGGTGGCAGATACCAACCGGGCCTGGGCGCCTCTTGCTCCTGAACATCAGTCTCCACATGACGGTAATAATCGGAGGGGCTGCCTAGCTCTCGGGGCGCCCTTCAGCAAGAAGAAGGGAACTTGTAACTTTGTGCAACTTTAAAACGCAGCCAAAGGAAATGATGATGTTCTAATCACCAACCTCAAAACTCAACCGACGGAAGATCCGAGCCTGCAGACAACATGCTCCCCAGGTCGGCCAGTCACCTCTCAAGGTGGCAACAGGCCGCCCTGCTACTGCCATGCGGGCTGCTGCTGGTCACCTCCTGCTCATGGCGACCTCGTGGACAAGAGGACGCAGCCTGGCCCACCGTGTACTGAGTGCCCCCTTAGGGGTTGTCCCCCAGCACCCCTATGTCTGGCTGTGACCCTGAAGGTGCTCACTGCTGGTTCTCATAAAGCGATTGCCTGGCCTTCCACTGACACCTGCCCACCACAGGTGACCCTGGGGCATTTCAACCACCTGTGGCCTCGCTTCCAGCATCACAGAAATCTGCCTGACAGCACAGCACAGTGACTGATGGACGGATGTGGGCTCTAGACAGTGGAGGAAAGCAGTTTAAACTACAGGAAAGTGGAGGCTTTGAATCTGCAAATAAACTCCCAAACCCCACCCCACTCCCACTGATTGGTTCCAGCTCAGATCTCCAGGTCCGGAAACCCTGCGGCAGTTCCACTCTGTCCTACAGATGAGCAAGCTAGCCAACATATACCAGGGCCCAGGCGGGGTTAATCACAGGCCTCAAATGAACACACACACACACACACACACACACACACACACACACACCCTTCTGGGACACTTTATTCTTCCATCTGACAACTGGATGATGGTTAAGGATGACAGAAGGAGAATCAATGCCATTGGGTCGTGGTGTTACAGAAGAGTATTGAATATCCGTGGACTGTCATGAGAACAAACATTCTCTCCTAGAGAGTGTGAAACCAGGGTGCTCCTTGTAGGTAAGAAGGGTGAAAGTCCATCACACATACTTTGGACATGTTGTTAATAGGGAGTGGTTCTAGGAGACGGATGTCATGCTTGAGAAGGTGGACGGTCAGAGAAAGAGAGGGAGACCCTCAACCAGACAGACTGACACAGTGCCCGTGACAATGGTTTGCACATAGCAGAGACGTAAGGACGGCTCAGAACAGGGTAGGTTCAGATCCTTTGTGAGTCTTAGCCAACTCAACAGCACCTAACAAGACTGACAGAGAATCTGACTTTTTGACAAGGTTGTTTCAGGATCTTTGAGACAGAAAGAACAGGTATGCTGTCTCTGCGTGCACACCCGCTCCTGGGCTCATGCCCTCTGACAAACAAGAGAGGAAGAGAAGAGGCCGACATGTAAGTGCATTTCTTTTGCCCTGTGTGAAGCTTTGTGGTCTGATGTCAATACGAAGCTGACTGGCATTACCTCTGAAATGAAACCGAGGGCTGGCCTGCCGCCGGGTCTCCCTCGCAGGTGTGCTCCCAGACAGGTGTGCTCTTCTACAAGCTCCCACTGGGTGCGGAGGCCTGGGGAGGCAACCACTGAAAAAATCACAGCCTTCACCTGCCCACTCCCTCCTCCAACACAGCTGACACAGGTGTGGACCTGACGGGCCTGATGCAGGTGCGAATCTGACGCAGGTGTGGACCTACATGACACACATGTAGACCTGACTCAGATGTGGGCCGGATACAGGTGTGGCCCTGGCACAGGTGTGGACTTGGCGCAGGTGTGGACCTGGTGCAGGTGTGGACTTGGTACAGGTGTGAATGGACCTGACACAGTTGTGGACCTGGCACAGGTGTGGACCTGAATCAAGTGCTGATCTACACAGATATCACACCCCAAGTATGAGGAGGCCCCAGGACTGCACACCTTGCCCTGATGCACACATAGGTGGCCGAGGTCTCCTGGCCCTCGCTCAGAACTGGGATGTTCCTTCCCTTCTCGTTCACCTGGCTCCCAGCTGTAAACGGGATTACTGGGGAACTAAACAGACCCACTAGAGGGACCTTGTGATGAGATGGTGAGCCCGGTGCCAGTCACCCCATTTCTGCCAGCCTCCTTCTCCAACACCCCTGTTTCTCTCCACAGCCAGACTCCAGGCCTGAACTTGGATTGATAGCAAGGTCCAGCTCTATAACAACACCCACCCCCCGGATGCTCGCGGGTCACTGTAATTCGGGACGGGCAGAGAGCAGGCTCCTTCATCCCTGTCCTCACCTTTGAGGACCACGGGGGCCAGGTGGGCAGGGCCAGGAAGGGGCTGGATGGAATGTAAAGGGGACTTCCTACCAGGAGAGGACGCAGCCCCACACCAGCAAATTCGACCTAGCGCCCGACCCCCTGACCAGAGCCCTGAGGCATCCTGAGCCTAGACAGACCTGTGCAGTCCCTTCCCCAAGCTCACCCGACCTTCTTGTCAAGATAGACTTGGAGTGGTTTTTATGTGGCCACAGCTAGTCCACCAGGAGGACAGCAAGAGAGTAGAGATGGCACCAAGCCCAGCACAGGAGGCTCACCCCCCAGGATCCGGCCTTTGGACACAGAGGGAAACAGTGAAACCAGAGAGCATGTGTTCTTTATTGGAAATAAGATATTGGAGTTTTCTAGGCAAATCATCAAGGACTTTTTGGGAAAAAACCCCACGGATTAAATATTTTCCAAGCTTGAGAAAACGACCTCGTGACACAGATAGGTAAAAGAAAACGGCCTCATTGTCGCTAGACTTTCCCCTTCCCAGCTGAAGCCTTCCCCCAGTCCCTGCCTGTTTGTCCACTAGTGGAAAGCTGACCTGGTCCAGGCAAGACGCTCCAGGAGTGCCACCATGCACGAGGTGACCTGGACGACACACCAGGTGCCAGCGTGCACGAACTGACCTGGATAAAGCTCCAGGAAGGCCACCGTGCACGAGCTGACCTGGATGACCCTCCCAGGGTGCCAGTGCATAAGCTGACCGGGAAGACCCCTGCAAGACGAGGAAAAGGCCAACAGAACACTGCCCAGCCGAGACTTCTCCAGGAGGTCTGCTGAGCCCACAATCTCTGTACACAGCCTCCCACAGTCAGCAAGAGTCGCTGGCTTCTAATCGGAGAACTCAGGCCCCTGCATCCAGTGACCATGGCCCAGCTGATGGCTTCGCCCGCCCGCCTTGGGTTCTTGAGTCACGTACTCCCAGTCCGACTCCAGGCTCTCCCCGGCTCCTCTGAAGGCCCCAGTGCAGTGTCCTTGAGCACGGGCAGTGTCCACTGTGGGTGCCTCGGCTTCACCCGCCTGGCGGGGACTTGGTGGGGGCTGGTTAAGTTGGGCCTGGAGGCATGTAAAGCTGAGGGCACAGTGTCACCAGGCCAGGCCAGGCTGATGGAGAATCACTGCGCATGGTCCTTCAACACAGACCTTTGAGTTGACCGTTGGTTCTGACCCACCGGGACCTGCGTGTGTCAGAGAACAACTGTGTTCTACCAAGTTCTCAGGGCCTGAACCTCCACAAGGAGACTGCCAGGCCATTCTTCCGCAGTACCTCTGGGTGGCCTTGAAACTTTCCTTGAGCAGCCACGTGCCTAATCATCTGTGCCACCAAGGGATGTTTGTCGTGGCATTAGGTGTCATCAGGAGGGCTGTGGCTTAGCAGCCGCACAGCATAACAGCGTCCACTCCATCCTGCCTGATGCTCTAGCCACTGTGTCAACCCACTTCTCCGAAGGCCTTCCTCTTTTCTCACTATTTCATCCAGCAAACGTCCTCCTCCAGGGCCCTCCTGATTCCATGTCCAAAGTATGTGAGATGAAGGGCCGTCAGCCTCGCCTCTCAGGAGCTCCTGCCAGTGCCTCCTCCAGGACAGACTCGTTCGTTCTTCTGGCCGCCCGAGGGGCAGTCAGTGCCCCTCACCAACAGTGCAGTGCAGGAGCATCGGTTCTTCTCCGCTCTTCCCTAGTCACTGTGCAGCTTGCAGATATGTGTGAAGCAACTGAAAAATACCATGATTTAGAGTCTTTAAACCAACGTCCTTGGCCTTTACAGGGGTCCTGGATAGCAGATTTGCCCAGTGTAATAAATCTGTGATTTCCTGACTGCTACTAGCATGGGTAGGACGTATGGACCCAAGGATAATGAAATTCTTGACTTGAATCTTTCAGATCCACCTCCTGATTTTGACTGTTGAGCCTGTGGGGAGGCTGTTTTTTTTCTGGGTGCTGAACTGTAATCCATGTGAAAGTCTCCACTGTTTCAAGTCTTCTTCGCTTTCTGAAAGCAAGGCTGTGTCATCGGCAGAGCACAAGTTGTTGTTGAATCTCCCTCCCATCCTGACACCACATTCGCCTTGATATAGTCCAGCTTCTCAAATGATCTGCTTGGCACACAGATTGAATAGATATGGAGAAAGGATACAACCCTGACACACACCTTCCCCAATTTTAAACCATGCACTGTTCCCTTGTTCTGTTCAGACAACTGCTTCTTGATAGAGATATATAGATACAGATATAGATATAGATATAGATATAGATATAGATATACATATAGATCTAGATATAGATAGATATAAAGATAGATGTGTTTTACATGAGCACAATTAAGGGCTGTGGAATTCCTCATCTTTTCACTGGTAGCTATAATTTGTTATGATTCACACAGTTGAATGCCTTTGTATGGTCAATAAAACTTAAAGTAAACATCTTTCTGGTAGTTTCTGCTTGCAGTCAAGTTCCATCTGACATCAGCGATGACATCCCTCATGCCACAGCCTCTTCTAAATCCTGCTTGGATTCTTCACAGTTCCCTGTCAATGGATTATTCCAATCACTCTCACCTTCAGCATGTGATATTAACCATGTTGTTCTATAATTTCCACATTGTTAGATCAATTATTTTTGGAATGGGGACAAATATGGTCTGGTATCTGTCCTCCACACGTCTTGACATAACCTGGTGAGCATCCGTTTCTGAATCACTTCAATTTTTTACTTCATTAATTCCTGGGCCTTATTTTTTTCGCAAATACCTTCAGTGCAGCTTGGACTTCTTCCTTTAAAAGACTTGGTTCTTTCAGAAATGATTGGCTGTGGATTAATCTTTTTGCTATCGTAACTCCGTGTATTCTTTCTTTTTATTCTTACTGCATCACTCAACATTTTGCCCACAGTACTGCAACTCAGGGCTTCCATTTGCTCATCAGTTCTTTCAGCTTAGAAATTCAAGTTTATTCTCGCCTTGGGGTTTTCTAACTCCAGGTCTTTGCAGATTTTGTTGCTGTCTTCCTTTTGAAATCTTCAGCTCAGCATTCTTACTCCATCATCTCTGTGCTCAAGAGCACACTTTAGAGTCTTTTTACATCCATTTTGGTCTCTTATTTCTTTTCTGTCTTTTAAGTTCTTGTTTTCCTTTGTGGACGATGTCCTTGACGTCATGCCGAGACTCACCTGGGCTTTGGTTGTTCGTGCGTGCTGTTGACATCTTGTTAGATGCCCTTGAGTTGACTCAACTCACAGTGACCCTAAGATCAACGGCTGTGAACCCTGCCCTAACCTGTGACTCTTGGTCATCTCTGACACGCACAAGCCCACTATTACAGTCCCTGTGTCAAACCAGCTCATTGAGGATCTCATCCTCCTTTGCTGACCCTCCAACTTTCCAAGCACGATGTCCCTTTTCAAGGACTGGCCTCTCCTACCAAAATGCTCAAAGTATGTGAGACAAAGTTTCATAGTTCTTCTCTACAAGTGTACTCTGGCTGAACCTTCCCAAGACCTATCTAGTTGTTCTTTAGGCAGTCCATGGGATACTCAGCACTCTTATTCAACACCACAACTCAAAGGTATTGATTCTTCTTCTGTCATCCTTAGTCACTGCTCAACTTTCAGCTGCATAGCAAGTAACTGAAAAGATCATGGTTTGGGTCAGGTGCATCTTAGTCTTCAAATTGGCATCACTGATCTTCAGCACTTTGAAGAAATCCTTGACAGTAGACTTTCCCAATGCAATATGTCTTTTCATTTCCTGACTGCTGGTGCCAAGGGTGTTGACTGTGGATCCACGAAAGAGGAAGTAAATGACAATTTCATCTCTTCTTCATTTATCATGATGTTGCCTATTGGTCCAGTGGTGAGGATTTTTGTTTTCTTCATGCTCAGATGTAATCTATATAGAAAATTATATATATTTTTTTAAATCCTCTAAAGTGAGCATATCAAGTCCTCATTTTCAGCAAGCAAAGTTGGGTCATCTGCATAACACAGGTTGTGGACAAGTCTTACTCCAATTCTGATGCCACATTGTTCTTTATATAGTCCAGTTTCTTGAATGATTTGCTCAGCATATAAAATTAATAGGTACTGAGAAAGGCTATCCCTGACTCACATCCTTCCTGACTTTAAACCATGCAGTGTTGCCCTGCTCTGTGCATACAATAGTTCCTTGAGATAGGCTAATATTTAGTGAACCAAATATGTCCCTGAGATAGTTTCTAAATTCAGGTAGGTTAATCTCATGGCCATATTTTCACTCCCATGGACTTGTTTTCATTTTCTTCACTTTTAAGATTAAGCTGTAACTTCACAGAGTGTTGGCACATACTTTTTGGGACACACAGTTCATGACAACTTTTGTGACCCAGTGCAGTAACTTATGGTGTGACACTGCACCTCCCCATGGACTTCCTCACATACTATGCCAGACAGAATAGCTACCAATGTTTATTTCCAATTATAATCACAGACTGTTATACAATAAATATTGTTGTAAATTGCTTAAATGTAATATTTCTTAGATGTTATGAATACTAACAATAGAACTGTTATGTAACATTTTTCTATGCTTATTTGCCCCAATATCATAAGTAACTAAGTAGAATCCTTTTTTAATGTTTTCTTCTTCTTTTCCTTTTGTTATGACTTTATTTCCAAAAGTTATTGCTATAGGTTCACTGGTACTACTTACCACAACCCGCTGCTGAAACAACAGGAAGTTGTACAAAATCATCGACTAGAAGACCTTGAGCAGCGTGTGCAGCTGGCAAACGGGAATGTGTGGCCAAAAGCAGCTTTGGGACAGGCGAAAAGGCTCTCACTGAGCATGCCCAGAAGTTCAAACAGTAAACATGCATAGAGTTTTAGCCTGAGATGTACTGATACATGTTGAGGAGGCTTGAGAAGAGGTTCTGAGGTTCTTGGGGTTACAGACATCCAAGAAAAACTTGCAGGCCACTGCTGGAGAGCCTGCCCTCTGACCTCTGACCTCAGGCCCAGAAGTACAGAGGCCACAGGCTTTCCACCCTGAAGTCAGCCTCCTGCCTTGGCTGCTGGGCCTGCACTCCCAGTACCAGCCCAGGCGAGCTCAGGTCAAAGGCCTCAGACTGAAGCCCACAGGACACTGCTGCCAGTGCTGGAGAGCTGACCCCTGACCTCCGATCCCAGGCCCGGAAGTGAGGAAGCCACAGGCTTGCTGCCCTGAAGTCAGTCTGCTGCCCTTGCTGCCCCGCCTGCATTTCCTGCCCTGGCCCGTGTCAGTGCAGGTCTCCCACTGAAGCCCTCAGGCCACTTCTACCACAGCAGGAGGCCTGCTGGGAAAGCTGCTCCCAGAAACTGATATATAAGTAAGGGGCTGGGAACTCTTCACGCCAACACCACAGAAGCTCGCACACACTTCACAAAGAAACCCACAGAGTATCCTGACAGCAGACAGGATCAAACACTACAAAAAAGCAAAACAAGCCTTCTCCAATAAACAACCAGCACGAGAACCCAGTGAGAACCCTGGAGGCAGGAAGGCAGGTGGAATACACTTTTATGGAGTCCAGGAACCCATACTGAAGAAGGTACAAATGATGGAAGGGAGAAATTACACTATCAATAAAGAAATATAAAATTAAAACAAATCAATATAAGATATAGAGGGCATAACCAATATAGTTCAAAAACAATACAAAAATATGAAAACAAATGGCAATAATAAGAACAATGTTGAAGAACTCTTCATGTTGTTGTTGTTGTTATGTGGCCTTGAGTTGACTACGACTCACAGAGATCCTATGAACAATGGCTCTGCATCTTGCCCTGTGCTGAGCCAACCTCACCATCTCTGACAGGCCTGGCCCCACTGCCGCAGTCACTGTGTCAATCCATCTCATCCAGGGTCTTCCTCTCCTGCACTGATCCTCTCCTCTTCCAAGCATAATGTCCTTCTCCAAGGACTGGTAACATGCCCAAAGTACGTGAGACTTGGTTTCATCCTCCCCAGGCTAGATCTGGTGGTTCTCTTGGCAGTCTATAATATGTTCAATACTTTTTGTCAGCACCACAACTCAAAGGCATTGATTTTTCTTCTGTCATCCTATTCATTGTCCAACTCTTAGAAGCATAGCAAGTAGTTGAGAAAACCATGGTCTGGATTAGGTGCACCTTAGTCCTTAAATTGATATTATTGCTCCATAGTACTCTGGAGAAGTTCTTGACAGAGTTTCTCAATGTAACTCATCTCTTTCCCCCTGACTGGTGGTACCAAGAATGTTGATTGCAGATCTGAGCAAGATAAAATTGTTAACAACCTCTATCTTGTCTCTGCCTATCACATTCTGTTGGATCACTTTTCTTGAGAATGAGAGTAAAGAAGGATCTCTCTTCCAGCCAGTTAACCAGGTAGCTGTCATCCAGATTTCTTGGCACAACCTGGTGAGCACATTCAGGGCTTCGTCTGTTTGTTGTAATATATCAGTTGGTATCCCACCAACTCCTGGGCTCTTATACTTTTGCCAGTTCCTTCAGAGCAGCTTAAGCTTCCTCCTTGATTACCATTGGATCTTGATCATATGTTAATTCCTGAAATGGTTCAGTGTTAGCCAATTCTTTCGGTACAATGACTGTGTATTCTTTCTATCTTTTTCGGATGCTTTCTGGATCATTCATCATTTTGCTCATAGCATTTTAAACATTGCAACTGAAGGCTTCAGTTCTTCAGTTCTTTCAACATGTTAGAGGGACAGAAGAACAGGAGAAAAGGAATGGAACAGAGACTCAGTGAAATGAAAGACAAGAACATCAATGAGAACTTACTGGAAGATAAAACAGAGAGAAAATGGAAATAAAATAAAGAAAACTTAAGAATGATGTGTGATTACATCAAACAAAACAATAAAAGTGTGACTTCATTTCTAGAACAAGAAGAAAAGAAAAACAGCTCTGAGAAAACTGTGGAAGGGGTACTGAGAAAACGGCAAATGTCATGACAAATGGGGACGCACATATTTAGGAAACTCATGAACATCAAACACTAACCTCAAAAGAAAAACACCAACATACATAATAGTTAAATTCCCCAAGAGCAAAGACAAGGGTAGAAAATTATAAGCAGTGTGAGAAAATCAAAGAGTCACTTTCCAGGGAGAACAAATGAGATTAAGCTCGGACTTCTCAGCAAGAACTAAATGAGCAAGAAGACACTGGGATGAAACATAAAGCAGTAGGATGGCACACACTACAATAGAATGGCACATACAGTGGAGGGATGGTATATACAGTGGTGGGAAGGTACATACAGTGGTGGGATGGTATATACAGTGGTG
>NW_006399774.1:21955481-21959539 GCF_000299155.1 Elephantulus edwardii
TGGTATACACAGCAGTGGGATGGTATATACAGTGGTGGAATGGTACATACACTGTGAGATTGTACATACAGTGGTGAGATGGTATATACAGCGGTGGGATGGTACACACAACGGTGGGATGGTATACACAGTGGTGAGATGGTACGGTACACATATTGGTGGAATGGTATATACAGCAGTGAGATGGTACACACAGCAGTGAGATGGTACACAGTGGTGGGATGGTATATACATTGGTGGAATGTTATATACAGTAGTGAGATGGTACACACAGTGGTGGGATGGTATATATAGTGGTGGGATGGTACATACAGCAGTGGGATGGTATACACAGCGGTGAGATGTTATACACAGCGGTGGGATGGTACACACAGTGGTGGGATGGTAAATACCATGGTGGGATGGTACATACCGTGGTGGGATGGTACACACAGTGGTGGGATGGTGCATACCGTGGTGCGATGGTATCTACAGTGGTTGGATGTTATATACAGTGGTAGGATGGTATATACAGTGGTGGGATGGTACATACAGGGGCGGGATGGTATGCATAGCATGGGATGGTATACACAGTGGTAGGATGGTATATATAGCGGTGGGATGGTACACACAGCGGTGGGATGGTATGCACAGCAATGGGATGGTATACACAGTGGTGGAATGGTATATATAGCGGTGGGATGGTATACACAGCGGTGGGATGGTATACACAGTGGTGAGATGGTACACACAGTGGTGGGAAGGTATATACAGTGGTGCGATGGTATATACAGTGGTGGATGGTATATATGGAGGTGGGATGGTATATACAGAGGTGGATGGTACATACAGCAGTGGGAAGGCATACACAACAGTGCGGTGGTATACACAGCGGTGGTTATGGTACATACAGCGGTGAGATGGTACACACAGCGGTGGGATGGCACACACAGTGGTGGGATGGTACACACAGTGGTGGGATGGTACACACAGCGGTTGGATGGTACACACAGTGGTGAGATGTTATACACAGCGGTGGGATGGTACACACAGTGGTGGGATGGTACATACAGTGGTGGGATGGTACATACAGTGGTGGGATGGTATATACAGTGGTGGGATGGTATATACAATGGTGGGATGGTATACACAGTTTTGGGATGATATATACACTTGTTGGATGGTACATACAGTGGTGAGATGGTACATACAGTGGTGGGATAGTATATATAGTGTTGGGATGGTACACACAGCGGTGGGATGGTACACACAGTGGTGGGATGGTACACACAGTGGTGGGATGGTATATTGACTGTGGGATGGTACATACAGAGGTGAGATGGTATACACAGTGGTGGGGTGGTATATCCAGCGGTGGGATGGTACACACAGTGGTGGGATGGTATACACAGTGGTGGGATAGTATATACAGTGGTGGATGGTATATACAGAACTGGGATGGTACACACAGAGGTGGGATGGTACGCACTATGGTGGGATGGTACACACAGTTGTGGGATGGTACACACAGTGTTGGGATGATATATACTGTGGTGGATGGTATAAACAGAGGTGGGATGGTATACACAGAGGTGGAATAGTATATACAGTGGTGGGATGGTATGCACAGTGGTGAGATGGTACACACAGTGCTGTGATGATACACACAGTGCTGTTATGGTACACACAGTGGCGAGATAGTACATACCATGGTGGGATGGTACACACAGAGGTGGGATCGTACACAGCATGGTGGGATGGTATACACAGTGCTGGTATGGTATATACAGTGGTGGGATGGTACACACAGTGGTGGGATGGTATATACAGTGGTAGGATGGTATATACAGTGGTGGGATGATACACACAGTGCTGGGATGGTACACACAGTGCTGGGATGGTACACAGAGTGGCGAGATGGTACATACAGTGGTGAGATGGTATACACAGTGGTGGGATGGTATATTCAGCAGTGGGATGGTACATACAGTGGTGGGATGGTATATACAGTGGTGGGATGGTACATACAGTGGTGGGATGGTACATACAGTGGTGGGATGGTATATACAGTGGTGGGATGGTATATACAGTGGTGGGATGATACACACAGTGCTGTGATGGTACACACAGTGCTGGGATGGTACACACAGTGGCGAGATGGTACATACCATGGTGGGATGGTACACACAGTGGTGGGATTGTACACACCATGGTGAGATGGTATACACAGTGCTGGTATGGTATATACAGTGGTGGGATGGTACACACAGTGGTGGGATGGTATATACAGTGGTGGGATGGTACACACCGCGGTGGCATGGTATACACAACGGTGGGATGGTACACACAGCGGTGGGATGGTATACACAGCTGTGAGATGGTATACAGAGTGGTGGGATGGTATATACAGCGGTGGGATGGTACACACAGCGGTGAGATGGAACACACAGTGGCGGGATGGCATACACAGTGGTGGGATGGTATATACAGTGGTGGGATGGTACATGCAGTGGTGGACGGCACACACAGCAATGGGATGGTATACACAGTGGTGGGATGCTATATACAGGGGTGGGATGGTATATACCATCGTGGGAAGGTACACACAGTGGTGGGATGGTATATACAGCGGTGAGATGGTATACACAGTGGTGGGATGGTATATACAGTTGTCAGAGGGTATATACAGTGGTCGAATGGTAGATACAGCAGTGAGATGGTATACACAGTGGTGGGATTGTATATACAGTGGTGGGATTGTATATACAGCGGTGGGATGGTACACACAGCGGTGGGATGGTATACACAGCGATGAGATGGTATACACAGCGGTGAGACAGTACACACTGTAGCAGGATGGCATACACAGCGTTGGGATTGTATACACAGTGATGATATGGTACACACAGCGGTGGGATGGTACACACAGCAGTGGGATGGTACATACCGTGGTGGGATGGTACACACAGTGGTGGGATGGTACATACAGGGTGGGATGGTATATACAGTGGTTGGATGTTATATACAGTGGTGGGATGGTATATACACTGCTGGTATGGTACATAGGGTGGTGACATGGTATACACAGTGGTGAGATGGTATATACAGTGGTGGGACTGTATATATAGTGGTGGGATGGTACACACAGTGGTGGGATGGTATACACAGCCGTGGGATGGTATACATAGTGGTGAGACGGTACACACAGTGGTGGGAAGGTATATACAGTGGTGGAATGGTATATACAGCGGTAAGATGGTACATACAGTAGTGGGATGTTATATACAGTGGTGGGATAGTATACGAAGCTGTGGTATGGTACATACAGTGGTGAGATGGTACACAGAGCGGTGATATGGTACACATAGCAGTAGGATGGTACACACAGTGGTGGGATTGTACACACAGGGTGGGATGGTACACACAGCGGTTGGATGGTATACACAGTGATGGGATGGAACACACAGTGGTGGGATCGTATATAGAGTGGTGGATGGTATATACAGAGGTGGGATGGTACATACAGCTGTGCGATGGTACACACAGTGGTGGGATGGTACACACAGGGTGCGATGGTACACACAGCAGTTGGATGGTACACACAGCGGTGGGATGGTACACACAGCAGTGGGATGGTACACACAGCGGTGAGATGGGACATACAGTGGTGGGATGGGACATACAGTCATGGGATGGTACACACAGTGGTGGGATGGTACACACAGTGGTGCGATGGTATATACAATGGTGGGATGGTATACACAGCAGTGGGATGGTATATACAGTGTTGGGATGATATATATACACTTGTGGGATGGTACATACAGTGGTGAGATGGTACACACAGTGGTGGGATGGTACATATAGTGTTGGGATGGTACACACAGTGGTGGGATGGTACATACAGTGGTGGGATTGTATATACACTGTCGGATGGTACACACGGCGGTGAGATGGTACACACAGTGGTGGGATGGTATACATAGCGGTGAGATAGTATACACAGCGCTGAGATGGTATACACAGTGGTGGATGGTATATACAGAGGTGGAATGGTATATACAGAGGTGGAATAGTAT
>NW_006399774.1:21960139-21967137 GCF_000299155.1 Elephantulus edwardii
GTGGGATGGACTATATAGAAGGTTGAGAGAAGACAACTGCCATCCAGGGATCCTGAAACCAGCAAATCTGTTTATAAATATGAAGGAGAGATTAAATCATATGTAAAAAATTAGGAGTGTAAGGAATTCATGAAAACAAGACCAACTCAGCAAGAAACACTTACGAAAATCCTTCACACAGAGACAGCTAGAGAAAGTGGATGGACCAAAGTCACCAGCACAACAGAGAAAGGAACGCAGGAAAACAGCAGCTGTGAAAATGGGTCTGTCAGTAATCACACACTGTGAGAATGGCTTAAATGCACTGATAAAGAGGAAAAGAGTAGTAGAATGGATAGAAAAATCCTAAAAGTCCATTAATATGTGGCCTAAAGTGACACATATAAGAAACAAAGAGAAAGACAGACTAAAACTCAAAGGGTGGAGAGAAAAATACACCAAGCAAATGGCATCCAGCAAAAAGCAGGCATGGCAATACTAATCTCTGATAAAACAGACTTCAGGGTGAAATCCATTATAAGAGACAAGAAGGGGTGCTATGTAGTGAGTAAAGGCACAACAGAACAACAGGCATAACCTTAATTAATATCTACACACCAGATGACAGACCTGCAAGACACACAAGACAAATCTTAACAGATTTGAAGGAAGAAATACACGGCATCACTGTAGCAGGAGAGGCTGCAGCTCACCACTCTCACCAAAACACAGGTCAACTCACAGCAAAGTCAGTAAAGATGTATAAAATTCACCAACTCGACCTCATAGACGTACCCAAGCACTGCACCCAACTAAAAATTCACTTTCTTCTCAAGTGCATGTGAAAAGTTATCCAGAAATGACCATGTATTAGGGCACAAAAACAAGGCTTAGCAAATGAAAAACACTTAAATAATATGAAATTAGCAACGAGAGGATAAAGAAACCGAAGCACCCACGTGAAAGCTCAGTGCCTCCCTGCTGGAGCACAACTGGGTTATGGAAGAAATACAAAATGAAATTAGAAGTTCCTCAAAATTAATGAAACTGTAAATACAACATATCAAAACCTCCGTGGTACAGTAAAGATAGCCCTCTAGGGTCAGTTCACACCAATAAGCAAACACATTAAAAAAAAGAGAACAGGGCAAAATTAACACTTTCATCAAATAGAAAAAGAACAACAAGCTTCCAGAAGAAAGGAAATTATAAAGAGCTGAAATCAAGGGGATAGGAAACAGAAAACAATTTAAACCATCCACAAAATCAGGAACTGGTTCTTTAAAAGGGTTAAGAAGATAAACCATTGGCAAACGTAACAAAAGAAAAGAAGAAAAAAAGATATAAATAACTCAAATAAGAAAAGAGGTGAAACCATAATAAAACCAGCTGAACTTAAATCGATAATACAGAAATATTATGAAAAGCTCTTGTGAACAAATTCCTAGAAACAGACATATTACCCAAACTGACAGTCAAAAGTAGAATACTCAAATGTACCCATCACAAAAATGGAAATTATCAGGTCATAGATAGACTTCTTCCTCAAGGGTGAATTCTGTCAAATATTCAGAGTTGAAGCACTTCTACTTTATTTTATTTAAATTATTTTTTTTTAATGGTGAGAAAAATTTATTACATTTAGAATTAGCCCGCTGGACTCAGTTTAGATGATCCCAATTTTGTTGGCAACATCCAAAGCATCATAATCAGGAGCAAGTCGAACATAGGCCTTCTTCTCTCCATCAGGCCTAATCAAAGTGTTGACCTTGGCCACATCAATGTCATAGAGCTTCTTTACAGCTTGTTTAATTTGGTGCTTATTGGCCTTGACATCCACAATGAACACAAGTGTGTTGTTATCTTCTATCTTCTTCATAGCTGACTCAGTGGTCAGCGGAATTTGATGATGGCATAGTGGTCAAGCTTGTTTCTCCTGGGGGCGCTCTTCCGGGGGTATTTGGGCTGCCGTCGGAGTCTCAGCGTCTTAGGCCGCCAGAAGGTGGGTGACGTGCGGATCTTTTTTTTTTGGCTGTGGACGCCCTTCAGGACGCCTTCTTGGCCTTCAATGCCTTTGCTTTGGCTTCAGTTTTGGGAGGGGCAGGGGCTTCCTTCTTCGCTTTCGGCACCATCTTCGTAGAAAGTTAAATTATTTTTTAAAATGGAAAAATAAGGAACACTCCCAGAATCATTCTATGAAGCAAACATAACCCTAATGACAAAACCAGGCAAAGATATCACAAAAAAGAAAACTATAGACCAATATCCCTCATGAACATAGATGCAAATATCCCTAGCAATTACAAAATCCTACAGGGCCTCCACATGAAAAAAGCTGATGACATAATTATAAAACGGACAAAAGACATGGAAAGACTTTTCACAGAGGAAGATAATTGGATGACCAACAGACACATGAAGAATGCTCAAAATCACTGGCTGTAAGAGATGCAAATCAAAAACAAAATACCATCTCATTCCAGTAACAGTGACAAAGTTCAACAGGACAGCAAGTAATGTTGGAGAGGATGTGGAGAGATAGGAACTCTTAGTCACTGTTGATGGGATTGCACAATGGTACAACCACACTGGAAGGCAGTTTGACAATTACTCAAAAAGCTGAACATAGAAATTCCATATGACTCAGCTATTCCACTGCTTGGAATATACCTTGAGAAAATCAGAACTGAGGCACAAACGGAAACTCATACACCAATGTTCATAGCGGAGCTAGTCACCATTGCAATAACATGGAAACAGTCCAGATGTTCAACAACAATCAAATGGATTGAGAAATCATGGTACATTCACATGATAGAATACTATGCAGCATGCAGGAGCAATGAGTTTGTAAATTACTACCCAACTTGGGAGGGACTGGAGAGCATTATGGACCTCACCTGAAGGACCACACAGAAATCAGGCTGACCACATCTGTGGAAAGAGTCGATGGAGAGGCTCAATGTCAGTAGTCAAACCAAAGCCAGCGGCTGACTGTGGAGCAGACCACCAACTGCTCATGTGCAAGTTCAAATAAGTCTATCCCACCTGAATTAAAAACCCCATCAAGAACAATTAGATGCCTTGAACAGTAGTAACTAAAGGCCAGATGGTTGTGGCATGCCATCAAAGGACATTATTCATGATGAAAGCAATAACTGTTAAAAAGCACAGGGAAGGGGGAAAGGGCCCCGTGGACGTCAGGAGGGACTCTGAAAGGCACTGGGGTGGCTCCCAGGTGCCCTTGGCTGTGCTGGCCCTGATGCCCGGTGTCCAGGACGCAGTGACAGCACATGAACAGCAGGTGGTGCTGGAGCACAGGCCACCCCGTCATGTTCAAGTCCAGGGGGCTGATGGAGGCTCCGCTGGGGCTCTGAGTGGGCAGCTGGCCATTGGGTGACTGACGCCAGTCTCTCACTTTGACATCACTTAGAAAGACTGTCCAGCTAAAAGCCGGGGTTTACGTGGCTCTTGCTGCGCACTGATTCTGAGCCTGTCTCCACATGGTGGGCGGGCTCAGCACACACTTGGACTCTCGCTCCAAAACGACATGTCCCCCAGACACAGGCCAGCAGCTCGAAGCTCCCCCTGCTCCATCTGGGTGGGTCTTGCCGGTTTCTAGCGAGGGTCCACTGACCAATGCGCGCCACCAGATGTCAGCAGAGAGTAGGGCAGGGACTCCACAGCCTCCAGGCTGTCCTGGTCACCTGGCCACTCCAATCACAGAGCCTCTGGGAGGGGGACAAGGAAGCCCTGGATGTCCACTGTCACACAGCACGCCCTCTGCTGTCACGGCATCCCAGAGTGACCCTCGGTGTTCACGTCACGTTCAGTCCTACTTTGAGGAGGGGACGTTTGTTCCCCACAGTGCATGACCTCGGCCCTCCTGTCCATGGAAACCTTCCCTTCTGGCCCTTTCCTCCTTGTCCCCAGGCCCTGCGTTCACAGGCCTGTCTCCTGCATCTGGGTCAGTCCTGACTCCAAGGTCAGAGACCTGAAGGCTGCCGTCGCCAAGAACACCCCCCTCTTCAGTACCTTGGTAGGGGGGACTCTGCACCCCTGGGTAAGACCTGGTCGCCAGGACGTAGAGCAGTGTCCTCACTTGATAATATTGTGCACATGGACAGTGTGGGCTGCGGTGGGCTAGAGGGGGACAGGTCAGGGGAGTGTGGTGAGGTAGTGTTAGTGGGAGGCCTGTAACAGAGTGGGGAGATGCCATTAGATGCTGGGAGATTGGGGGGTGGTCATGGTAGAAACCAGGCTGGATGTTCAGAAATCCAAGTGATCAGAGGGACCACTTAGCCCTGACCACTCAGAGTGCTGGCCACAGGCCCACAGAGGGTGGCAGCTCAGCCTGGTCACCGTCCCTACAGACCAGACGAGGTCTGCTGCCCTGACCGTGGGCTGAGCCTCCTTCCCTCCACTCTGCCCCAAGGGCCAGGCCTCAGAGAAGCAGGGGAGGGAGTCCCTGGGCGCATCCTCTCCAGTCCCAAGTCTGACGGAACCTGGAAGCCTGCTCTCCATGCAGGGATGGAGCTGATGGGTAAGGGACACATGTGGCTCAGTGAAGGACTTGGTCCCAGGAGAGAGGGGGCAGGGTCTCCAGAGACTCTGGGGCTCCTGAGGGGCAGGTCTGCAGCCCGTTGATAATGTCTGTGCACCCCCAGGGAGGGCAGACCTGGGGCTGTGGTCCTCGCATGAAGACAGGCCACTTGAAGGGCTCCACCAGGGAAGGAGCTGTCACTCCATGCACCGAGTCAACCTCACGTTCACGGCGGCCACCCTGCGCAGCACAGTAGACTGGACACTGGTCCTGTCCCGTCACCACAGAGGACTGCACGGGGCCATGTGACCCAAGGAATCTTCACTGCTGGGTTTCAGAAGCAGGTGGCCAGCCCTTTCTTCCCAGACTGTGTCCATCTGGAAGCATCACCGTAACACCCTCATCTTCCCTGACTGGTGGCTGTCCACGAGCCGCACTGGCCAGGAATGTGCCCTGTGTGACACCAGATGTCCACAGATGGCATGGCAGAGACCTCAGGGCCTCATAAAGCAGGCTGTCCTATCACTCCCATCACAGAGCTCGTGACTCTGGGTGGGGGGACAACGAAGCCCTGGACGTCCACTGTCACACAGCACGCCCTCTGCAGTCACAGCATCCCAGAGCGACTCCTCAGTACTCATGCCACATTCAGTTCTATTGTAAGGAAAGGATGCTGCTCTCCACAGTGCATGACCACAGCCCTCCTGTCCATGGAAGCCTTCCCATCCGGGCCCTTCCTCCCTGTCTCTGGACCCCGTGTCCGCAAGTCTGCCTCCTGAGTCTGGGCCACTCTTGAATTCGGGTGTTCTGCCCTGAACACCACGATTGCTTGCTTGAGTTTGGGTGGGAAATAACAATGCCAGAATGTCTCACGTGACCGTACACCTCACGCTGGGAAATCCTCAGTGTGGTCTGTCCCAGAAGCAAATGAAGTTCTCTGGAGGGACGCACTCACAACTGGGCCACAGAGAATTCTCCCCAAAAGAATGAGTCCTCCACAAAACACTCACAGTCTGAGACGCAAGAGAATCAAGAGGAGATTCCACCTGACAGAAGTCAAACAGGAAGGCAAGAAGAGGGTCCAGAGAAACCTAGCAGGCAGTGAAACCCAGCAGGTAGACAAGCAGGGGGTCCAGGCAAACCCAGCAGGCGGAAATCATAGGGTCCAGCAAAACCCAGCCGGTGGCAATCAGAGGGTCCAGGGAAACCCAGCAGGCGGAAATCAGAGGGTCCAGCCAGGACTTCGGATGATGCCACCACAGCATTAGAGAGCATAGACAGGATCACAACAATGTGCTAATGAGCAAGGATGCTGCTGTGAGGACTAAGGTGCACCTGCCCCAAGCCATGGTATTTTCTATTATTTCATATTCATGTGGAAGTTGAACAATGAATTAAGAAGGCCGAAGAATAATCAGTATCTTTGAACTGCGGTGCTGGCAAAGACTGGAATATTCCAGGGACTGACAAATCCCCAAATCTGTCCTGGAAAAAGTGTAACCAGCATGCTCCTTACCAACAAGCACGGCGAGGTTTTATCCACACACTTTAGACATGTTGTCAGGAGGGATCAGTCCTGGAAAAGGACATCGTGCTTTGAAAAGGAGAGGGTCCGTGAAAGAGAGAAAGCTCCCTAGTGACCGGCATTGACATTGTCAGTGTGACACGGTAAACGCTGTGAGAACGACACAGCAAAGAGAATACCGAAGTTGAACTTGAGGGCCTGTGTCGTCGTTGTGTGTCATCTAGTTGGAATCAGCCCACAGCCGACACTCCAGTGGGGTCCAGAGACAGTATTTCACACGTGGGGGACTGGCTCATGGAGCAGCTGGAGGATTTGAACAGTGTGCCTTCAGGCTGGCAGCACAACTCCCAACCACCGAGCCACTCACATAGTAAGTTGCAAAAGCTGAGCGGGAAGCTGAGACATACTAGAGGAGGACGAGGCAGACGTGCTTGTTCTTTGAAGGATTATGAGACAAGACAATCTGGTGACGTAGCCCGAGGAGACTGAACTGCCGCTCCAGAGGCTTTTCAGGAAAGATGGGCGGTCTCCCCCGAAGACTGTGTCTTAATCGAGATTATGAAACACAGCGTGCAGGGATCACCGTGTGAAGCAATGCGAAGGAAGCAATGTGTGAAACACAATGTATGTACATTTCGTACGCAAACCGATATTACATGAATTTAAAAGAAGATTCATGCATCCGGAGAGTTGACGGGGTCGCCATGTAGGAATCGGCTAGATGGGGTGACGATGAAATCATGAGACAAACGACAAACACGAGGAATTTGAAAAGTTTGCTGAAGATATTTGGTGTGAGTGACGTTCTTCTTTATTGTGATTAAAGGTTTGAAAGACTAATTTATGAGGATAATGGGGATCCCAGAACATTTAATTGTGCTAATGCGAAACCTATACTTGGACCAAGAGGCAGTAGTCAGAACAGAGCAGGGTAACACTGCATGGTTCCAA
>NW_006399774.1:21967977-21969802 GCF_000299155.1 Elephantulus edwardii
TGGCGCAGGATAGAGCAGGGTTTAGGGCTGTTGTGCATAGGGTCGCTATGAGTCGGAAACGACTCGACGGCACATAACAACAACAACAACAACAGGCCGGCAAAAAAATAAAACCAAACCCAAAAAAAACCCAAAAACCGAGTTTATGAAGAAAAGTACTTTTACAAAGGCAGTAAGGGGCAGGGAGGCACAGATAGCCCAGGATTCGGAGAATTTTTGAAAAGCTTTAATGCCAAATAACAGAGAATTAGACTTCTTGTTGTGATACTTGATATAGAAAATATCCTTAATTACAGAGTTAACGAATTAATGTTAATCTTGTTCAATCTTTTAAGAGTTTTAACAGAATGGATTATTTTTATATAAATCTTAAATATGATAAGCTCCTTGAAGTCTGACACCTTGCTGTGACTCAGGGACCCGTGAGCAGCAGATCTGAACCCTGTCCTGTCCTGCACCATTGTCCTCACTGTCTGACACACACAAGCCCACTGCTGCGGTCACTGTGAGTCCACCTGGCTGAGGCTCTTCCTCTCCTTCACCCTCCGCCTTTTTTGAGCATGATAGTCCTCTCCGAGGATAGCCTCTCTTAGCCACGTGCTCGAAGTATGTAAGACAAATCTCAGCCATCCGTGCTTGCAAGGAGCGCTCTGGCTACACCATCTCTAAGACGTATGTTTGTTCTTTTGGCTCCATGGGATGTTCCCTTCTCCAACACCGCAGTTCAAAGGCAGCAGTTCTTGTTCTGTGATCTTTATTCACTGCCCAGCTCTCGGCACCATAAGAAGTGATTGAAAAGACCATGATCTGAATCAGACACACCTTAGTCCCCAAACTGATATCATTGCTTCTCAATAATTTGGAGAGGTCCCCGACTGCAGACTTTCCCAATAGAATGAATCTCCTGATCTCCTGACTGCTGATACCAAGTACATAGATCGTGGATCCAAGTAAAATGAAGCTGTTGAAGGTTTCAATCTTTCCTCGATCTATCATTATAAGTCCAGAGGTGAGAATTTTTGTTTGCTTGATGTTGCGATGCAGTCCATGCTGCAGGCTGCGGTGTTTGATCTTCAGCAGTAAGTGCCACAAACGACTTGTTTTAGATTTCTTTTTAAAAAATACTTAACAATTTGTTTGCTGTGTCTGGAATTACATAAAGCATGCTATTACTTCATGAAGAGTGCCAAATGTTCTGTTTTCCACATTTCTTTAAGTTAAGATTTGTATTCTGGCAATGCTTGTTGAATAATATCCTGACTAAAATCACATCTTGGTAAAGAGTCAACCCAAAGGCATGCGTTTGGAGTCGACAAAGTGCTCCAATGAATCCCCTCCTGTGAGATTCACTGCTCTGAAAACCCACTGGAGGGTCAGCTGTGAGTCAGTCCTGACCTACCGACACTCAACAACAACCACCAACACTCACCAACAATCTCCAACAAACACCGACACTCACCAACAACCACCGACTCTCACCAACAACCACCGACTCTCACCAACAACCACTGACACTTACCGACAACCACTGACACTCACCAGCAACCACCGACACTCTCCAACAACCACCAACAGTCACTGAAAACCACCGACACTCACCAACCAACACTGACACTCACCAACAACCACAGACACTCACCGACAACCACCGAAACTCACCAACAACCACCAACACTCACCAACAACCACCGACATTCAGCAACAACCACCGACACTCTCCAACCACCACCCACACTCACCACCAACCACCAACACTCACCACCAATCTCCAACAAACACCGACACTCACCAACCACCATTGACACTCACCAACCACCACCGACAC
>NW_006399774.1:21969902-21978580 GCF_000299155.1 Elephantulus edwardii
ACCGACACTCACCAACCAACACTGACACTCACCAACAACCACAGACACTCACCGACAACCACCGAAACTCACCATCAACCACCAACACTCACCAACAACCACCGACATTCAGCAACAACCACCGACACTCTCCAACCACCACCGACACTCTCCAACCACCACTGACACTCACCACCAACCACCAACACTCACCACCAATCTCCAACAAACACCGACACTCACCAACCACCACCAACACTCACCAACCACTACTGACACTCACCAATCACCACCAACACTCACCAACAACCACTGACACTTACCGACAACCACCGACACTCACCAACAACCACTGACACTTACCGACAACCACCGACACTCACCAACAACCACCGACACTCTCCAACAACCACCAACACTCACTGACAACCACCAACACTCACCAACCACCACCGACACTCACCAACAACGTCTTCAAATTATTATATCTTACATGCTTTGAAAATCAAGCTGATCTTATTGAAAGATCTTTTAGCCTTAAGTCTTTATTGACTTTATTTGGCTTTGCACTCAGTTTATACCTAATGTCATCAAGTCTTTCACGTTTGAGAATGATTACCATGTATGTGCCCCAATGCTAAGTCTATCATCTACAATACATTTTCTTTTACTGGATCATTAAAAATACTTGCCCAGGGTTGTTCAATACAATTAGACTAGGTCGTATTTAAAGAGTAAAATAGCTATTGGGTTATTCAGTTCTCTAATTTAAAAATCACACTCAAATATTCTTGTGGCCAGAAGAAGGTGCCGCGTGAGGCAGCGAGTTGAACCCGAGGTGGTGGAAGGGTACCCCCAGCACAGTGCACCTGTGTCCAGCCCTTGTCTGTGTTACTGCAAACACTGTTCACTGTGTCTGAGTAAGGATCACGGGAGAAATACACCAGGCAATCAAAGAACCCCTGAGTGCTTCCTGACCAGGTCATGCCTGTCTGTGATATTCCGTTCCGCGGTCTGTTTGACTGGTCATCCAGTCTTGTCGTGTCTGTAGGGCCGGAAACGACCCATAGCCATCGCTCCAGCAGGTTTTCAGAGACTGCTGATCACACAGGAGAAGACGGTCGATCCTCGGGAGAAGCAGCTGGTGGATTTGAACTATGAGCCACTGAGATTCAGCACTAGGCCACCTACGCTCATCCAACAGTACTGGCTTTGAGCTGCATTCTTTATTACAGCCAGATTGATTATCTTGATTATATAAATGGATTCTCTAACTTTTTTTTATGTGTGTGTGTGTGTGTGTGTGTGTGTACCATCAAATCAGATCTGACTGGTACAGGAGGAGATTGTCCTTCCCCGGCAGAGCATCTGGTGGATTGGAACTGTGTGCCTCTGGGATTGCAGTGCAGCTTCTTGCTGGATTCTCTAGCTTTTTAAATCAAGCTACTATTTCCCCAATGATGTTGAGAAATATATACCTTGGAAAAAAACCCAATCTTTTAAAAAGACCACTTAGGACCTACAGTCTCAGAGCTCGGTGTAGAGTGCACAGGGCTTTGCGCTGCCAAGCCAGAAGTGGTGGTTCAAATCCATCAACAGCTTCTGAGGACAAAGACAGGAAATCACCTTCTTTGCCATTTTCAACCTTCAAACACCCACAGGAGGGTCAGCTGCGGGTCGGTCTGCCTCGACGGTGGAGAGTTTCAGAACTTAGGTTCAAACAAGCTCAGACCCAGTACCGTCGAGTTGGCTGTGATGCTGGGTCTCCAAGGCTGTAAGTCTTAATGGGCAGGAAGGACTGCTCAGCCTTCTTCCCGGAACCCCCAGACACAGTCGACCGGCTGCCATCAAACAGCTCACGGGCCAGGCTGTCCAGGGCCGGCTCCTACGTCTTTGTTGCTTGTCCCGTTGTGTTGGAATCGACCCATAGCTGACTCTCTAGTGGGTTTTCAGAAGCATTAAATCACACGAGGAGGCTGCCCATCCTTCTCCTTTGGAGCAGCTGGTGGATTCGAACTGTGTCTTTGGGATTGTAACACAGCTTCTTACCACTAGGCCACCAGAGCTCCCTGTGTTAGTTGCTGGCCTTAGAGAAAGATGCGTGGAGGCTCCCTCCTCTCGTCCAGGCCCAGCCCCGAGCATCACAGAACTGCGTGTCTGTGCCGTGAGCAGGGCATGAATCAGAGTGTCTGTCCATATTACCATACAGACGAAAACCACAGCCTGAGAACAAGAGAACACAGTAAACTCAACCATGATCAAGGCGTCCCGGAGAGCCCCGCACAGGAGAACGCAAACAGCACTCAGCCCGAGGCGCTGGACGACTGTGACCGGTCAGGCCTCGGCCTGCATCGGCTGCCCACGTCCACTCTCTGCTGGGCCTTCAGAGCATACACCCCGCCCCAGGGAATTACATGGCACAAGGTGATGGTGAAAGGGTGCTGCCGGCTGGAAAAAGATGTGCAGCTGATATGTGACCAATTTATACAGACTGGCCAAACAAACATAGCCAGCTGACACACGACCAAGTTATACAGCATGGCCAAACATACGCGCAGCTATGACCATGTTACACATCATGACCACACAAATGTCCAGCTGACACAAAACCAAGTTACACAGCATCCCCAAACGTGTACCTGACATGTGACCATGTTATACGGCATGGTCAAACATACGTGCAGCTATGACCATGTTACACATCATGACCGAACATACATGCAACTGTGACCATGTTATACATCATGACCACACAAATGTCCAGCTGACACAAAACCAAGTTACACAGCATCCCCAAACAAACGTGGAGCTGACATGTGACCAAGTTATACAGAATGGCCAAACATACGTGCAGCTATGACCATGTTATATATCGTGACAAAACAAACATGCAGCTGACATATGACCATGTTACACATCATGGTCAAACATACCTGTAGCTGACGTGTGACCATGTTACACATCATGACCAAACGTGCAGCTGACACAAAACCAAGTTACACAGCATCCCCAAACAAACGTGTAGCTGACATGTGACCATGTTATACGGCATGGCCAAACAAGAAGGGTGTTGGAGACGGGAACAATGAGCGTGCTCCCAGAAACGACACGTGAGCACACAGCTCACTGACTGACAACCTGGGACGGAAAGCAGAGGAGTGGATGCTGTGAAAGGCTGGCCTGTGGCTCATACGCAGCTCACGCATGACCCTCAGACCTCCTGCATCAAAGCCTCCGGTCCGACGCGGGGCCCTTGGTATCTCATCAGGTGATAAATATTACAGTTTTGTTGCAAATCCAACAGTAATAAAACACAATCATTTCCTTTATGGAGGTATAGTTATTTTTCCCATTTGACACCCAAGACTCAACAGAGAGGAAAGCCTTCCCCTAGAGTCCGGGCCCTGAATGCAGACTTCTGGCCCCTAAACAGAACATGAATGCCTGCTCATTGATTTCACTCCCTGGGGGTTTCCATCTCACTGAAGGAAAGAGATGGAATGTCCCTTGGTGGTCTTCCTCTGGTTCTCTGGCCTCCCATCTCCCCCAGCATGAAGTCCTTTTCCCGGCCCTCCTGACAAAATGCCCACAACGTGTGAGTCCAAATCTCGCCATCCTTGCCTTTCCAGGACCCAGGCTGCACTTCCTCCAAGGCAGGCTCGCTTATCCTTTGGGCCGTCCTGTCAACACTCTTCACCATTCCCACAATTCAAGGCACCACTTCTTTGGTCCTGCTTAGTTATTGCCCACCTTTCACATGCATATAAACCAATTAAAAATCCTGAATTCGCTGCACCTTAGTCTTTAAACCGATATCCCTGCTCTTCGGCAGTTTGAAGAGGCAGTACATCTACCTGAGCCAACATGCCTTTTTATTTCTTCACTTTTGCTGTAATTAATAGGCACCAGAGGTGGATTCAAGTCTAACCCTTAGCGACATCAGTGTTTGGTCCGTCGAATCATGACGTTGCTCACTGGTCCGGTCACGCTTGTTTCCTCAGGTTGGTCCTGGGTGTGTTGAGTTGAACCCACACTGAGGGCTGTAGTCTTTGATGGCCGAGGCATCCTCACTTTGAGCAAGCAAGCTCACATTGTCTGCATCCTGCACGTTGGTGAGGAGTCTTCCTCCCTTCCTGACATCACTCTTCGCTCTTCGGGCCCAGGGTGCAGACTGCACAGGTACGAAGGACGGCTGGCGCCCTGATGCCCACATTTCCTGATTTTAAATCACACAATGATCCTTTGTTCTGTTCTGACGGCTGAGCACAATTAAGCGTTCTGAGATTCACATTCTTCCAATGTTACCCACAATCTGTTATGATCCACACAAAGGTCTTTGTGTAGTCAATAAAACACAAGAAACATGTTTCTGGTACTCTCTGCCTTCAGCTAAGATCCATCTGACATTAGCAAGGATAGCCCTCATGCCACAGTTTCTTTCGACTCCCGCATGAATATCTGTCAGTTCCGTTTCAATTAATTGCCCAACATTTTTTGAAAACTTTTTAGCAAGATTTTATTTACTTACATGTAAAAGTAATGATATAGTTCCATAACTTATGCAATCTATCTGGTCATGTTTTTAGAATGGGCACAAACATGGATCTCTTCCAGTTGTTGACCAAGTAGTTAGTTATCGTCCAAATTTCTTGGCATAGACTGGTGAGCACATCCAGGGCTGCGTCTGTTTCCTGAAACCCCTCAGTTCTGCCCCTTCCTGGAGCCGTGGTTTCTGCCAATGCCTTTGGTGCAGCTTGGGCCTCTCCCTCCAGTACCACTGGGTCCTGATCATATGCTGTTTCCTGAGAAGTAACCACCTCAGTTTTCCTACACCAGCTGCACTGGCCCCTCCCTCATCATTTCATGTTTAAGGAGCCTCCCTCCATCCCCCAAATTGGACCCAGAGATCTGTTCTCTTCTGAAGTCTCCCCAAAATCTCTCTTTCCTGTTGGTGTTGTGTTCCAACCCACAGCTGATCCTCCAGTGGTTTTCAGAGGGGATTAATCACACAGGATGAGGCTGTCCATCCTTCTTCTTTGGAGCAGCTCGGGGATTCGAACCTTCTGCCTTTGGGATTATAATGCAGCTTCTTACCATACTCCTCTAGACATCTATTAAATTGTCTTTGAATACTTTTCCCCCCATAAATCCAAGATTCCAAAACTTATTTATGGCCAGTGGGTATGTTTTAAAGTTGAAACTGTAAATCATGATACATTTCCCCATCTGAGCAGGGCAGAGATTATACACAAACACTTACCCGCGCGTGACCAAGGTTCAAGACGCAGGCACTGTGTGTGGTCTGTGGAGACTCAGCTGTGGCCACTTCCTCTGTCCCTGGGGGACGCTCACCACCGTCCTGCTATCAGTGTGTCTGTCCGGCAGTGGCAGTAACTCTCGCAGTCCTTGAGTCCAGCTCTGTTATCCTGAGGACATAAGTCCCCCCACTTCTGAGAGTCCCCCATCTCTGTGAGTAAGCCCCCCCTCCCCCTGCTGTCTCTGAGAGTCTCTGGCATCACTTGCCTGATGGACTGGAAGGATGGCAGTGTTTCCATCTGTTGTACACGTCAACAGCGTCAATTCAAGTCGTTAGTCTTCTTTAACCATTGTCCAACATTGACAAGCACACAAGGCGACTGGAAATAACATGTCTCAGGCCAACTGCACTGTGTCCTCAAGATGACATCTTTGCTCTTTAGCCCATGGCTTCAGTCGACTGCACCTGTGTCCTCAAGATGACATCTTGGCTCTTTAGCCCTTTGAAGTTCTTGGCAGCACATTTGCCCAATGCAGCATGTCACCCGATTTCCTGAATGCTGCTTCCATGGATATGAGTAAAATGACATTCGTGAGAACTCTTAAATGCAGCCACTGACTTTGCTACACAGAGTTAACTCTCTGGTCCTTACTGTCTGTGAGCTTCCCAAACGAGTTGGGATCCAAAGAGGAAAATGATGATTAAAAACAGAAATGTGGAAAATCTTCTGTATTTGGCCTGAATATCCACAAAACAGAAAGTCTCAAGTATTTGAGAAATGAGGTTTCCACAGGTCAACGATGCAGAGGGAAAATGTTCTTTAAAGATCCTGTCATGTGGTACCTGCACCCCAGGCCTGGCTAGGCATTCACACCTGCATTGAGAGAGGCACTCAGCGAGGGTCTAGATCCCCATGTGTTCACACCTGGACTCAGAGAGGGTCCGGGTCCCCACATGTTCACACCTGGACTATGAGGTGCTTAGCAATCAGAAAGCAGTGGTGCTGACACTGGCTTCCTGCCCAGCACTGCCCGCCCAGGGAAGCCCACCATGGTGACCCATCCTCACAGCTCAGGGTGGCCGAGTTAAAACATGACCAGGCTCTGGGAAGCACTGGGTCACTTCCGCCCACAGCCATCTCACGCGCGCTGAGTGGAGCTGTATCTTGGGGTTTTCAGGGAGCTTCTGGAATCCGAGGAAGCCCGGTGGCACTGAGGTTAAATGCTCGGCCACTAATCGAAGGTCAGTGGTAGGGTCCACCAGGCAGCCCGTGGGAGGAAGGTGTGGGGGTCTGTCCCGATAGAGACTGAAACCCGCACTGCTGTCAAGTTACCCTGACTCCGTGGTGACCTCTCACCAGGCCTTCTGTGATGTAAGCTTCCTGGGAGGAGACTGTCCATCTTTCTCCAGAGAAGCAGCTGGTGGATTTGAACCTCTGGCCTTTCCATTAACTGCCTGACACTACACCACGAGACCAGCCGGTGGGAAGCAGTTCTCAATCCCCCAGGACTGCTGGGTGGGCATCCACTCCCCGGCCCTGGCCGGACTTGACTTTGATTCATTTAAAGCTGCATTTGCAACTATTACACTGCTACCCCCAAGGTGGCACCACTCTGCAGGTTCAAAGCCACCAGCTGCCCCCTCACAAGATTCACAGCCTCCGCAGCCCGCCCGTGGGTCAGCTCTGAATCGGGTCAGTGGTGTGAGCCTGACTGACTTCCTCCTGCACGTCTGCCCCTGTGTCTGCACCACCTGATCAGACACTCACAATGTCCCCGCAGGACTCTCCACGAGCTGCTGGCTTGGCTAACATACCCGGACCCAGCGAAGCAGGGTCCACCTCAGGACACCCAGCGGTCTGTCGTTGGGGACCAGGCTGGGGTGTGGGTTTGTGTCTCTGTGAGGGTCGGACTCTGCAGACAAGAACTGGAAGCCCAGCTCACCTCATTTCCCCAGAGCTGCATTTGCAAGCCATTTTCTGAAATTAAAAAGTGTCGCAATCTCTGGGGATGAGCAGATGTGACTGAAAATTACCTCAACGCTGACGAACAAGGCTAAGTGCAGCAGGTCGTAAACACGCTCCTGTCACTTCTCAGAAACAGGGTCCTTAGAGATGTCACCTGCGAGGTTAACACGAGGTCACATGGGAGCAGCATGTCCAACCTGACATGACGTGCCCTGTGAAAGATGGGGGACACGGAGGGAATGACCTGTGGGGTGAGGGAGGCTGCGCGGGGTCACCAGAGGCTGCAGAGGCAGCACAGAACCTCCTGAGCCTTTGGGAACTGCAGGGACTGACCACACCCGACTGGACTTGTGGCCTCTGGCTACACCTCCGCTGTGCTAAGTCTCCCACCTTGTGACACTTGCTCACTCTCTGAGGTCTAGTTGGCATTTTCAATCACTTTCTTTACAAACAAAAGTCAAACAATGAATAAAGAAATCCAAGGTGCACTGGTGGTGTTGAATCACTGTATTGTTGAAGAATAGTGAACACACCACGGACTTCCAGAAAATGAACATTCTGTCTTGAGAGGATGCAGCCAGAAAGCTCTTAGAGGGGGAGTGGCAAGAGCTAGTCTCCTGGGGGCCCAGGAGTGACTGGGACACGCATTCAGAAGGGCAGCTCCCAGAGAAGACAGAGGGTGAGGGGAGAAGGGGGGGTCCTTGGGATGGAGTGAGGGGGGAACAGGGGGTCCCTCAGGACAGAGTGAAGGGAGAGGGGGATGCTCAGGATGGAGTGTGGGCAAGTGGGGGCCCCTCAGGACAGAGTAAAGGAGGAAGAGGGGGGCCCTCGAGGTGGTAGCATGCAGAGGCTGCAGCAATGCGCTCACACAAGGTACTCCATCTGAAGACAAAGCCGCCATGGTGCCTCCAACGGCCTCACGTATGTGTGAAAGGCTGAAGCCGCGTTCCCCGCAGGCAGTGGGCAGCACCTCCAGGCTGGGTTTCATCCCCAGTCACCCCCTACCTTCTCGGAATCACCCTGGCCCTCTAACCAAGGCCGCCTGGTCAGCCGACCTTCTCGGAATCTCCCTGGCCCTGTAACCAAGGCCGCCTGGTCAGGCTCTGAGCGTGAAAAGGGAGGACAGTGGCGGAACCGGTGCATCCAAAGAACGTTGGTGGCGATACTGAGCGGGCCGCAGGCGGTCAGGACAACAATCCCTCTGTCTCAGACGCCCCCCCCCCCGCCCCCACCTCGTGCTCCTAGAGGTGAGACCACAACAGATCCTTCCTTACGTCATCAGAAAGAGCTTTCTAGAAATGGACCTCAGGGTTGGCATGTGCAGGGTCACTGAAAGTGTGGGAGACCCCCAGGAAGACGGGGTGACAGCAGCTGCAGCAACAGACCAAGAGAACCGCCGTGGAGACGGGCCTGCAGGGCTGCCTCCTGCCAGGGAGCCGAGACAGTTCAACAACTAGAACGTTGTGGTTTCCATCC
>NW_006399774.1:21978680-21986659 GCF_000299155.1 Elephantulus edwardii
TATGTGCACTGTGTTTCACACACCTTCATTCACATGGATTCATATCATTCCCATACTCTGTCTTATAAAATTAATCACCAGTGTCCATTCACAGTCTTGCTAAATGTTTCACTTTGCCTTGGGCCCCCACACCCCACAAAAATGAACTGCCTCCGTGGAAATTCACAGCCTCACACATGGGGGGGGTTGAGGCGGAGGGCGCTCAGAGGCCGTGACACTGGCTCACTCGTCTACTACGTGTGTGATGACAGATGACAGCACTGGGGATATGACACACAGGCCATTGAAAAGCGATGCTATGGACTCACTCCAGGGAGCTCGGGGGCCTTAGCCTGTAGGGAGCCTCGCTCTCGACCCACAGGCACCGCATCTCTGGTGGTTCGAATCCACCAGATGCTAACCACACAGGAGGAGATGCCTGTCCGTCCACCATGGACCTGCAGGTCTTCCTGGCATGGAGCACCTAATGGATTCAAACCAGTGACCTTCCTGGGAGCAGCTCAGCATGTTAAGCACTACACTTCCTGGGCCCTTTAATGGACCACAGTACAGATAACACTTAACCTTTCTGTGCACCAGCCACCGCTGTCCAGCCGGTTCTGACGCTTGCTGACCCCCCTGTCCAGCCGGTTCTGACGCTTGCTGACCCTCCAGCAGCCTCCAGGACTGCAATTCTTCAGAGCAGGAGACTGGCCATCTGTGTCCCTTAGACGCTGGTGGATCTGAACCTCGATCTTCTGATTACGGTGTACACGTAACGTACTTCACCTGCAGGGCTGCTGGATGTGGATTGGGAAGCCAAAACCTTCCAATGTTCTATTCCATGTGCACTTTGCTGTGGGGGTCCGGGACCAGGCCATGACCTCTGTGTGTGCTTGGATGGTAGTGGACGGTGAGGTCATTCTGAGGTGGGGACAGTCAGTTGAGGCTGCAAAGTCAAACCCTAGCCGTGCGCCCAGCACTGAGCAGCCCAGCATGGTGATGGTAGATACCGGGTCACATCTGCCCCAATTGCCTACATTTGTCCAAATGGCCTTTTGCTCCTCTATTGGAGGGACAGCACCGCTGCCTTCCCGAGGGGAGGGTTCAGTATCCCTGCCTTCCCGAGGAGAGGGTTCAGTATCCCTGCCTCCCCAGTTTGGAGGATAGCATCCCTCTCTCCAGTTAGGGGTCAGCACCCCTGCCACCTCTATTTGGGGGTCAGCACCCCTACCTCCTCAATTTGGGGGTCAACACCTCTGCCTCCCTGGGTGGGGGGGAACATCCCTGCCTCTCCGAGCAGGGGGTGGTCAGTACCCATGCCTCCCCAGTTGGGGGACAGCACCCCTGCCTCTATAGGTGGGGGTCAGCACCCTTGCGTCTCCAAGCAGGGGGGTCAGCACCCCTGCCTCCTTGGTTTGGGGGATGGCACCCCTGCCTCCCTGGGTCTGGGGAACAGCACCCCTGCCTCCCCAGTTTTGGGGACAGCACCCTTGCCTCCCAGGTTTGGGGGATAGCACTCCTGCCTCTCCAGTTTGGGGGTCAGCACCCCTGCCTCCCCACGTGCCTGCAGACAGCACGTGTGTCTGCTCGAGCCTCCCCAGCCAGGACGCACCCGGGTGGTGACATACTTGCTCCTGTTAGCTCAGTGATCACATGAACAGCTCTAGAAACAATAGCTCTCAGAAATGAAACTCCACTTAATAGGAAAACGACGCTAACACAACGCATTCTTCCACTTGGCTGTCAGCATCGTGAGGCACCTCGGCACCCCTCTGGCTGTTAATTACAGAATTGGTGACAATTAGCAGCACTTTAGAGTGGAGATGGGGGAAGGCAGAGAAGGGGAGAGAGTGTCAGGCCCCAAGAGGGGGTGCATACGCAGCCCACGTCCCAGTCCTGCTCCCCAGTTCCACATCTCAGCTTACTGTCAGCTGCCCCCAGGAGGCCCATCCAGGTATCCACTGTGAGGGCTCCCTGTAGACTGTTATTCAAGCTCTTCCTGGGCATTTCCAACATGGACACCAAAAGGGGATGCATTTCACGAACAGGAACACACTTTCTCCCTGTGTGGAAACTAATACCTGAGTGAGGGCCACAGCTGCATTGATTCCTGCCGTGAGGCCTTCTAGCTTCACACCTGCGGAGCCCAGACAACCAACATGGGTCCTGCCTCCCCTGCGTGGTTCTCTGTCTGCTTCTGCTCTGGTCGCTTTAGAACTTGGAAGGATTTAGTCTAAGGCCCAGCTTGCCCTGGATCCCGCGGTATTGTTACTAGGTGCTGTCCAGTCAGGTCCAGCTCGTAGTGACCTTGTGGTCAACAGAATGGACCCCTACCCCATCCTGCCCCATCCTCAGTCTCCACTATGCTAAAGTCCACTGGTGCCATCACTGGGTCAATCCTGCTCGTGGAGGGATTTCCTCTCCTTCCTTCACTGACCCTCAATGACCTGATAAAACTCTGATTTCAAAACATGGTCCCTGGGTTCAAGAGCTCAGCACACGTTCCAGGAACTCAATTCAGCTATCAAACAATTCCTCAAATTCAAACCAAAACCACAAGGAGATACCATCTCACTCCTGTAGCAGTGACAAAGTTTAACAGGACAGCGGGTAATAAATGAAGAGGATGTGGTGAGACAGGAACTCTCACACACTGCTGGTGGGATAGTGAAATGGCACAACCACTCTGGAAGGTGGTTTGAAGTGTCCTCAGAAAGCTAAATATAGAAATCCCATATGACCAAGCCATTCCACTGCTAGGAATATACCACTAGGAAAATAGAACAGAAACTCAAAAGGAGATCTTTACACCTATGTTCATAGAAGCATTATTCACAATAGCAAGAAAATGGAAACAACCAAAATGTCTCTTAACAAGTGAATGGATTGAGAAATTGTAGTACAGTCACATGAGGGAATATTATGCAGCACTCGGGAGCAACAATTTCATAAAATATAACATCAGAGAGTCTAGAAAGCATTATGCTGAGTGAACTAACTCAGTCCCATAAGGACAAATACTGCGTAAGACCATTGTTGGGAAAATAGAAGGATAAGATCACAACAAGTTGTGGTTAACATTGAGAAGAATGGGAATCCCAGAACACCTTACTGTGCTCATGCAGAACCTGTTTTAAGGCCAAGAAGTAATTGTCAGAACAGAACAAGGAAACACTGTAGGGTTCCAAATCAGTAAAGGAGTGCATCATGGATGCTTCCCGTCTCCACATCTTTTCAATCTATGTGCGGAACAGATACTCTGGTAGGCTAGACTTTATGAGGAGGAATGTGACATTAAGATTGGAGGAAGACTCCTCAACAACCTGTGTTATGCAGATGATGTAATCCTGCTTGCTGAAACTGAGGAGGACCTGAAGCATTTGCTGCAGAGGGTCAAGGATTGCAACTTTCAATATGGATTTCAGCTCAACATCAAGAAAACAAAGATTCTCACCCCTGGGTAAATTGGTAGCACCATGAGAGATGGAGAAGAGATTGAGATTGTTCATATTTTATCAAGATTGTTCATAGTTCCAGTTTACTCAGTCCCACCATCAATACTCTTGGAATCAGGAGCCAGGAAATTAAAAGATGAACTGCATTAGGTAAATCTGTCAGGGACCTCTCCAGAGTGCTAAAGAGCAACAATATTAGTGTAGAGAGTAAGGTGTGCCTGATCCAGGCCAAGGTCTTCTCACTTACTTGCTATTCATCAGAGGGCTGGATAATGACTAAAGATGACAGAACTGATGTCTTTCAGTTGTGATACTGGATAAGAGTGCTGAATGTATCATGGACTGCCAAGGGAACAAACAGGTCTGTCCTGGAAAGAGTGAAACCAGGCTGCTCTGTGGGGGCAAGGATTTGGGCATGTGGCCAGGAGGGGCCAGCGCGGGGAGAAAGATATCATGATTGGAAGGGTAGAGGGTCAGTGCGAGAGAAGAAGATCCAGAATGAGACAGATTGACACAGTAAGTGGGGTATTGGGTAGGTGTGTCAGGTACAGTGAGATTGGCTCAGGACAGAGCAGGTTTCAGAGCTATTGTGCATAAGATCGCTGTGAGTCAGAGTTGACTCAATGGGGCATAACAACAAGGTGCGGCTGTTGTGAGCTGACTTTGAGTCGAGCACGACTAATAGTGACCCTATGAGTAACAGATATGAACACTGTGCTATCCTGTGCCAACCTCACAATCCCTGACACATGAGTAAGTTACACTAGCATCACTAGTAAGATGCGTATGAAAGTCCAAAATGGGCAGGTGAGAGGGGCAGGGAGACGGAGTCAGGGGAGAGCGGAAATAACTATGGATGGATGGGGGAGCTGGTGCAGGAGAGGGAAAGATCCAATGGGGACCTGAACAGATGTGGGGTGCTCGGCATAAGTCAGTGGGATTAACTTTAGAAAACACAAAATACTTGAATGTGATGTGAAACACAAGAGGAATGAGAACATGAACGACATTCAATAGATACATATTTTGTATGCAAGCCAATATGAATTAAAAAGAATTTAAAATCTCCTTCCTTGTCTTGTTTCTGTACTTGACTATTAAAAATGTAAATTTGTTTTAACCCATCAAATGTTTTATCAACAAAGAAAAGAGTGAATAAATACATAAAAACCAATTCCTCAAATTCAAAGTCACGGCTATGAAGTTACTCCCACTCATCATGGTTGTGCACCAGGTCTCCAAGGCTGTAAATCCTAAGAGGAGAGCTGGCCCTCCTTTCTCTCAAGGGCCAGCTGGCCGATTCAAACGGCCCATGGGGTGTGCCTTAGATTCAACAGTAGACTGCACTATGAATTCCACCCCGGAATGCATCCATCCTGTCATGGCACTGCCATTTCCTTGATGCTGTTAAGTGTCACTGAGTACGACTCAATGAACAACCAATGTGAACCCTGTCCTAGTCTGTACATCCAACCATCTCTGACACACCTGAGCTCATTGCTGCAGTCAGTGTCAATTCTTCTGGTTGCAGCTCTTCCTGTTTTGCGGCTTTTATCCATAGCAACGCAGTATTGCAACTTGAGGCTTACGTTTGTATTTCAGTTCTTTCAGTTTGAGAAATGCTGACAGAGTTATTTTTTCCCCTCCAACTTCAATTCTTTGCACATTCTGTTATAAATGCTTTGCTTCATCTTCTCAAGCTGCCCTTTTATATCTTCTAGTCAGCTCTTCAGCACCTCTTCCCTTTATTTCGGCTTTTCAACACTCTTGTGCAACTTTCAGAGTCCTGTGTTTAATACCCTTCCTTACCAGAGGACCACTGTCCGCCCTGGGTCCCACACAGACCCCAGGCAACACTTCATAAATTAGAACAAGCCAAACTTTAAACGAAAAAAAACCTCCTAAGAGATCCCATCAGTCACACTTTTCAGGTGATCTAATACGTCAGTTGATTTAACAGCTTTATACACTTTTCCTCTTTTAAGCTTCACAGTTAAGTCACTGAAAACCACACAAAGGGATATTTGATCGGTTGCAAAGCCAACATCTGAATCCACATGCAGCAGTGTCAGGAGAAAGGACCTTTCTCATAGAAGCCTGGGAATTGTTCCTCTCAAATGGGAAACCCCTACAGAACCTACAGGTACCTACAGAGCCTGAACTCAGACAAGAAACAGTCATTCAAACAAGGAAACACTGCATGGTTTGAAATGAGGAAAAATGCAGGATTGTATCCTTTCCTCACACTTATACAATCTACAGGGAGTTCTGGTGGCCTAGAGCCAAGGAGCTGTACTGCCAACCCAACGGTACGTAGTGTTAACGCATCGTCTGCTCCCCAGAAGAGAGATGGGCCATTTCTTCTCATGTGATTTACAATCTCTGAAAACCCACTGGAGAGTCGGCTAAGAGTTGGTCTGACTCAATGGCGCATATTACCAAATTCAGTCTGTATGCTGAACACATAATTTGAGAAGCTGAACTCCATGAAGAAAAATTGGCATCAGGATTAGAGGAAGACTCATTCACAACCTGAGTTATGCACATGACACACTCTTAATGCAGGAAATGAAGACAATATTAAGCACTTGCTGGAGATCAAAGCCTTCGATGTGGATTACATTTCAACACCAAGAAAACAAACCCTGACGTATCCTGCTCCTAACCTGGATTCTAACCTTCTGACTTCCCCAGTCTGGGTCTGTGTGGTCTGTGAGGTATTGCATCAGATTCTGGACCCAGTCCGGAGCCTAGTGGTAAGAAACTGTGCTGCAATCCCAAAGGTTTGTGGTTCAAATTCTTCAGCTGCTCTGGGGGAAGGATGGACAATCTCCCGTGTTATTAACTATCTCTTAAAACTCGCTAACAGGCCAACTATGGGTCAGTTCCAGTGCGAAAGTACACAACAACAAAGCAGTAAGATTGGTGTTGAGATGAGTAGAAAGAAGTGTGGGAGCGTGGGGGGACATTTCTGACCTCCTGGGAGGTGGCGTTGTGTTGTGGTTGGTGTTGACAGGGACAGTTCCCCTTGTGAAGCTGATAAAGGCCAGATATGGCACGCCCACACGGCCCTTACCCTTCTTACAGTGTAGTTGCTGTTTTCGGTTGTTGAGCACCATCACGTTGGAACCACCCTTAGCTGACTCTGCAGTGGGTTTTCAGAGGCAGTAAATCAAATGGGAGATGAATGCCCGTCTCAGCCCCTTAGAGCAACTGGCGGAGTAGAACCATGTGCCTTTAGGGTGACGATGCAACTCCTTACCACTAGGCCACAAGAGCCTCCCAGTGTCGTTCAACTCATCTGAGACTCACCGAGGCCCTTTGAGCACCAGATCAGACCCTGCCCCATGCTATACCATTCTCACAGTCCTCAGAGCTAACAGTGGGAGTTGGACACCTGGCCTACTAGTCTCTGGTGTTCCGGTCACAGCAGCGCCGGGTGACTACGGCCGTGCGTGTGTGGTGTTCCTGGTATAGCAGCACCAGGTGACTAGCTAGATAGATAAGGTTAAATATTCCTTTTGACGTCAACGAATAAAGGGGTTTTAATACTCAGAGCTTTGTTGCAGTAATTCTGGAGTGCACCGAGGATTGGTCCGTTTCCCCATCCTGTCAAGCTCTAAAGGAGACATCCCAGAAGCAGAAAACGGGGAACAAGAGATGAAGGAACAGCACGGGATGAAACGCCAACAGAGGTGACCAGAGATCAGGCTGGACCTGAGCTGTCCACCAACACAGACAGGCTGCTTTGGGGCATTTGTGCATTTGCCAACTCACAGAGCTAGAGCCACGCAGCTTTGGGCCTCAGTTGACGGCAGAGCTGAGAGCTTTTTAATACAGCACAGAGGCCCAGGGCACGAGACTAAGGGCGAGAGAGAGACGCCTGTCCGCACGCACACACCCCTGGAAGTCACTGTGGTGACAGAAGGACTTTACCCTGAGTGCTTCCAACCTGACAGGTAACCTGTCACCTCCCTAATCCCATGGAACTCACTGTCCGAGAGTTCCGTTTGGCCATGGCAATGATTTAGCGAAGCCTGCAGAGCAACAGTGTGAGCTGGAGAAGGGATGGCTGTGCCGGAACTGCCGGAGGTATGGAGTGTGAAGCGTGGAGCGTGGGGCATGGAGCGTGGGGCGTGAGCGTGGGAGGACGTCTGGCCTCACAGGACTCAGCTGTTGATGATTTTGACAGCAACTCTTTCCTCTGAAGTCAGCAGAGGTCAGCCACTATGGCCCCTACGCCCACGTTGTTGTCTAAACAAGAAAAATTGACTTGCGTCCTTGGGATTTTACAGGGTAGAGAAAATTAGATTTCTCAGAATATTTGTTATGAAGAATTGCCTCTGTTAAAATTGTAAACCACATTTGTCATAATAATCTGGCTTCTCAACAAATGAAAATTAATCCACTCAGGATGACCTCAATTACATACTTAAAAATAATCAGCAAATTACTATGTTAAGCTGCACTGTTTCTTATTAGTTTAGAAACACTATTCTAAAGCATTTCTTTCTGCATACATTCTGTGCAAGGGAAACTCAA
>NW_006399774.1:21988669-22003374 GCF_000299155.1 Elephantulus edwardii
AAAAAAAAAATACAGCACAGGGAAGCCATGCGCTCATAGAAAGAGCAAAGAGGTGACCTCAGGTGAGTGGCAAGGGGTACCATCAGCAGCAAGAGCTGGGGCTGCTGACACTTGGGTCTTCGTGTTAAGGCACCATATTTGTATTCCTAAGCCAGTAAGTGGCATCCACGTCCTAAACAACACACCTCCAGAAACACGTTGTTGTTGTTATTGTTAAGTGGCGTCGAGTCGTAGGAGGCTCATAGTGACCCTACAAACAAAAATCTGACAGTTGTGTGACTTTCATCCTTTCTCCATGTTCGTAGGGTTTCCTGAGGCAAACTATTTACGGACTTTGATAAATGTCAATAGCTGTAGAGGGGCTTTAGGCCTTTTTTTCATAGGGACACTATGAGCCGTGATCGACTCAAAGGCGATCAACAATAAGCCAGCAAATCTAGGTCACAAGAAGTACATGTATTAATTAGAATAAAACAATACAGATTACCAGTGTTCGGAGTTACTTCAAAAGGTTTGATAGTGTGTAAGACAAATAACCAATACCAAACTGAGCGGTGGTCCTGGCCAAGCTTCCACACTGGGCTCCCACCAGGATGCACAAGGGGACGAGGGACACACCACAGGCTCATCCCACACCCAGGAGGACACGTGGTGAGTGAGGCTGGGGGTCTCGGATCTCAAAAACCCTGAAACTCACTGTTTGCTCGTTGGACCCGATTCACAGCTCACTTTCCATTGGTTTTCCGAGGGTATAAATGGTCCAGGTGGAGATTGCCCATTCCTATTCCACAGTGCTGAGAGTGGATTTGAACAACCAAAGGCTATAAAAGGTCCGGGGAGCGGGGACTGCCCATCCCTATTCCACAGTGCTGGGGGTGGATCTGAACCACCAGAGAGGTGAGGGCTTTGGTTTGGCAGTTCAGCTCCTTGGGGACAACATCACCAGAGCTCACTGTCAGTTCCTTAGTGCTGCTACGGCAGAGATATCACAAGGGGGTGGCTTTAACAAACAGAAATGCTGCTCTCCCAGGAGATGAGGCTGTGGCCAGGTGCTGTCACATCTACTGTGAGTCACAATGACCCTGTGAAACACAGACCTGAACCCTGTCCTCCCTGCACCGTCCTCAGGCTTCCTGACACGCACAAGCCCCTTATGGCAGCAGTCACTGTCAGGCCACCTGGGGAGGGTCTTCCTCTCTTTAGCTGACCTTCCACCTTTCTAAGCATGATGTCATTTTCCAAGGAACAGACTCACCTAGCAACGTGTTTGAGGAGGTTGAGGGCTATGCGTTTCCCTGCCCAAGGGAGTGGGCCTCTCTCTCCTCAGAGTCCCAGCCTCGGTTCCTGGTAGCTGGCTGGGGCGCAACTCTCAGCTCTGTAAGCAAGGAGGCAAAGGGAGGTTTGATGGCAGAAGCTCCCAGACTAGTAAGACCAGGAAGCAAGACTGGAGTCCACCTTAAATAACAGGCCTCGGAAACCCAAGGGACACTAGAGGAATGTGGATAGTCATAGCAGTAGAGGTACAGCCAAGGTTGGAAGTCACTCAAAAGGAGAAAAAATAATGGTAAACATCCTTTAATAATTGGAATATTGAATGTATGAAGCTTGGATGTTGGAAAACTAGAACTTGTGAAAAATGAAATGGAACACATGAACATTGATTGACCTTGTAGGCATTAGTGAGATGAGATTGACTAGCTTTGGCCACCTTGAGTCAGAAAATCACAAGGTATACTACACTGGGAATGAAAAACAGAAGAATAATGCTGTTGCATTCATTTGAAAAAAGTAAATTTCAAGTTCTATCCTGAAAGGCAACATTGTGATTGATAAGATACTATCCATACAGAAATTATGTTAATTATAGAATAGAGTTCATGTCTTTTGTGCAAAGCTTAACTCTGAGTCGCATTTGACTCGACAACATGTAACCACTGCTAAATGAGACTAGTGTAGTTATATCTGGGAGAACATTCTTCTACTTTGCACATCACTCTTCGTCACTGTGCTGTATAATCTGGGTTTGCTATGATGCGGAACCTTGTGCCATGGGGTATCAAATACCAGAATGGTTTCCCAATGTGGACAGTGTTTGGTGGAGCTCCCAGTTATAAAACATGTTGGGAAGCAGGAGTGGCATCCACTTCCTAAACCACATGGCTCTGGAAACTCTATGAACTTGGAGAAACAACGATAGTTATGGAAAGGCGTTAGGTCTCTTATTAATAGAGTCGTTATGAATCAACCTCGACTTGACGGCAATCAACAATAACAACATACAAGGAAGACCTGTTAATAAGACTATTATTCAAATATATGCTTCTACATATAGAGGCAAAGAGGAAGAAATTGAAAATTTTTACCAAATCTTACCAAACATGCAGTCAAGATGAATTAAAGGTAATTGGTAACTAGATACACAAACTGGAAACAATGAAGTAGGAATAGTAGTCGGAAAGTATGGATTTGGTGACAGAAATGAGGCTGGGAATAGAATGATCAAATTTTGTATGTTCAATGATTTATCCACTCCAAATACCTTTTTTAAAGACACAGTGACTTTACACATGGACCTCACCTGATGGGCTGCATGGGAATCAGACTGACTATATGTCCATGGAAAGAATAGTAGGAGAAGCGCAATTTCAGCACCAAAACTAGGCCAGGAAAAGACTGCGGGTCAAACCATCGGCTTCTCACATGCAAGTTCAAATTGAGGCCAAACAAAATTAAAACAAGTTCATGAGACTCAAAATATAACTTGAATCTATTCTATCTGAATTTCAGCATAATCTCAAGACTAGGTTTGAAGCACTGAACACCAATGATCGAAGGCCTGATGACTTGTGAGGTGATATCAAGGATGTCATCCATGAAGAGAGCAAAATACCATTACAGAGACAGAGGAGAAAGAAAAAAAACAAAACTGAAATGGATTTCAGAAGAGGCTCTGGAAATTGTGCTTGAGCACTGAGAAGCCAAAACAAAGGGAAAAAATACTAAAGTAAAAGAGCTGAAGGGAAGATTTCACAGGGCAGCTGGAGAGGACAAAGCAAAGTATTATCATGGAATGTGCAGAGAGCTGAGAATGGAGAATAAAAAGGGAAGGATTTACTCTGCATTTCTCAAGCTGAGAGAACTGAAAAACAAATTTAAGGCTTGAGTCACAATATTGAAAGACACTATGAGCAATATATTGAATGACATATTGAAGCATCAAAAGAAGACGGAGGGAATATGCAGTCACTGAACCAAAAAGAACTGACTGACATTGAAAAAATTCAGGATGTACTATATGAGCAGGAGCCAATGGTAATGAAGAAGTTAAAGCTGCATTGAAGGCATGGACAAAAGATAAGGCCCCAGGAATTGATGTGATACCAATTGATTTGTTTGAATTACTAGATGCAGCCTCGGATGTGTTCACCAGTCTACACCAGGGAATCTGGAGGACAGCTGTCTGGCCAACGGATTGGAAGAGGTCTATGTTTGTTCCCATTGCCAAGAAAAGTGATCCCGCTGAATGTGGAAACTATTGAACAATATCATTAATATCACATGCAAGCAAAATGCTGCTGAAGATCATGCAAAAAATGACTAGATCAGTAGATAGATAGGAAAGTGCTGGAAATTCAAGCAGGATTTAGAAGAGGCCATGGCACCAGGGCTATCAATGCTGATGTCAGATGGATCCTAGCTGAAAATAGGGAATACCAGAAGAAAGTCTACGCTTTATTGACTATCCAAAGGCATTTGACTGTGGGAATCCTAACAAGTTGTGGCTGACATTGAGGAGAATGGGAATCCCAGAGCACTTGACTGTGCTCATGAGGTATAGGGTACAGGTTTATACCTGGACCAGGACACTGTTGTGAGAACAGAGCAAGGGAGCACTACATGGTTTAAAATGAAGAAGGGGGTATGTCGGGGTTGTATTCTCTCTCCACACCTACTCAGTCTGTGTGCTGAGCAAATTATTCGAAAAGCTGAACTCTACGAAGAAGAACGTGGCATCAAGGTCAGTGGAAGACTTCTCAATAACCTGTTACATAAATAATACAACCTTGCTTGCTGAAAGTGAGGAGGCCTTGAAGCACTTGTTGCAGAAGATAATAGAATACAGCCTTCAATATGGATTACATTTCAATGTCAACAAAACAAAATTGTTACCACTGGAACTATAGGCAACATTATGATAATGGCAAAAAGGAATTGAAACCGTCAACAACTTCATCTTACTTGGGGCCACAATCAATACCCTTGGTAGCAGCAGTCAGGAAGTTAGGAGACGTACTGTACTGGCAAAGGTGATAGTCAGGGCCCATTCCAAATTACTGAGGAGCAATGATGTCAGTTTGAGGACTAAGGTATGTCTGATTCAGGCCGTGGTCTTTCTGATCAATTTCTATGTATTTGAGAGCTGGATAATGAATAAGGATGACAGAAGAAGAATTGATGCCTTTGAGCTGCGGTATCCCACGGACGGCCAATTGAACAAACAAATATGTCTTGGAGAAGGTGCAGGCAGCGTGCTCCTTGGACGTAAAGGTGTAAAAGCTTTGCCTCACACACTTTGGGCATGTTGTTAAGAGAGGCTATTTCCTGGAGAGCGGCGTGACATTTGGAAAGGTGGGGGGTCGATGGAGAAGAGGTAGACCCTCCGCCAGGTGGACTGACACAGTGACTGCTGCAATGGGCTCTAGTGTGTCAGGAGGTGTGAGGAGGGACAGGGTTCAGATCTGTTGTTCACAGGGTCACTATGGGTCATACTCGACTTGAGGACACTTAACAACAATTACAAGCAATACGCCCAAAGCATGTGAGATGAAGTTTAGCACCTGGCTGCCCCTTCTCCGGGGCATATCTGCTTGTTCTTCAGGACTTTAGACGGTCCATGCAATATTCAGTGCTCTCCTGCCTCACGACAACTCAAAGGCATCGTTTCCTCTCCTGTCGTTCATTGTCCAGCTCAGATGGACAGCAAGTTATCGGAAAGACCCTGGCCTGAATCAGGCCCACCTTAGTGTTTACACTGACATCGATGTCCTTTAACACCTTGGAGAGGTCCCCGGCACACTTTCCCAATGCAGTGTGTCTTTTAATTTCCTCACTCTTGAGGCTAGAGGGCCAAATTCAGGGCTCCAGTCTGAAGAGAAAGCCTAGTCCCTCCCCTCCCCTCGACTGTAGCAGACAGTCTGTTTCCTTCAGCTCCCTCCAGGACCTCCGAGTGTCCTGACCTTCCCCAATGTCAAGAAGCTTCTTATCACAGAGACCTGAATCCAAAGGTAGGTACTTAATTCCTAGGATTTATTCCTTGGACTAGCCCCCACCCCCACCCCCTTTCCACTCCTTTCCTCTCCTTTTATTTCCTGCAATGTAAAGGTATTGCAGGGCCCCTGCTGGGGGATCTCTTCAGGGCTGTGATGGGATCAAAGGGCGCTACATTCCACCTTTAATCTTCTTACAACCATTTGGTTTATCCCATCATGGGGACAGCTACACAGCTTCCAGGCTATGCCATCATGTGCAGATATTCTGGGGACACAACTTGACCCATGACTGGCGACATCACATGGCCCCTGGCTGGCACAGATGGTTTGTGCTCAGTGACTCATCCAAATGCCCGTCCAAGCTGCCTGGCCATGCAGCGGACGGAAGGCCTGCTGTCTGCTTCCGTGACGGTCCAGCCACAGACACCCTCTGGGCAGTTCTACTCTGTAACACCTAGTTGTCACGCATGGGGATGAACGTGGAAGCTTTGGCTGGGCTTGGAGCTGAGACTTGAGCACCAGCCTATAGGCAGCCTTCTGTGCAACGTCACCATGACTTCTGTCTACTATGTCAGCCATCACAGTGACACTGAGGGACCCCACAGAGTCTCACACAGGGTCTTGTGATGACTGCCTTCAATCAAGCACCGCGTCAGGTGAAGAAGACCTTTAAAAACATGTTCTCACTGCGTCAGGACCAAAAAGTTCTGCTGCCACTTTCCAGGTGGTGTTAAATGTCCCAGAGCTTCTCCTCTGAAGTGGAACAGGGCTCTGCAGCCACTCAGGTAGAGACGGGCTAGTTTCTACACTCTGACGTGGCCTAAGACACATGCAACCCTATTTAAAGGATTCTCTGGAACTAAAGAGGGGTGCCTTTAGGAGTTTAAAGTGTCTGCCCCTTTCTCTTCTGTCCTCAGTCACGACGTAGCTGGGACATTCAGGTTTGTTCTGGGCTTTAGATGTCGTTCAGACCACAGAATGAAGAGGCGTTTGCACTCCTGGCTGTTAGGGGTCTTCAACTTGTCGCCTCACCGTGACTCCTTGCTGAACAGAATGAATCTCTGCCCAGCCCTGTGCCACCCTCGCCCCTTTGTTGCTGGAGCCCGCTCTTGCTGCCACTGGTACAGCTCATTAATGGTCTCTCTGTTTCTCACTGCCCCTCTGCCGGAGACTGCGAAAGGATGCATTTTACCAGAAAAAGATGCACACCATATACTGGTCCTCCTGATGCCATGCCCCAGGGGCAGGAGACACAGCCCCACCATCCTCCCTTCAAAGGACGCTGGCTGCACCTCCTCCTCATCTTCAGGAAGAAGAGGGGTTTCCGGCCTGAGAAGCAGCCACACTGTGCACCTGCTGTATGACGCACATTCAGTGGGGCAGGCATGGATCAGAGCTGTGAGACCGCTGCGGTCAAATCCTGAGATGAGACAGATAGGGCTACAGAGAGTGTGGCTGGAGGGGGGCCTGGCCGAACAGGGGCATGACGGGAAGAGCCCTCGCAGAAGAGGGGCATGATGGGAGGGCCCTGGCTGAACAGGGACATGAAGGACAAAGTTGGACAAATGTAACCTTTTCTTTTTCCAACTTGATCTGAGCAAATGAGTACAGAGGAAATTGGATTTCCACTCCAATGCAAACTTTCAAATCCCTCGACTTTAAGTATCAGTCTCCTGTTGGAAACTCTCAATGACCTGTCCATCCTCAGCTGCCCACTGCCCCGCTGCAAGCTGGGTAACTCCTTGGGAGGACTCCTCACTTCTCTGCCTTGCATCTTACATTTAACTGGTTCAGGACTCAGCTCTTACATGTCCCGCTCAATCCACCCTCCTCGGAGAATTACACCACTCAGCTGATTGCTTAAGGGAACGGTTTGGGTATCACCGTGAAATTCCTTTCTTTCCCTCCCTCTCCACATCCAATCCATCTGCAAATTCTAACAACTCTCCCAAATGCGTCCCAAATATGAACACTTCCCTTCATTCTAAACCCAACCCTAAAAAGCGCCCACCTGATTATTCCAAATGACTCAGTCCACTTTCCCTCTCCTGGCCCGGCGCTGTCCTGGCTGCCATGTCCATGGATGGTGTGAGGCCATAGGACAGGTGACCACTTCAACAAGGAGAAAGGACCCTAGCCAACCTGTGAAGGAAGACGGCCAGATCCAGCGGGACTCCACCTTGCCGCGCATCAGACCTGAGCCTCCGAGAAACGGAATCCCATTGTGGGAGCAGAGGGCTCTCATGGGACACTCTCTGGGCCAGTTTCCCCTTAGACCACCTTGTGCTGAAGAGACACAGTGGGACTCAATTACACGGCAGAAATGAGCGAAGGAAACACACAATGACTCATTAGATGACACTTCGTACAGAAATAGATGTCTCTTATGGCACATTTTCTAGGTTGGCGAGTATTTTAAGTTGCAATGAGGAAAACAGAACCTTTACAAGGTGCTGGAGAAACAGGAGCCCAGGAAACACCTTTCCACATCTTTCTCAGGACACTCCAAGCAAACTCCTTCCATGGTGGCAGGTCTTTTTTATTTTCAATCTGAAAATCAGGATGAAGTTTTATGCTTGACTCAGGATAGTGAAATGTAACAATAATTACTAGTCCCGTGTCTAGGTTACACTCAAAATATTCAGTTCTGTTGTGTGTAGTACTTTTCTATTCTAGTATGTAAAGTAGAAGTAATTCTAGACACAATTCTATCTGCAATCCTAAACAGTACAGAACGCTGCCTGTATTTCTAGAACAGACAGAATCCCACTTTCGGTTCTAGAGCAGAGACGACTCTAATTGAACGTCACCTAGAATTCTAGATAAGGAAATTTCTGGACAGAGAGCTGCCTAGTCAACTGACTGGAACAGACCTATTTGTGTGTCCACTCCAAAAACAGAGAGGAAAAAAAATGCAGAAATTATTGAAAAATGGCATTAATATCACATACAAATAAAATCTTGCTGAAGACTATTTGAAAAGGATTAGAACAGGACATGACCAGGGGACTGCTGGGAATTTGAGCTGGATACAGAAGAGGCTGGGACAGGACCTCATGGGACAGGTCAGCTGGACCTTGGCCAGAAGCAGAGAATACCAGACAGGTGTTTACTTGTATGACTGTGTGGATCATATTAACTTAGAGATAACACTGAATTCCAGAACAATTCACTGCACCCATGTGAAATATGTAAATAAATCAAGAAGAGATCTATATTTGTTCCCATTCCAAAGAAGGGTGACCCAACTGAGTATGGAAACTATAGAACAATATCATTGATTTCACATGCAAGCAAGATTCTACTGAAGATTATCCAAAAACGACTGGAACAGCACATCAGCAGAGAATTGGCAGAAGTCCAGGCTGGGTTTAGAAGGGGTCATGGTACTAGGGACATTGTAGCTGATGTTAGATGGATCTTAGCTGAAAGCAGGGAATACCAGAAGAATGTCTATCTATGCAAAGGCGTTTGACTGTGTGGATCATAACAAACTGTGGCTGACTCTGAGAAGAATGGGAATCCCAGAACATTTAATCGTGCTAATGTGAAACCTATACTTGGACCAAGAGGCAGTAGTCAGAACAGAGCAGGATAACACTGCATGGTTCAAAATTGGGAAGGGTGTACGCCAGGGATGTGCCCTGTCTCCATACCTTTTCAACCTGTATGCAGAACAGATTATCCAGGAGGCTGGGCTCTATGAGGAGAATTGTGGCATCAGCATTGGTGGAAGATCTATTAACAATCTGTGTTATGCAGATGACACAACCCTGCTTCCTGAAACTGAGGGGGACCTCATGCACTTGCTGCAGAGGGTCAAGGACTGCAGCCTTTAGTATGGACTGAGGCTCAATGTCAAGAAGACAAAGATTCTCACCACTGGACCAATTGGCAGCATCAGGATGGATGACGAAGAGATTGAGATTGTTCACAGCTTCAGTTTGCTCGGCTCCACGGTCAACACTCTTGGCACCAGCAGTCAGGAAATCAAAAAACGAATTGCGATGGGAAAGTCTGCTGTTAGGGACCTCTCTAAAGTACTCAAGAGCAACGGTGTCTCTCTGGAGACTAAGGTGTGCCTGATACAGGCCATGGTCTTTGCAATCAGTTGTTATGCATCAGAGAGTTGGACAATGATTAGGGAAGATAGAAGGAGAATTGATGCCTTTGAGCTGTGGTGCTGGAGAAGAGTATTGAATGTACCCTGGACTGCCAAGGAAACAAACAGATTCATCCTAGAGAAGGTTAAACCAAGCAACTCCTTGGAGGCAAGGATTCTGGGGCTTTGTCTGACATACTGTGGACATGTTGTAAGGAGGGACGGGTCCTTGGAGAGGGACATCATGCTTGCGAGGGTGGAGGGACGGCACAAGAGGGGAAAACCCTCCATGAGTTGGATTGATTCCGTGACTGGGGTAATCGGGATGGGTGTGTCAGAGGTAGTGCGATTGGCACAGGACAGAGCAGGGTTTAGGGCTGTTGTACATAGGGTCGCTATGAGTCGCAAATGACTCGATGGCACATAACAACAACAACAGTCATTATAATAGAGCAAGGGGCTATTATGCTTGTTAGGTGCTGTCGAGTCGAGTACGTCTCATAGCGACCCTATGAACAACAGATCCTAGTAGATCAGGGGTCAGACCTGCTGAAGGGGATACTGCATGGTTTAAAGTCCGGAAAAGTGTGTGTCAAGGCAGTGTCCATTCTCCACACCTGTGGAGTCTGTGTGCTGGGCCAGTCAGGGGAGAAGCTGGACTATCTGAAGCCGCTCACTGCGTCAGAACTGGCTGTGATGCACAGATACCACGTGCTTGCCTGCTGGAAATGAAAAGCCTTGGAGCATATGGTCATGGAAATATTTCCCTTCACTTATGAAGCTAACCGACCACCATGGTGGCAGCAGGCAAGAAGTCAAATGCTGTGCAGCTCGGGAGACACTGCTGACGCAGACCCCTTCCAAGTGCTAAAAAAGCAAACCCGTCGCTCTGAGGGTCAAGGTGTGCCTGACCCAAACCAAGGTCTTTTCAGTCTCTTTCTATGAATTGTAAGCTGGACAATGAACAAGGCTGACTGGCAACCTGAACCTTCGAATGATGGTGCTGGGAAGACTGCGGCACCGCCAGAAAACCCACCAATTCTGTCCTGGAAGAAAAACAGTCAGAGGGTTCCCTACAGGTGAGGAGGGCAAGACCTCATCTCATTCTTTGGACATGTAATCAGGAGTGCCCAGTCCTTGGGGAAGGACATCGTGCTTGGCAAAGCTGAGGGTCAGTGCAGGAGACAAAGACCCCTACTAGCCCAATGGATGGAGTGCTGCAGTCAGAGGTTCCAGTGTACAAGGATTGCGAGGACCAGGCCAGGGCTGTGCCTTCTGCTCTCCAGACCACAAATGACTCCACAGCACCCAACAGTGACGTATGAACACAGATCACCGCTCTGCTGCTGGTGGAACTGCTGGAGGATTGAACTGTGGACCTTTTGGGTGGCAGATGGGTGTTAACCCATTAGGCTGTTTTCTTTGACAGAGACAGGAATATTTTTTCAAGATTCAAAGAAAAACAGGAAGCAACCAGAAAGAAAACAGTTGGCGCTGAGGACTCCACGACACATAACAACCAACAATAGAGAGAGAAAAATGACAATACACAGGAAACGCGCGACTTTGGAACACAGTCCCTAACCACGGATGCGAAGACGCCCTTTCTCTCCAGCAGGTCCGCTCTGGTTCCAGGCTGCTAACTGAAAGGTCACTGGTCTGAACCCTCCAGCTGCTCCACAGACGAAGGACGGCCAGTCTCCCCCGGAAATACTCACAGCCTCACAGACGGACGGTGGGGCCCTTAGAGTTGTAACAGACTTGACTAATTGCATCTTGAAAACGAATTTCCCTAAAGCACCTCTCAACAGCAGGCTTCAGAAACTCCAAGGGCCTCACAATCTAGATGTCAACACATTACTAAGAAAACACAGAGACTCACAAAGTTGGCTTTGACTTTGGCTTTACTGCCACTCACGTGAACTGCCCGGGATGGGGGCAGGTGAAGCCATTGAGAGCCCAGCGCCCCACGTGGTGTCGCTAACTGGCCTGCCCCTCCTCTCAAGCGTCCATGACTCAGGCAACAAGACGCCGAAAAGCAGTTCCCGCGCCAAGGCGCTGCCCACTGTGCCTTCAAGAGCAGAATGTATTTGTGATTTTCACATGAAAACGGTTCCCTGCAGATACATCTTGCCAGCGTGTCTGAAAACAGCTTGTTCTCTTATGCAATAGCAATTTAATTTGCCTAATTAAGCTGTTTAGCATACTTTTCCCTCCACAATAACGCAAACAATCCTCAGGCTGACACGAGCGAGGGCTGGACCCTCGGACCCTTGCAGGGCTCCTCACTCAGGACTCAGCTGTCGGGGTGCAGGCACACTCATCCTGACACTGGTAACCCGGAAGAGCAGAGGCAGCTCACAGAGAGGAAGTGAGGACGCATGTTCACAGCCAGGGGTCCCAATCAAGACAGGCAGAGGGGTGGGAGGGTGGAGCTGCAGGTTAAACTAAGCACACCGCACACTGTCATTACTGGGTGTCCTGGGTGCCGCCCTCCAGTGGCCCGAGTGACAGAGCCCATCACCCCCTGGGTTTCCGATGCTGCCGACTTGGCCATCCCCAGGAACTCTCTCTCACGGAGCAGCTGCTGGGCTCCACACCTCACCTCCAGTCAGCGGCTGAGCTCCCAGCATGGAGCCAGCAGCCCCTCCGCTCTCCAGTGTTGCCGCTACTGCCAGATGCCACCGAGTGAAGTGACAGCCCAGCACAGCAAACCCGCTTCTGCACATCGTCACGATTGCTGCCAAGTTAGGTCCCTTGCCATGGCCACCACGTCAGTCTGTCTACTGGAGCTTGCTGGAAGAATATATCATAACTTGAGCAGAAGTGTGGCATCAGGACTGGAGGTAGACTCATCAACAACCTGCGTTATGCAGATGGCACAACCCTGCTTGCTGAAACTGAGGAGGACCTGAAGCACTTGCTGCAGAAGGCCAAGGACTGCAACCTTCAATATGGATTAAGGCTCAACATCAAGAAAAAGATTTTCACCACTGAGCTGATTGGCAGCATCATGATAGATGGTGAAGAGATTGAGACTGTTGACAGCTTCAGTTTGCTTGGCTCTACAACCAACACTCTTGGTATCAGCAGCCAGGAAATTAACAGACTAATTACATTGGGAAAGTCTACTGTCAGTGACCTCTCCAAAGTACTGAAGAGCAACAACGTCAGTCTGGAGACTAATGTACACCTGATACAGGCCATGGTCTTTGCAATAACTTGCTATGCATCAGAGAGCTGGACAATGACTAGGGATAATAGGAGAATTGACGCCTTTTAGCTGTGGTGCTCGAGAAGAGTACTGAATATACCATGGACTGCTAGGAGAACAAACAAGTTTGTCCTAGCGAGGGTGAAGCCAGGCTGCTCCTTGGAGGCAAGGATTCTGAAGCTTCGTCTGACATACTTTGGACATGTTACAAGGAGGGACCAGTCCTTGGAGAGGGACATCATGCTTGGGAGGGTGGAGGGACAGCATAAGAGAGGAAGACCCTCAATTGATTCAGTAACTGGGGTCATGGGGGTAAGTGTGTCAGAGACAATAAGATTGACAAGAGATAGAGCAGAGTTTAGGGCTGTTGTACACAGGGTCTCTATGAGTCACAAGCAACTCAACGGCACATAACAACAACAACAACAACAACATAATACTCTGATATTCCCAGCACTGCCAGTTGATTCATTTTCACATTTTCAGCCCTTTGCTGAAATGTAGTATCCGTTTGTGCACATTGTCGACCTTGTCCAGCAGGTATTTACTTGTTACTTGCAGTTGTTTTCCGATTCCTATCCCTGGTTCCAGCACTTGGCTCATCTCTGGGTCCGGCTTTGCCGTCTGTTTTCTTTGTTGACGGTGGGTTCTTTACCCTCCCCCACCTTTCCGGGGGATGTGTTTTCCTTTTTGATGGAATGCTGGACATTGTGTACCGAAGACCACTGTGTACTTTGACAGAGTCAAACCCTATTTGCTCGGACACTGACCACTTCTCTCTCGCTCTCAGTGCATCGGTGAGGAGGTGGAGAGAACTCGGACAGCAGTCTACCTAGGTTTGAGTTTCATTGTGTTACCATTGTCTTCAGTGCACGAGAGTCTCCAAATCCCTCCAGTGGTCTCCTGTGGCTTTCTCAACTACGAGGGGACTTTGGGGCACCAGGCATTTTTGTCCATGCGCCTGTGCCCCATCACCTTAGCAGGTCCCACACACACTAGGGCTGCTGTCCTCACACCTCTGTGCCTGTAGTAGAATGACGATGCTTCTGTTAGGGTGATGGTGAGACTAGGGGTTCCAGGCTCTCCTGGCTCAGCCCCAGCCTCGGGCAGGTCCAGGGTGGAGACACCCTGCCCTGCCTTCCACCTGTGGAGGGGTTTGGGGAAGAGGGCCCTGACCTCCCTGGTGAAGAGTTTCCTCCTTGGGTCAGTGGGCACACACCCAGGGCTCCTGTCTCTTGCCCAGGCAGATGCCTCCTCTTCTAGTTGTCTTCCGGCCTGGACCAAGCAGGCTGAGCACTGCCCTTTCACTGGACTCAGGGAGCAGAAGAGATTCCAGCACCCTCAGAGAGCTGCTGGCCTTCACTGTCCCCGCACACCCCCACCACCTCCCAGGTGAGCCTGCCCTCTCCACTGCTGTGGCCTGTCTCTGTGTGAGGGGGTCTGGCAGGTTCCTGCCTGAGCCTCTCAGTCCGGCGCTGTCCACTGTCTCCTTGTGGAAATGAAGGAGCTGGAGAGCGAGGTGGAGGCTGTCTGAGTGCACCCCGGGGCATCGGCTCAGATTCTTGCCCTTTGATATTTGGGTTTTCCCAACATGGCTCTTCTTCGTCCTGTGCTCTGCCGAGGGCAGCAGTGGCTCACCCCGCTCTCCTTGTAGGGAGGAGTGTGGTCAGCTCACCCATGCACGTCCTCCCTTGAGCTCACGGAAGTCATGACCTTGTTGATTATCTGTTGCCCCCTCACTGTCAACAATGCTGTCTGTGGCCTTCCACATCCTAGGGGGTCACGTTGCCCACATCTGCCATCTGCTTCACAGAAGAGATGGACAATCTCCCCCCCATGTGACTTACAGAAGAGAGATGGATAATCTCCCGCCCCCCCATGTGACTTAAAGAAGAGAGATGGACAATCTCCCCCCTGTGTGACTTACAGAAGACAGATGGACAATCTCCCGACCCCGTGTGACTTACAGAAGAGAGATGGACAATCTTCCCCCCCCCCAGTGTGATTTACAGAAGACAGATGGACAATCTCCCCTGACCCCATGTGACTTACAGAAGAGAGATGGACAATCTCCCCCAACCCCATGTGACTTACAGAAGAGAGATGGACAATCTCCCCC
>NW_006399774.1:22003474-22010152 GCF_000299155.1 Elephantulus edwardii
ACCCCATGTGACTTACAGAAGAGAGATGGACAATCTCCCCCAACCCCATGTGACTTACAGAAGAGAGATGGACAATCTCCCCCGACCCCGTGTGACTTACAGCTTGTGAAAATTTGCTGGAGGGTCAGATCAGTTGGTTCTGATTCAAAGGTCCACAACAACAACGATAGAAATGGAACAGCAACATTTCTGTTGTGTTTGTGTCTTTATTAGTCTGTCTGCCAAAACCTGACCAAGTGTCTGCGTGTCTAAACACAGGAGCACTGTGTGTGTGTGACAGGTGTGAAAACACAGCCTTCCGTCCACACCAAAGTCCTGGTGTGATGATACAGGATCCGTTCTCAACTGCAAAGGTACTTTTGCCCAGAGCAGACAGCTCACTTGATGCTGACCTAACTGTAGATCCTGAAGGAAGTATTTCTTTCCCTCTGAGGCCTGAGGGGAGCAGGATGTCACAGTCCATTTGCAGAGGTCATTCCCCTCTGGTCCAGCAGGTGCTGTACATTATGACAAAGGGTGTTAATTTAAAAGTAATAGATAAATCGTGTTTACAATGGATGTCCAGGAATAAGAATAATTGAGGAAGTAATTCCAAGAGAGATCCAAGGACGACTTGCCCTGCCATTGTCCCTTGACCTCCCTGCGAAACGCCAGCACCAGTAATTACCCTTCACCAGTCACAGGACTTACTGAAGAGGATCAAAGACAACCGCTTTCAATACGGATCACATCCCCATAAAGATAGAGATCCTCACCACAGACCAACCTGCAGCACCGTGACAGATGGAGAATAGACTGACGTTGTCAATGAGTCCATTGTGCTTGGGTCAACACTCATAGTAATGGCAGCTAAGAAATCACAAGATGTGCTGCATCAGGGAAATATGCTGTCAAGGGGCCTCTCGCCCACTCCCATTACCCCAGTCACTGAATTGACCCATCTCATTGAAGGTCCTCCCCTCCTGTGTGGTCCCTCCACCCTCCCAAGCATATTGTCCCTCTCCAAGGACTGGTCCCTCCTTACAACACGCCCAACAGATGTCAGATGAAGCTTCAGAATCGTTGCCTCCAAGGAGCAGCCTGGCCTCATCCTCTCCAGGATGAACCTGTTTGTTCTTCTAGCAGTCCATGGCATATTCAACACTCTTCTCCAGCACCACAGCTCAAAGGCATCAACTCTCCTTCTATCACCCCTAGTCATTGTCCAGCTTTCTAATGCACAGCAAGTAATTGCAAAGACCACGGCTTTGATCTGGCACACCTACTTAGTCGCCAGACTGACATTGTTGCTATTCCTTGGATAAGGATGCTAGGAAGGGTGGAGGGTCACTGAAGGAGAGGAAGACCCTCAATCAAGTGGACTGACACAGTGACTGCTGCAATGGGCTCTTGTGTGTCAGGAAGTGTGGGGATGGCGCAGGACAGAACAGGGTTCAGATCTTTTGTTCATAGGGTCACTATGTGTTGTGCTTGACTCAACAGCACCGAACCAGAACAAGAAGATGCATTGCATTCATAATAATTGGTGACTGGAATGCAAATGTTGGAAACAAAGAAGGTCCGATCATTGGTAGAAGCCTTGGTGACAGACATAAAGCAGGAGATTAAATGATAGATCTGTATATAATGAATGATTTCATACATATCTATTTAAAAAATAAAGGTGAATATATACATGAAGTTCAGCAATCAGAAAGACTACCTCTGTGGGAAGAGGTGTTGGAGAACCTCAAAAGCAGTGGTGAAAGTGAGGCAGACGCTGACTGCGGAAGAGACCATCTCATACACAAGCTTAGCTTAAGTGGTAGAAAAGCAAGTCCACAAGACCCTAACTATGACCTCAGTGCATCCCAAGTGATCTGAAAACCTTCTTAAGAATAGATTTGGCACACGGAACACTAATGACTGAAGACCAGACAAGTTGTGGAAGGACATCATTCATTAACAAAAGCAAAAGATCAGTGTAGAGACAGGGAAGAAAGAAAAGACCAAAAGGACTGAAACTGGAACAAAAAGAAGCCAAACCAAGAGAAAGGACTAATGGGGTAAGAAAGCTGAACAGATTTCAAATGGCAGCGTGAGAAGACAAAGCAAAGCTATTACAATGAAATGTGCGAGGCAGTGGAGTTAGAAAACCAAGAGGGAAGAACAAGCTTAGCAATTCAGAAACAGAAATAACAGAAGACTGAATTTCAGCTTTGCATTGCAATACTTAAGGATTCTATGAACAAAATCTTGGATGACGCAGGAAGCATCAAAAAAGTGTGGTTTTACTAGGGTCCTGCTTCAGGGCTGAGTGCTGGCTGCACTCAGACAGCTCCAGGCTGTGACCGGGACACCGCACCTCCCCTAGAACCTGTGTCCTCTGATGACCCCGTCTGTCACCTCACAAGAGTGAGCCCGTACACGGAGCCAGAGGCCACCCTCCTCACACCACCCAGCACAGGGACTGGGGCCCTCGAATCACATCTGTGCAGCTGGGCGAGCGCACGCGGTGACACTGCCTGGTTCTGGGCGCAGGCCTGGGACTTGACCTTCCACCAAGCTGAGGGTTAAAGAGAGCATAGGCTAACCTGTGCTGTTCCAGCTCCCGGGAGGTGAGCGCCCTGCCCACTGTCACCAACACAGAAAAACATGGGCTTCACAGCTACACATCCTGGCCAGCCCCTGACATCCAGTCCCTGCTGGCAGGTGTGGACGTGAAGTGATAATGGACCTGTGGGAAGGGCAGGTGTCTCCGGGCATCAGAAGCTGCCCCGGTCGCCTGTGGACGCCCCCCAAGCAACCAGGCTCCACGTCCATGACACGACCCCCAGCTCCCTTCACCTCCATCAACACTAATGCCAGGACCCTCCCAGGGTTCCTCAAACACGTCGCCACACCAACCCCTTCCCAGAGTGCCGGTCTTCACACCCTGGTTTCTAGAGCACCGTGGTGATGGGAGCGCTGCTGGTTGTTGCCTGGTGAGAAAGTTGGAAGGGACAGAAACACTGAGCTGACCTAGTTACGGCGGCTTCCAGAGACAGGCAGGGGTTCTGAACACTGACTGGTGTGGAAGAAAGATGGACTGAGGGGAAGCAGTGGGGCCTGGCAGGGTGTGTCCCCATCTTCTCACGGTTTAAATCTGCTGCATTGCTCTTCATTTATCAGTTCCTAGGCAAATCTCCCACCAAGAACCCAAAAAGTGCAGAAAAGCAAGGATGTCCTTTTAAAGACTGTGGTGCCCCAGCTCCAAACGCTGGGGTTTCCAGATGCTTCACAAGCACATGGAAGGTGGACAAGGACTACAGGAGACTAAAGCAGAATCTATGTCTCTGAGTGGTGCTCGGCGGAGCACTGGACACCCTGCGGACTATCAAAGAACAGACAGGAAGTACAACCAGAGTGCTCCTTGGAGGCAAGGATGCTGAAACTCGATCTCACACACTCAGGGCATGTTGTCAGGACAGGTCAGTCCCTGGAATTGGACACCGTGCTGGGGAAGGCGGAAGACTAGAGAGAGACGGGAAGGTCATCGAGCAGATGGACGAACACAGCGGCAGCAGCAATGGGCCAGCACATGGTGGGGTCAGTGAGGGTGGCACAGGGCCAGGGGTGTTAGTGCACGAGACCCAAGCCTGGAGCCCGGAGGACTCACCTTTCACAGCTGCTCGGAGGCTTCCTGCACTGACCAGATGCAAACACGGCCTTTATTATTACTAACAAAGCACTTTAAACACGCACTGCCTGGTTCTCGTATTCCATTATGTTTTCACAGATCTGCTGGCCCGGCCGGTCGAAAGGTGCAGCCTAGCCCTCAGGTGGCCTCCCTCGGGCAGGTCAAACCCATCAGCAGCCCCGTGGGTGGACGGTGAGCCGCTGCCTCCCTGAGATACAGCCCTGGTGGCCCAGTGCGAGCCGGTTCCTCAGGGGTCGGTTCTGACTTCACAGCAGTGAGGTTGATTTATGATGCATCTGGAGAACAGAGGGGCTGGGAGTTATGACCGAGGCAGTGGGCTCCCTGCTCACAGAGCGCACTGGATTCTAGAATTTTCTTTCCTTGACTATTGTCTGTCTCCACTGAGCATCTTCAAACAACCCCTCAGACGAAGCCTCAGACGCAAGGCCACAGATGTTCCGCTGGACACAGCTGCCGTGTCCCTGTGAAAGTCCATGCGTCCAGAGCAGCCGGTGCACAAGCAGGTGGACAACCAGCCCCTGACCCCAAGACAACAGCAGATGGACAGGCCCTGACCTGTCGGGACACTCAGCACCCCCAGCACCAGCTGTGGCCTGAGGACCAGATCAAAAGCAGCTTCCGGGCCATTTCCATCTTGGCACTGGCCCTCCGCTGGGTTCTGTCTTTTGGAAGCGGGACTGAGCCGGCTCCAGCTCTGTTCTGTTCAGAGCACATTGTGGCATTTCTACAGAACACATCCAGTCAGTGTGACAGAGCGCACGTGAAGGTACACCACCAACACACAACCACATCCAGGGAAGTGACCGCTGGGGGAGCCGAGGGACAGTCACAGGGACAGAGGCACATTTCTGAGGTCAGAGCGTTAACAAGTGGAGCAGCGGCCATGTCCTCCTCGGACGCACAGTGAACACACGCCGGTCCTGCGACGTCGATGCTCTCCTTAAAGATGGGATCACGTTTCCATCCTCACACACGCTCACACTAACGATGTGACACTTTGTACATGTGCTTCTCATTCCAACGAAACCCTATCCAGAGCCGTGGGGCTGATTCCAACTCCTGGGACCCTCGGCCTCCCAAGGCTGTAAGGTCTTCCCGGACCACTTCATCCTTATCCCAAGGAGCGAAGCGTGGATTCAAACCCTTAACCCTTGGGTTGGTAGCCCACCGTGTGAGGCACTGACCAACAGGGTTGCATTTGTCTGAGCCAAAAATGTGTAACTGCAAACACCACTCAGAAGTGCAAGGCTGGGACATGAAGAAAGCGTCATCCGTAACAATATCCACCAGCTGCACGGAAATCCTGTTGGCTTTCCAGCATTTTCTATCTGAGCCAGTCAGTAAACAGTAGTTTTCATTATCCCTCCAAATGCTGCCTGAATTGTTTCCACAGATCAATATTATGACTTGCAAAATACTCCAAAATCTGTTTGGGATTCTTTCCTACATTCATTTTCTCTCTCTCTAAAAAAAAAAAAAAAGAAAAGAAAAGAAAAGCAGCCAGGAAATTGTAATAATCTCTCATAGTCCATGACCAAAACCAACAGTTCAAGAGGGTAACTGTTTTTAGGATCATCTTACAACAGATTTACGTCTAGGCTCTCATGGAAACGGCCGAGGACAAGACAGTGTGGCGCTGGAGGCTGGTACAGGCTGAATTGTTTTCCTCCTGCGGGTCAAACTTCCTGGGCTGTGGTTCCCAGGTTTGGGAAGTCATGAGGCAACGTGGCAGTTACGTGATGATGTGACCACGTCCCGTGGTCTGCTCTCAGGTCGATAGGCTGGAAGGGGCTAAGGTGAGTCTCACCTCCCTTAGCTCCACCACAGCCCTGGTCTGACGTGGGGGCATTTCCCTGGGTGTGGTCTGCAACACCCTTACCTTATGGAAGAAAAGAGGAAGAAGGGAGCAAAGGGGCACAGTGACCAGGATGCCACCAAGCACGAGGTGCAGAGAGTGTCCGGGAGGTTCAGGTCCCTGCCCTGCAAGTGCCTAGGTCCAGGAGACACACAGAGAAAGGGTCCCTGAGAGCTGGCACCGTGGCCACGGCTTACACCTTAAACTGTGAGAGGAGGCACTTCCGCCTGTTGAAGTTGTCACCTGTGCTACTTGTAACAATGCTAGATGACCAAGCCAGAGGCCTCAAGAAAGTGGATGCTGGGAGGAGTTCAGAGATCAGCTCTTGCTTGTTTAAGTACTTCTGAGCATATCACGTTACAGTCTGGCCGCAGGACTGGAGTGTAAGAGGGCAGTCGATGGCCTGCATTCCACTCGGTGCAGGGAACCCGCCTCTGGAAGTCACTGCTAAATCACAGTCCTCATCCGCTTGACGTACGCACTCATAATTCTCTCAGAGTCCCAGATCGATGACAGCCTATATCAAAGGGGAACTAGAATCGCCAAGCCCAACACTTCATTTTTTCATAACAAAACATAACATTTAATAGACTTTTTAATAAACCCAAACAAAATAAAATCTCCAGACTGCAGGCTGCTTTCTTTGAGACCTGGCTAGTCTGGCTACACCTGTGGATGCCAGACTGGCCTCTGGGCCCCTGCTGACCGCTCCAGCCGATGCGGTCAGGCTGTCACACAGTGGAGGCCCATGAGTGTCCATGATGCCGGAACCCTGCCACGTTTCAGATTCTGTGGGTCACCCATGGTGGACAGGCTCCAGGGCGGGTAGAGAGGCCAACTGGTCCCGCTACTTCTGAAAACCAGTCAATGAAAAGATCCCAACAGAAGGCTGCTCAGAACGGAAGGTGTGCTCTGGGCCTGGTGGGGTTCAAATACACGACGCTTCAGAAATGGAGGGAAAACCCAGCCATCATGAACACGGTGTAAGACCACCATCTACGAGGTCGCCATGAGGGGCCTGGGGTCATGAACATCATCACATAACCCTCCACACACGGGTCACTGTGGGGTCATGAACATCACGAACATCACATAAGACCTCCACACACAGGTCACCATGGGGTCACGAACATCACGTAAGACC
>NW_006399774.1:22010638-22019038 GCF_000299155.1 Elephantulus edwardii
GAACGTCACGTAAGACCATCACACACAGGTCACCATGGGGTCATGAATGTCACGTAAGACCATCACATACAGGGTTACTGTGAGTGTCATGACAATCACACAACACACACACAGCCATCAGGTGCCAAAGCCACTTCCACCACCACTGCCCACGTCACAGGGCACTGATGTGAACATCCCTCCCTCTGTCAAAGTCCCAGGTAGCAGGTCGAGACCCCCTGCGACCTCTGCAGAGCTGGGCGATGGCTACACTCTGAGTGGTCGACATGAGCACGTGGCCAGACAGCAAGAGGACTGTAAAGTCGGGCAGTGTCCAGGCAGAGTCAGCCGAGCAGCTGGCCCAGCTTCCGAAGGACGGTCAGCTGCAGGAGAGCCACAGTGCCTTCTGCTTCGTCTGCCTGTCCCTCATTTGCCACCTGGTCACGGGCCACAGTGGCTGCAGGCTGACACTACGTGACTTGTTGAGGTGGCTGGCGTGACAGAGGCCTCTGAGTAGACCATTTCTGGAAGCTGTCACCTCTCCCCATCTACAACATCTGCCATCTATTCTGGGTCACCACACACGTTACACACACGTCACCTCTGCTAAGGCGGCCTGCCAACTCCCTGTACCACCACCCTCTGAGGATCTCCTCTGTGAGACGGAAATACAGTCCGTCAACCAAACTCCGCGGCAGGAGGGTCGAGTCCACGCTGATTTCACCCTCTACTGGCCACCTCTTCCTCGCCCATGTCCTCGTCACCACTCTCTCCTATGACACCAATTTTTCTTGGACTTGAACCATTTTTCTGGCTCGGGAACATTCTAGCACACGGCGTGAAAATCAGAAATATACAGTGAGCAACAGCTAATTCTCTGTCCTTCCTTTTATTTCTTCCTTCTGGTATTACAACCATCAACACACTCCCATCGGGTCAGTGCGGCCTTAGTGACCCTGCAGGACACAGTGGTCCAGCTCCGGGGTCTCTTCATCTTTCAGGGAGCTGACTGCTTCCCTTCTCCTGTGGAGCTGCTGGTGGGTTTGAACTTATGACGTTTGGATTCGCTGCCAGATGCCATGAGCACAGCCCCTGCCGGGCCCCCTCTTAGGGGATCACTCCAGAAGCACCTCACTTCCTTCACTAGCTGCTCAACCTTGTGGCCTGGGGCCCTGGAGCCTCTCATGTCTGTGGGAAAGGCTACTCCTTCCTACCCTCACCTCCACCACTCCCCGGGCTGAGCGAACCCCAGCACTGGGAGAAGCCACATCCTTGACCTCACACCATGTGGAATCGCCCAGCGCCTGCTCTCGGGCCCCCTGGGCATCAGCTCGCCGTCTCTGTTAACAGTGCCCGAGCCCCCTTTACAAAGACCATTCCGGAGAGGGGGGCTTCACCTCAGTGAGCAGCCCCCTTCCAGGTTCCAAGGACACGGGTCTCCGAGGGAGTCCGTGACTACGACGTGCACACACAGGACATGTGCACGTACATGCGTGTGCGGGTGGTGCCAATGGAACCCCACGGTCTATCGATCTCGAGGTTCCCCTGCCCCCTCCTCCCAGCCCCCGAACCCCCATAAGCAGGCAGCAGCAGGACATACGGTCACTTCCTCCGAGGTGTCTTCCGCGGCTGTCTCCGTGTCCAGGTTAGCGTCCTCCTCCGCCGTCTGGGGAGAGAGACACATTGTCAGGACGAGAGCATCAGTAACGGCCCCCCAGGCAGTCAGGATGCAGGGGAACAGCCGAGCACCCGTCCTGACAGAACCTGACACTTGTTTCCAACCTCCCTTCTCTCGACAATGAACTTGTCGTTAACGTCCAGGAACCGAGGCCCGACAAGAGCACGTCTGCTTTGGAGGAGGGGCAGGTGGAGGGCCCTGACAAGCAAGGACGGCTGCCTTTTCTGACACACTTTAGCAGGTCATGAGAAGGGGCTGGGTCCTGGAGAAGGATGTCACGCTTGGAAACACAGAGGGTCAGCACAGGAGCGTGAGAGACACTGCTGGGAGCGCAGCAGTGTGAGGGGAGCAGGGCCCCAGGGTGCTGTGCCCCCCTCACCGAGTCCCAGCTGGCCGGACAGCACCTGACAATGAGATGCTCTGCGCCAGGGGCGCATCTGGTCCAGCCGTCACTGACCGAACTGTTAACAACGCCTGACTCATGTTGACCCCACGCACATGGAGGACACTGGGCCAGGCTGTGGAAGAGGGAGCTGGGTGACACCTATGGCCCCCACTGCTGCTTTCAGAAGCTCCCCACCAAACCTTCCTTGTTGGTCTAAGCTGTGAGCCCCCAACGTGGACAAGTGGGCAGGGCCAAGCATGAGGTGCACGGGCCCGGAATCGAACCTGGGTCTCCCACACAGAAGGTGAGGACTCCAGCCCAGGGCCTGCGCTGCCCCCGGCTTCACAAGCAGGCAGCAGGCAAGGCTGTGATCGGATCGCCAGCGTGAGCAGATCCGGGGTGTGTACCTGAGGGCAGGGAGCTAGGGAAGCAAGGGGGTCCGTGTGGCCTGCTGGTTGGCTGGGTGGGCAGAGGGCAAGCTGTCACGTGAAGGCAGTGACCGGCTAAAACAAGACAGTGACAGGAGGGGACAGCAATGTCTGAGCCCAGATGACACCTGAAAAGGTTCTGACGTGCAGACACAACCCCAGAAAACACAAACGTGGTGTTTGTGCCCCAAAGGGTTTAAACAAGGCCTGTGGTGGCACAGAGGACTGTGTGTTGGACAGTTAGCGTCTCGAGTCCATCAGTGGTTCCGCTGCCTCTATGAAGATGACAATCTTGGTGGCCCCTTGGGGCAGTTCCACTCTGTCACACAGGTGCCATGTGGTCAGAAGACAGGAGACCAGGGCCTTGGTGCAGCTGGCTGCTGTCAGGACTGCAGACCTGGATGACCCGAGCCGGACTATGCTCAGACTTGAGGGCCCGGAGCTCATGGCGGGAGGGGGTGGTCTCCAGGGTCACTAAGGCCGTGTCAGGTCATCTTCCCACCCAGCAGCCCAAGACAGTGGTCACCCTGCCTCCTCGACACTGAGTCTTCAGAATCACGTTTTGTCTGCTTTGCTCGAAGTCACAGATCACTGTTCTCTAACGCATCGTGACATCCCAGCAGCGAGGACTCACACTAGCTCCTTCAAAGGGTCAGCTGAACTGGCGGCCTGGCACACGGCTGGCCTCCCACCCCCGTCTCCCAGTGCCTGGAGGCCCACAGGATGAGGAGGGATGTCACTGCCCCAGCTTTGAGACAGAGGATCTTTTAATGCTCTGAGGCCCGGCTCGGGATGGGGTCCGTGCACCTCTGATGCTGGATCTGAGGGGGATTCTAAACCGATCCAGCGTTTCATTAGTGTTTCCTAATTAGTCCTAAAACATAGCACCCAAACCTTTGCCAAGTGACCCAGAGAGCCACCTGGGCCTTCTTTGAGGGCCCCACCCCACCGTCTGCTGAAGACAATCAGATAAAGGGGACCCAGGACCCTCTTAACTTCTGTGCCCTGATTTCTTGAGACAGCAACAGGAAAGCTGCTCTTCGATTGGTCAGAGACTGAACTAGTCCCAGGGCTGCTGAACACAGGGACCCAGCACCCCGGGGCTACGTGCGCAGAGAGCAAGAGACTCTCCGTGGAAGCCCCACACACCTCACGTGTGCTCTTCCCTCCAGGCTCTCCCGGCATCTGCTCAGGTCCCCGGGCAAAGGCAGCATACTCAGCGGCCTGTGGGGAGCTGGAGTCTCCCTGATGTACCTCAGAAGAAAGGCCTGGCTATCTGCTACTAAGAAATCAGCCCCTAAAACCCCACGGAGCTCAGCTCCCCAGACACACGTGAGGCTCCAGCAGAGCAGGGGACGGAGTGAGAGGACTGCTTTGTTCTGCTCTTACGGGTTTAGTTTTGTTCAGTGTCTTGAGATGTGAGGCATTTAAACACAAGACAACCTCAAACACCAGCAAGTCAGAGGTCAGACGCCTCCCAGAACCAAACACACAGGCCCTCCTCTCCGTGGCATCTGCAGATTCTCAGATCTCTGCTGAGGGGTCCCCTTTGGTGGGAAGGACTCTGTCCAACTGGGGTCCTGAAACCTCCACCCCCTGGGAGGGCCCAGCAGAGCCGGCCCTGAGGCCTGAGTGGTGGCTGCTGCCTCCAGCTCCGCTCCACAGGGACTGTGCTGTGACAGTACCAGGATCCCGGCCCCCAGACTCCTGCAAGGCCCCCTTCCCCTCCAGTATTGGCTGGCCTGCAGACCCGAACACTGGACCTTGTGACCTTGGACGGCTCACAGTGCAGGTCTGAATACCAAGGAGCACACGGACCAGAGTGCAGACACTCTGAGGGCTGCTAGGACGCACCAGGAAATGGAAAAAGAACTTGTGGCTGAACACACACACACACACACACACACACACACACACACACTCTTTCCTGCAGCTGTGAAAGGCAGGCAGCACCTCCCAGGCAGCCCAGTCTGAGGCTTTGTCTTCAGTGCAGAGCAATCAGGAGCCATTCAGGGGTGATGCTGCCTCCCCCCGAATCCCCACGGTGGGGGGAATGTGCCCCAATGGAGTAATGCAGACACAGGGCTCGGCCATCTCCTGCAGACTCCACCACCATCCCAGGCAGGACGAAGACGTTCCACTCCTGATGAAAATATTTAACAGGAGGCAGTAGGTTGTCTTCCAAAATCTTTCATTTGGCTTCAAATCACAAAAATGAAGCCACATTATGCAGCAAGTACACAGAAAACCATAATTCGGAACATTAAGAGCAGAGCGCGCGGGCGAGATGACTGAGGCAGGGCCAAGGCCACACCTGTGGTTCCTGGAGGTTAAGCGACTGAGACAGAGGTCCTCACACAGCATCTGAACTGTGATAAAACAGAACCACTCAGAACTCAATGCACAGCCCTCCGCGTGCTGCCTCCTGCCGACTGTCCACTGAGTTTCCGAAACCGTGAGTCTCACTGGAGGAGACTGTCCATCTTTCTCCTGTAGAGTCCGTTGGGCTGGAACTGCCAGGGAGGTGTGGCTCCGCTGCCTTTTGGGAGACGAACGGACAATGGCCTAGTGTTACACAAGGATGCGGAAACTTCGTCTCACGTATTTTGGACATGTTGCTAGGAGAGGTTGTACCTTACAGAGCGACATCAAGCTTGGAAAGGCGGAGGGCCAGTGAAAGAGGAAGACCCTCAACGAGAGGGACTGACACACTGACCGGAGCAGTGGCTTGAGTGTGTCAGGAATTGTGAGGAGGGCGCAGGTCAGGACAGTGTTCAGATCTGCAGTTCAGAGGGTCCCTGTGGGTTGTACTTGACAGCATCTAACAACAACAACACTGGTAAGAAGCTGTGCTGCCAAACTGAAGGCATGTGGTTCAAATCCACCAGCTGCCCCATGGGAACAGGATGGGCAATCTCCTTCCATGAAGTTTACTGCTTCTGAAAACCCACAAGAGGGTCAGCTATGAGCTGGTCCTGGTTCCACAGGGGCAGCAACACCAACAGACACATCTGACATCCACTGTGTCTGCAGCAGAGGAGCCCTGGAGGGGAAGCACTTGATGTGTCGTCCTGCCAACAGAAAGGGGTGCATCCCAGGTGCCTGGAGCTCCCCAGCAGCCCTGAAGGAGAAACGTGGACAGTGTCCTCTCAGCATTTACAGGCTGGGAATCTGAGGGAGGGTCATCACGAGGAGGGTCTATTCAAGGAGCGTCTGGGGGGGGGGTGTTGCTATTGTTTTATAATATTTACAGTTCCTTGCCTATCACTATATCTATCTATACATCTATCTCTCAGTACTATATGTTCACACTACATAGCACTTACAGTTCATTTTCTTTAACACTATATATACACATACACACCAGTCAGGAGATCGGGAGATCGGGAAAGTCTGTAGCCAAGGACCTCTCTATAAGCTCTGAAGGGCAATGATGTCAGTTTGTGGGCTAAGGTGCACCTAATTCAGGCCATGGTCTTTTTAGTCACTTGTCATGCATCTGAGAGCTGGACAATGATTAAGGATGACAGAAGAAGAATTGATGCCTTTGAGCTGGTGAAGAAGAATACTGAACACCCCATGGACTGTCAAAAGGACAAACAGCTATGTCTTGGATAAGGTGCAGTCAGAGTGATCCTTTGAGGCAAAAATGATGGAGCTTTGACTCACATAGTTTGGTTATGTTGTGAGGAGAGGCTATTCCTTGCAGAGGGACATCATGCTTGGGGGGACAATGAAGGAGAGGATGACCCTCGACCAGGTGGATTGACACAGTGACTGCAGCAATGAGCTTGAGGGTGTCCGGGATTAAGAGGATGGCACAGGAGAGGACAGGGCTCAAATTTATTGTTCATAGGGTCACTATGAGTCAAAACAACAACGGTATATCCATATATGCGAAACTATAATAATGCAGTTAATTGTCTATAAAACAGTATATAACTACATGCACACCCTGTCTTTCTATCTACTATGGTATAACACTTAAAGGAGCTCTGCCGGAGAGGCACATAATACATTAGACTGTTGATCAAAAGGTCAGCAATTCAAATCCCCCAGTCGCTCCAAGGGAGAAAGCCTGGCCATCTCCTCCTAGTGTAAAGTCTGGAGACCCAGGGCAGGGCTGCTGTGATTAGGACCCAGCTCGGTGGGAGCGTCTGTGACACAGTCAGGCCATCGCCTTTCTCCTCCCCGTGGACCACCCCCTACGCTTGGCCGGAGAGCCTTGTCGGAACTCCTTAGCCCTGTGGTTCGGATCCTTCCAAGGCGCTGCTCTGCCTCTGGTGTCCGCCTCACTGTCTCAGATGGAGGACTTCCCACTTGTTGCAGGAAAACCAAGCGGGGCCGGTCTGATTGGAACCAGGCGAAAGCGTTAAGGAGGGCGCGCAGCTGGTCCCTGTTGGTGTCCAGGCACCTGCTCGCATCACCCCCGCGCGTGCCCTCGGAGGGGGCCTGTGTAGTAAACACACCGGTCCGGCACGCACACTCCCCTCCGGGGTGAGCGCCCTTTGCGCCCTGGCGGCCGGGACGCGGCGCGGCGCGCAAGGGCCTCTCACCTCTATCTCCATGGGCTCCACCTCGATCTTCTTCCATAGCTCCAGCAGCTGTGCGATCGGCATTTTCCGAAACTTTTCCTTCCCCCTTGGTCAAGTACGGAGGGTCAGAAGCAGCGACTCGGGACGCGCAGAGGTGGGCAGACGGACGTCTCGGGAGGGGATCGCACACAGCCCCCGGGCTGGGGAAACCGAGGCACACTGCGCGGGGCGGTGGGGGGGCGCAGGGCCCGGGGCGTCAATATGGCTGCGGGGCGGCCGCTGGTCCGGGTCCGCAGAGGCCTCTCTTCCCGCTTTGCGCCCCAGGAGACGCAGCACACCGTCAGGCAGTGCCAGGGACCGGAGTGGACGCGCGCTGCACCCCTCCTTCCACGGCACCCCCTCCAACTCTTTTACCTTAATTGGCTCTAAGGGATGGGTTAAAGTTGAGTCTGAGGCTGCTGCTGTCATGGAAACCGCATAGCAACCAAGGTGGGGGGGCAGCGAGGGAGGAGGGAGGGACAGCCGCGTCCCCACCTCTCTCCCGGCACCGGCGGGCTCGTGCGCGCGTGGACATGCACACACGCGCGTGCACACACACGCACGTACACACGCGTGCACACGCGCACGCGCGCCCGCCCGCCCCTCGCGTCCTTGGCCAGGGCTCCGCGGACACACCGCGCAGCGGAACCGCAGAGCTGTGGCGCTGAGTCAAGGCCGCCAGCGTCCGGGCAGCGGCCTCTCCGCCTGCGTGCGTCAAGGGGACCAGGAGCGGGTTGTGCAGGGAGGGGCCCCGCCACTGCGCGCTGGTGCAGCTGGTCCCTGACGACGCCAAGCAGTGGGATCAGGACTGTCCCTGAGGATGGTCACCCCACCATGTAACAGCTGCTGTCAGCGCCCTCCTGGGAGGGCTGGCTGCCTCCTGGGCCCGCCCGCCTGAGCCCCTCTCCACAGTGGGTGTTAGTAGCCCATTTCTCAGAGGAGAAACCTGAGGCTCAGGAGGAGGAACCAGTTGTCTTGGCCCTGGACGCGGAGCCTCTAAGGGCGGCTGGTGTGTGGGAGAACAGCCCCCCAGGCCTTCCAGGGCTGGCGGGTCAACAGGCCTTTCTTGTGAGGTACCCAGGTAGACCCAAAGCTCCCAGAGCTCCCCTCCACCCGGGGCTGGCCTTTCTCATTAACACACCACGTGGCAGGACTTAAGGACCCTCAGGTGAGAGCAGCCAGCTTCCCACGAGGGCCTGTGGGGAACAGTTTCTGTGTTGGAGTGCAGTGGAGGCACATTGCTCACCCCTTCTCTTCAGAGGATGCAGCCGAAAGCGTTGGGGTTCCCTCTCTGAGATGTTGAAGTCAGAGGACGTTATACTTGTCAGGAGACCTTTTCAGAGCCAAGGGCTTGAT
>NW_006399774.1:22019278-22035765 GCF_000299155.1 Elephantulus edwardii
GCAGTTGAAATGCTATGGCTTATGTCAGGCACCTCTTAGTCTTCAACGTGGCATTGTTGTTCAAAAGCACTTTGGAATGGTGTCTCAGAAAGTGACCCACTGCCGCTTTGTCTCTTCATCACGTAAAACGATAGAAATCCACATCGTATCTGAGGCAGCCAGAGCTCCTCTGTCGCATTTCCAGGTCCACAGAGGCCTGAGTGCCGGGAGGAGGCGGGTTCAGGTCCCCTCCTGCGGACTCCTCACAGCTGCCTGGGAAGGATCTGGGAAGTTTCTTCCATGCAGGAGAAAAGCCACGGTGTCCACACTCTGACTGGACGCCCTCAGCTGACAGCACAGGGTAAAAAGGTTCCCACCCTTGACTGGTAAGGTGACAGGAGCAGCAAGCGACAGGTCACACGGGGATGAGGAAAACGATTTGTTTATTTTGTAGTGAAGTGAGGGAAATCACGGACACAGTGCTGGTGAGCTGACACAACACCTTGATGTTTCCACGGGAAGCGGTAAACGGGAGCCCCCAACCCCACCCTGGGAGGCGGCAGGTGGGACGAGGCACCACCAGAAAGCTCACGGGTCCAAGCCCCCAACCAGAACTGTCAGGCACCCGCTTCCGTCCTTCCCCGCCGTGAGTCCGCAGGAGGCCTGCTGGGCGCCCGCTCCTGTCTATCATCCATCAGCATCATGAGGCCGCGGGAGGCCTGCTCTTTGACACATCCAACGCCACTGGCAGTCGAAGTCTACAGAGACTGGTCTGCTGTGCCCTGGGAGGAGTGGACTGACTGGGACAGTGGGGAGAGGCCAGGGCAGAGGGGAGAAGACAGTCCCAGAGGTGTGCAGACTCTGCCACCAGCATCCACCCACCTGCTGAGAGCTCTGAGCCGCACACCTTCCACAGTTAGCTGTTCCCAAGACAAAGAGCTATTAGAAGGGTCCTTTAGGGATTGCTGAGAGTGGCTCACGGCTTCGCACGACACCTATTTTTAAACTATGCAAATGGGACCCTGATAAACAGGCTGAACCCCGCACACGTTCCACAGACGGTGCCTCAGGAGCTGGGGAATGAGGCTCGCTCAAGAGACTGGCACGTCCATCAGGGAAAGCAGGGCTCAGGCCTCAAACTTCCAGGTCCCGTTCACTCTGCATCCTTGCCCCTGCGAGCCCTGATGGCCTAGTGCCAAGAAGCTGCACTGCAATCCCGCTGGTACTTGGTTCGAGACCACCAGCTGCCTCATGGGAGAAGAATGGACAACTCTTCCCGTGTGATTAACTGCCTCTGAAAACCCGCCAGAGGGTCAGCTATGGTTCAGCTCTGACTCAGCGATATGCGACGACAACAAAAACAGTCTGCTGGTTAAAATGCTCAACTGCTAACTTCAGGGTTGGTGGTTCGGATGCACCAGTCACCCCACAGGAAGAAGATGGCGCCGTCTGCCTCTGTAGAGACGAGGTCTTGGCAGCACTCAGGCTGGTTCTGTTCAGGCCTGCGCGTCAGAGTCAGAACTGACTCACGGGCAGTGGGAACCATCGCTGGTTCAAAGTGAACAGCCACCTCGTGGGTTATCTTCTCAACACCGTTTTAACCCTGTGGTAATTCCGGCCATGAGCTGCAGAGGCACAGCGACCGCCATGCAGAGCAGAGGCAGGGGATGGTGGTACAGGGCTTAAAGCGCAGCTGCCAACGGAGAGGAGAGGTTGCAAACCCCCTGTGCACGGCGAAGGGCATGGGCAGGTCCTAGAGGCCCCAGGAGACCAAAACACAAAGGCAAAGGAGAGAGAAAAAGGTAACGCTCAGAGAGAAAAAGCAATCCCAAAGCCTCACTCAGTTAGCTTGTTGGTAAAACCAGCTTTAGGGAAAATGAAGCATTACAGGAAATAAATCCCAGTTTTTGGAAAAGAAATAATGATTACATTTAAATACTTTAAAAATATTTCCGCGAAGGACCTAACAAATTATGTGCAATGAGATAAGAGTATTCAATCAAATTCCCAGAAACTTGAGCAACTTTTCAAAGAGAACAACACCTAAAAAGTGGATTTACAAGAAATTCCCCTAAGATGCCTCCATTTCCAAGAAGAATCCCGAGGTGGCTTTGGCTGACAAAGAATCCTTACTGTGGGGACCACACACTAAAAGCAGAGGGAAGCGTTTCAAGATCCCTGGGCTGCAAAGTCACTGTGAAACTGGAGACACAAATTGGCATCAGCCGCGTGGAAGCCGGTCCCGGGAAGTTACTGCTCTCCTGGGCAATGAAGTCAGAGCAATGCGGGCCCCCGCAGAGAGTGCGTCCTGCCCTCCGTGTGGAAAAGGATCTCCTTTTTCATAAACTGAAAGGAGAGAGGGAGTGTTCTTGGCTGAGTAATTTTCCCAAATAAACAAACTGCCTGTGGTTGATCCACATTCATGAGAACGCAGGCGATAAAGCAGGAAGCCCAGAAATGGCCTTTGAACTGTCCGGAGAGGAGCTGTGAGCGCACCATGGACCACCAAAGAGAACCAGACAAACCTGCAAGGCTTGAAGGAGTCCGACGGTTCCTTAGACGCAGTGTGGTGGGCACTCATCTCACCTCCTTCGGGCAGGTTAGCAGGAGGGGTCAGTCCCTGGGAGAGGTCATCGTGACTCGAAAAGTGAAAGGTCAGTGGAAAAAAGCGGAAAACCCACAATAAGGTGGAATCGGACAACGGCTGCTGCCGGGCCTTACACACAGCAGACAGCAAGACTGACACAGACCAGGTGGGGTTCCGCTCTGCCGTCCACGGGCTGCTGTGGGTGAGAGCCGACCCCCTGGTACCCGACAAAACGACTATTCAAGTCTATCCTGACTCGCTGCGCCCCTCCACTGGTTCCTCCCGGGCTTTACAGAAGGACACTGCCTTTCTTACTCCCACAGACAGCTGATGGTTGATCCTCTGGCCTCTGTTAGCACGGCACGTAACACACCAGAGCTCCCCAGATGTGCTCCAAGTCCAAGCCCTGGTACTACGTGAACACCATATAAAAGGACCTTGTTTTGAAAGCGGGTCTTTGAAGATGCTTTGAGTTACCTGAAGTCATATTGGAGTGGGGTTAGTCCCGTTTAAGCGGTGTCCTTGTAAGGAGAGGGGACACAGAAGACAGAGACCAAATGCCTGCCAATCCAGTGCCATTGTCAATGATCTCGGCCATGCTCAAGTCCATGGTCACAGTCACTGTGTCCATCATGTGTCATCCTCACGATCCTGACCATGCTCAAGTCCACTGTCACAGTCACCGTGTCAATCCTGAGTCGTTGTCATGACCTCGGCCATCCTCAAGTCCATGGTCACCATCACCGTGTCAATCCTGAGTCGTTGTCATGACCTCGGCCATCCTCAAGTCCACTGTCACCATCACCATGTCAATCCTGTGTCATCCTCATGATCTTGGCCATCCTCAAGTCCATGGTCACCATCACCGTGTCAATCCATCTCATTGGAAGTCTTCTCTCCTGCTGACCTTTCCTAGAGCGATGTCTTTTTCCAGGACTGGCCTCTCCTGACATACCCAGAGTGAGTGAGATGAAGTGTCACCACCCTTGTCTCTAAGGGACACTCGACTGGCACTTTTTCCAAAACAGATGCGTTTGTTCTGTAGGTAGTTTATGAGATACTGAAAACTCTGGCAACATCACAATTCAGAGGCACCTGTTCTTCTTTGGTCTTCTTTATTCATTGTCCAATTTTCAGATGTGTAGGAAGTAATTGAAAATATCATCAGTTACATCAGGTCCACCTTATCTTTAAACTGGCATCCTTGCTCTTTAAGACTTTCAAGATGTCTTTTAATTTCTCCAGTGTAACATGTCCTTAGACTTCTTAACTGTTGCTACCAGTGTTGATTGTGGGTCCAGGGGAAACGATGCTTCCCTTACCACTACAAGTTGTGGCAGATACTTAAAAGGCAGGAACATTTCACCTTAAGCTGTTCTGTTTTTCTAGCTGAGGTCTACATGGACATTTGGAAAAGTAAAAGTCTTGCTCATCTCAAGTGGAATGTCGTTGTTAGGTGCCTCTGTGTTTCCAAGACCCCAAGGACCTTGTGAACATAGACAGCCCCCTTGTCTGGCCCTGCATCACCTGCACAGCCTCCCACGCTCAAGTCCATCACTGTAGTGGCTGCTTCGATCCATCTTGTTGAGGGTCTTTCTCTCTCTCACTGACTCTACCACTCTCAGCATGATGTTCAAGTGAAAACTCAGCTTCACTGCCATCGAGTCCCTGGGGAGTCACCACAACCCTCCCCTGGGTTTCTGAGGCTGCAAATTGTCACCAGAAGATGCTGTCCCTTTCTCCTTCACAGCTTCTGGTGGGCTTGAACCACTGGAGATGCCTGGCTTAAAGGTAGAAAGTGCACTTTGTAATAGATTATCTCACCAGAGGCTCCTTGTCCGGTCCAGAAACCTCAGAACCAAATGAATTTTGACTGAAGTCCTGTAACGCAGGGAGGACAAGGAGAGCATAAGGCCAGGAGTGAAAGGCTGTGATGCTGTGAGTGCACGGACCACATGTCAGGGATCTAGCATGGTGGTGCAGCAGGACACCACGCCTCTCTCCATCCCTCTGCGGACCCTCCCACACAGGGCTGTCCTGACAGGGTAGAGATGCTCACAGAGGCTTGGGGACACCACAACAGATGCCCACAACCTGCAGCTGGGTCCAGAAAGACACAAAGGGTCTGGGGGTCCCCCACAGAGCGCCTTTCACAGGATAGATGCAGAGCCCTACTCCCCACACAATAGTCCGGACATGCTGAACCAAAGCTGCAGCTTTCTTTCCAGAGAAGTGATTCACCAGGAAGTAAACAAAGCCAAGGCTGGGTAAACAGCCTCTGTGTTAGGAGGGTCAAGTGTGAGCTCCGAGAGTTCTGAAGGAGTGTGGCTGCTGTGTGCTGAGTTACCCTCTACCACACCTCTGCGTTCATCAGGTCCCTCCAGCTGCCCCTGAGCCAGCACCTCAGGGAAGCATCGCAGTCCTCCAGCCCCACCCTGGGAAAGCCGGGCGTGGTGGAGGGGAAGACACTGTGTCAGAGTCACCAGGGGGTTAATGGCCCCAAGAAGGAAAAGAGCAGTCCCAGGATTACAGAAGAAACACCATCCACGCTGGCCATCCTTCTCCTGCAGGACAGCTGGGCGGGTCCCACTGCGTGGCTTTGGGACTGCAGCACAGGTTCTTCCCAATTAGCCACCAGAGCTCCCTCTTCTCTGAGCATGTTGTTGTTGTTATGTGCCGTCAACTCACCTACAACTCATAGCGACCCTGTGTACAACAGCTGTGAACCCTGCTCTATCCTGGGCCAACGTCATCATCTCTGACACACCTACCTCCATTACTCCAGTCACTGAATCAACCCATCTCATCGAGGGTCTTCCTCTCCTGCACTGTCCCTCCACCCTCCCAAGCATGATGTCCCTCTCTAAGGACTGGTCGCTCCTTGCAATGCGCCCAAAGTATGTCAGAAGGAGCTTCAGAATCCTTGCCTCCAAGGAGCACCCTGGTTTCACCCTCTCCAGGAAGAACCTGTTTCTCTCTTAGCCACCCATGGTTTATTTAATATATACCTTGGAAACCTGCCCAAAGGTTGGCTATGAACAAGTTCTAGTTCAATGGCAAGGAGTTGAATTTACTGAGCTGAGGAAGTAGGAGTCAATTAAGCAATTTCCAGGCATTTATTTAATTTCGCCTCAAGCCAAACATACTTGTTCTGGAACTCATTTCCACAGTGTGACCCTGATCATAGAACATGCCCACTCCTGTAAGGGAATAAAGAAGCCGCATTTGAGAGCACATCCTTCAGTGTTTTCCAGACGTACTGTCCTACCCAGACCAAGTCTGCCCGGTATGGAGGGGGCACTTCCACTGGGATTTCAGGAATGGCCATGGCCTTCAGGAATGTTTTTAAGACAAAATAACTATCGTTCTACATTTCTTAAAAAGTGATCTCTGTGAACAAACTCAGGTACTTTTGAAAACTGAAAGTATTGACATGGGATGACATTTATTACCTGAATATGTAAAACATCTTCTCTCCTTAAAGGGACAGTGAAAGCCGCAGAAGGACAACAGGGACCAGCCTGGGCGGGAGGTGCTAGGACCAGTTCATCAGGTATTTCCTTCCTTTCTTCTTTATCTTGTGGGGAATGTTGTGTATTTGGTAAGATTAAAAAAAAATGGGTTGAGTCTCTTTATGTAGAAATGATCTTCAGCTGTCATGTTAATGGGGACCTAAAAGCACACCCATGAACATGACTGTTGTTACTGCCAGGGACCACTGTGTCAGCTTCAGCCCGTAGTGACCCTGTGGACTACACACGTGGACTTGGCCTTAAGCTGACTTGCGCTCTTGGTCTCTGAACTGCTCCTTTTATGCTCATGACTGTATCAGTCCGCCTTGCTGGGGGTCTTCCTGTCTTTTGCTGACTCTCCACCTTCCCAAGCAGGATGCCTTTGTCCAAGAATTGGTGTCCCTGCCCTGAAGTATTTAAGAGATAAAGCCTTTTCTTCAAGGAGCAGCCTGGTTGCACGTACTCTAAGATAGCTTTGTTTTTTCTTTTGGTAACCCATGTACTCTTCTCCAGTTGTTGTTGTTGTTGTTATGTGCCATCAAGTCACCTGTGACTCATAGCAACCCTGTGTCCACCTGCCCTGAAGCCTGCCCTGTGCTGAGCCAGTCTCACTGACTCCAGTACACCTCCCCCCATTACCCTAGTTGTTGTAGCAATTTGTTTCATCCGGAGTCTTCCCTTTTTGTGCTGTCCGTCTACCCTTCCAAGCTTGATGTCCTTCTCCAAGAATCAGTCTCTCCTGGCCACATGCACAAAGTACGTGAGATGGAGCTTCCAAATCCTTGCCTCCAAGGAGAAACTGGGCTTCACCTTCTCCAGGACAGACCTGTTTGTTCTCTTGTCAGTCCATAGTTTGTTCAAGACTCTTCTCCAGCACCACAACTCAAAGGCATGAATTCTCCACTGTCATCCCAAGTCATTGTATAGCTCTCTAATGCATAGTAAGTAATAGTAAAGACTATGGCCTGGATCAGGTGCACTTTAGTTTCTAGCCTGACATCATAGTTTCTCAGTACTCTGGAAAGGTCCCTGACAGCAATAGCAATATCTAATCTTCTCCGGTTTTCCTTACTCATTGTTCCATTTTCAAGTGCATCAGACGCAATTGATATGGCTTTGTTCAGATGTCCCCTAATCTTTGAACTAACAACATTGCTCTTTAAAACTTGGGAGAGGTCCTTAACAGATTTTCCAAGTGCAACCTATCTTTTTTTTTCTATAATTATATTTTATTAATTTTCATAAACATTTACAGAGATTTTGGGCTTCCACTCATTCATTGTTGCACTATTCTCGCTACCCTCCTCCCAGTTTGTTCTTGTCCAAATGCCACAGTGCTTGTCAAAGCCAGTTCTGATTAATCTTCTTTGTCAGTGTATCCTTTGCCATTCCCTATCACTCCTCCCTGAGAGAGACTTCACCCTGAGTCATAAGGAAAAGGGGACGGCATATTCTCTTAGCTACTTCCTGCTGAAAAGGGACGCTGTGGGTTTTAGGGTGAAGATCTTCTCTCACTACTCTAAAGGGCCCCTTTGGCAGTAGGAAACACATAGACTATTATGGAGACTGATTTTGGAATTCAGATGCACTCTTATTGATTGTGCTTGGCTGTACATGTACATATCCTTGAAGATGTATCATGGGGGTGTTGCAACCTAGAAGACACAAATTTGACTAACAAGTTATAAGTACATGAGTCCAAAAATTATGGAAAAGTAAAAGAAAAGATTCTTTCATTGTTTTACAAACCCTCCCCCAGGTCCCCTCCTGCATGCAGCCCTCGCTCTAGTCTCCTGTGATGACAGAAATACCCAGTTACATCTCTCTTTTAAACGGTTCTCTCCCTCCTCTGTTTCAGTGCAGTATACATTATTGAACCCATCTTACTCAGTCTCTCCCCAACCCCAAGGACAGTCCCATTCTACAACAGTGGCATCATGTAATATTTGTCCTTTTGTGACTGGGATATTTCACTCAGCATAATGTTCTCCAGAGTCAACCATTTTGAATAATATTGCATGAGTTCCTTGTTTTTTAATGCAGCATAGTATTCCATTGTGCGAATATACCACAGCTTCTCTATCCATTCGTTTGTTGATGGGCACTTAGGTTGTTTCCAACTCCTGGCTATTGTGAACAAAGCTGCAATAAACATGGGTGTGCATACTATCTTTTGATTTCTTGACTTTACTACCAGTGTATTGATTGTTGATCTAAATAAAATGAAACTGATAACCTCAATCTTTTCTCCATCAATCATGATGTTGCTTATTTGGTCCAGCGGTGAAAATTTTTGTTTTCTTGATGTTGAAACATAATCCATATTGGAAGCCATCGTCCTTGATCTTCTGCAGCAAGTGTTTGAAGTCCTCTTCACTTTCTGCAAGGTTGTGTCATCTGCACAAATGAAGACCATAAATACCAACCCATGGCTCTGAGAAGAGTCTGAATGGTGGTGACCCTCCCAGGGTTTCTGAGGCTGCAGATATTTGACAGAAGACTTCCTGATTTTCTCCCTCAGAGAAGCTGGTGGAGTTGAACTACTGACCTTGTGGTTAACATGTACCCCACTGCGCCACAAGGGCCTCTTAACAGGAATTCCACTCCTAGATGTACACTCGACAGAACAGAATTGAAGGCACCAAGGAAACAAGTGTGTGTGCACCAATGTTCAGTTCAACACTCTTCACAATAAGCTAAAAATAGGAGCGACCCAAAAGTCCCTCAACAAAGGACGAATAAGTACAGTCGGTCACAGCCATGTTGTGACTGTTGTTCAGCCACCTGTTGTTGACAGGTGCCATGCAATCAGCTCCCCGCGGCCCACCGGCCCGGTGCTGCCTCCCCCATGGTCTCTGCTGTGTGTGAACCCACTGTCCCAGCCACCAGGCCAGCCTGTCCTTTGGGGGGCCTCCTCTTTTTTGTGGCTCTCCTACTTTACCTGCATGACGTCCCTGTTCCTGAGCTGGAGATTAATCCTGACACACCCTACGGCATGAATAAACCTTGAAAACATGTTGCCGAGAGAAATGAGTCAGCTACAAAAGGGCAAACACTGTGCGATTGAACTTAAATGAAAGGTAAGTGTGTGGAAACCAGAGATGGCTGGTGATCACCAGGGATGGGCAGCGTCGAGGGGCCTCATTGTTTAGGGGGACACTGAGCTTCTGATAAGGGTCACAGGGAAAGTTGGATGCAAATAAGGGTGAAGGTTGAACAGCATGATGGACGTTAATTAATGTCACTGACCTTTCCACGTGAAAAATGCTGAAAATACAAATGTTCTGTTACATAAGCATCTACTATGATTTTAAAAGTAAACACAAAAGAGTGTAAACAGTGAAGCTGAAAAGACTGTCTGCATTTCACTGGACTTTGAGAGGAAATTGTAGCTCCTTATCGCATAGGAGCAAATAGGCCCCCACTAATCCTCACAACTATGTCAGTCACTTCCTTGCTGTTGTTGTTGTTATGTGCCATCGAGTCGCTTGCAACTCATAGCGACCCTATGCACAACAGCCTTAAACTCTGCTCTGTCCTGTGCCAATCGCACTGTCTCCGACACTCCCATCCCGATTATCCCAGTCACTGACTCAGTCACTTCCTTAGAAATAAACAATCGCAGACCTACAGCGCTCAGAATCTTCCTATCCCCTCTACAGTGAAATATTCACCTTGGCCTCGTGAAAGAATCTGAAGTAATTAAAATACAACTGTAGAACAACAGTAGGGCCTGTGGGGTTCTCATCTGTCAGCTGAGAGGAGAGACAGAAGGAAAGAGAGCTTCACCCTGGGACACAGTGACGGTGAGAGCTGAGCTTTAGCCCAGGACACAGTGACAGTGGGATTGAACTTCACCCTGGGACACAGTGACGGAGAGAGCTGAGCTTTAGCCCAGCTTCCCCACAGCCCCAGGGGGCACTTCCGTGGACACAAATGTGCCACTGGCATGTTGGGTTTATTTTACCTTTTCTATAAATTATACCAAAATGCACACTTAAGAATGTAGAAATTATTGAACAGTATCATTAATATCATCACATGCAAGTAAAATACTGTTGAAAATAATTTAAAAAAATGGCTAGAACAGTACATAGATAGGAAACTACCAGAAGTTCAAGCTGCATTTAGAAGAGGCCGTGGCACCAGGGATAACGTTGCTAATGTCAGCTGGATCCTGGCTGAAAGTAAGGAATACCAGAAGAATGTCTATTTGTGCTTTATTGACTTTGCAAAGGAATTTGTCTGTGTGGCTCATGACAAGTTTGGCTGACATTGAGAAGAATGGGAATCCCAGAGCACGTAATACCTACCAGGACCAGGAGGCTGTTGTGCGGATAGAGCGGGGGAACACTGCATGGTTTAAAATTAAGGGAGTGTGTCAGGCTTGTATTCTCTCTTCACACCTATTCGGTCTGTGTGCTGAGAAAATGATTAAAAAACCTGGACTCTCTGAAGAGGAACGTGGCATCAGGATTGGAGGGAGACTCATCAATAACCTGCATTATACAGGTGACACAACTTGCTTGCTGAAAGTGAGAAGGACTTGAAGCACTTGTTGCAGAAGGTTAAGGAATGCAGCCTTCAGTATGGATTGCAACACAACAAAGATTCTTGTCACTGGACTGATAGGCAACATCATGATGTATGGAGAAAAGACTGAAACTGTCAACAGCTTCATCTTACTTGAATCCACAATTAACAGCCTTGGTACCAGCAGCCAGGAAATAAGGAGACATAGTGCACTGGGAAAGTCTGTAGTTAGAGACCTCTCCAAATTATTGAGGAGTGATGATGTCAGTTTGAGGACTAAGGTGCATCTGATTCAGGCCATGGTCTTTCCGATTATTTGCGGTGTATCTGAGAGCTGGACAATGAATAGGGATGACAGAAGAAGAATTGATGACTTTGAGCTGTGGTGTTGGAGAAGAGCACTGAACATCCCATGGACAACAAAGAGAACAATATGTCTTAGAGATGGTGCAGCTGGAGTGCTCTTTGGAGGCAAGAATGATGAGGCTTTGCTTCATATACTTTGGGCGTGGACTTGATGCTGGGAAGGGGGGAGGGTCAGTGAAGGAGAGGAAGACCCTCAACCAGGTGGACTGACACTGTGACTGCTGCAATGGGCTCTTGCGTAGGAAGTGCAAGTACGACACGGGACAGGACGGGGTCCATATCTGTTGTTCACAGGGTCACTATGGGTCATACCCAGCAGCACCTCCAACAGTAACAGCCCATTTCAGCTCTTTCCTTCAGAAAAAGGCATTTGGTACTGGCTGTTCCCTTAGAGATCTTGGTGGGTCACAAGTCTGTCTAAACCATCATGGTCAAATTCCGTGATGACCACAGTGTCTGCTTCAAATACACTTAAGACAATGAAGGTTACAAGGGACTGGGGTGGGGAATTTCCAATGGAAATAAAAATGTTGGCAGAGACACCAGATCCGGGGCCAAGGCCCCTCTGGTCTTTCAGCCCACGGCCTTGTGGCAAAGACCCCGCGCCGGGGGCCCACTGGTCCTTCAACTCACAGCCTCATAGGTTTGTTTTCTGATTATTGTTTCCTGGCATAAACCAAGAAAAGAGCCCAACATGATGAATGCAGACTGACTTTGTAAGGAAACAATGTTAAGAGTAAAGTGCACCACCTAACCTTGGCACACAATCCTGCAAGAAAAGTGGTTTGCTGGGGATTTTCAACATATGTAGTGAGAGGAGGAACAGCGACCGTGGAAGTGGGAAGAATTCTTGTTTCTAAGTCCATCTTACACATGAGACGAATCATACGAACTCAAGGACACACAGCCCTGAGATCACAAGCCACATCTTCATTTGCATTTGTCCGGTTGACTAGGCCTTCACACCACGTCCCGGTGACAGGCGACAGGGAGACAGTGTGTGGGGATGCGGTTAGCATTCTTCAGCCGCCACCGCTGTCCAGCCTGTTCTGTGTCATGAGAATTCCATGCGGCAGAACTGCCGGCACAGGGTGCCCAGGTGTGTCTCCTGAGGGGTGACTGGTGGGTTCAAACCACTAACCTTCTAACTGGCAGCTGAGTACTTAAGCAATGCACTGCCAGGACTCCTTAGCCAACACCTGAAGCAGATGTTTCCAGGCGGCAGGATGGCCAGAGAAGCCCTTTCCTGGCTCAGCTGTCAGGAGGAAGTTGGTTGGAGAATGAGAAAGTCGGAGTGGTCCAGGGTCAAGTTGCCCGTCTCCCTTGGCCACAGCGTGCTCCTGGGGCACCTGCACCCTGCTGTGGCACCCTGAACTTCTTGTCATCAGTCCTCGGGAGCATTCCTGCCCTCCACAGGACCCAGGACAGGGCTGGGAGAAAGCACGCAGCAAAGGCTTAACCAGTGGCTCTGCAGCAGCTGCCTAGGGAACTCAAGGTCTCAGCAAAACTGTGTCAGTGTGTGTGTGTGTGTGTGTGTGTGTGTGTGTGTGTTTGTAGGAGTGTGTCAGTGGTGAGAGGAAGAAGGAGTGTGCCAATGTGTGGGAGAGTTTATGTGTGAATGAGTGTGTGAGAAGGGGTAGGAGTGGGGGTGTCTCCCACCAACACCCTGTAAAACACAAAGGTGAGTGAACATCTGCTGTGGGGGCCCTGTGGGTGACACCCTCCACCCGAGGACATGCTGTTTTTGACTTAGTGACTCAGTGGGGTCTCGCGTGGCTTAGGTCTGGGAGGATGGAGTCTGTCAACAAGTCTCCCTCTGACGTATGAACTGATCAAGCTTCTGGGTAGGGGTGGGGAGTGGATGATGGACTTTTTCAGGACATAAGAGAGCAATTTTCCAGTGGGAGTGTATTGATTATTGATTTTGCCGAAGCCTTTTACAGGAAGAAAAGTGTTTTTCGCCCCCACAGTTCAAGTGAAAATTCTTTAAGATAAATCTTGAGTACATTAGTGGGAGTGTTTATAAAAGAGTTATTGTAAAAGGACTTCCTTTATTAAAAAAAAAAAAAAAAAAAAACAACCAACCCAATATGCCTGCAACACAACCAAAACACAATCCCCATTAGTGCTGGGTGGCTTCTGGCTTGGAGCTCCCATGGAGAAGGCTCCACAGGGGTCCATTGCTGCAAGCCTTTAAAGAAGCAGCCTGCCTCCCCTTTCCCGGAGCAGCTGAGGGGTTCAGGCTGCCTACTTTCTGATTGTGGCTGCTGTTGCTAGGTGTGAGCCTGTGAACAACCTTGCCCCTCCTGCACACCTTGAGGGCCTCTGTTGTGCTCAAGCCCATTGTTACAGCCACCGAGTCCTGGAAGTGCAGCAGTTAAGCACTCAGCTACAGTGAGAAGGTGAGTGTGACCTTCCTCTCTGTCTCTGACCCTGTTTTGCCCAGCATAGGTAGTCTTTATCTGCAACAGCTGATTCCTCCTGGAAGTAAGATGGAGAAGTTTCACCATCCTTGCCTTGAAGGAAAACCCTGGTTGCAGTTCCTGCAAGACAGATTTGTTTGCTTTTTTGGCAGGCCATGGACTAGTCAATATTCTTCCCAAACATCTCAATTCAAAGGCATCAATTCTTCTATCATCCTGGGCATTATCCGACTGTCAAATGCAAAGAAAGCAATTGAAAATCGCATGGCTTGGATCAGATGCCCCTCAGTCTTTAAACTGAAATCCTTGCTCTTTAGAACTTTGGAGAGATTCTTGACAGAAGATTTTCCCAATGCAGCATGTTTTTTATTTATTTTTAAAAAAAACAGCCACTACCAAGAGGGTATTGATTGTGGATCCAAGTGAAATTAAATCATTGACAACTTCAATATTTTCTCCATCTATCATGATGCTGCCTCTTGGTCCAGTGGGGAGTATTTTGCTTTTCTTGATATTGAGGCTTGTTGAACTGTCAATAAGTTGACAGTATGTCAATAAGCCTATCAGTATGTTGCCTACAAGAGATACATTTAATAAACAAAGAGAAAGATAGACTCAAAATCAAAGGCTGGAAATAATTATACCAAGCAAATGGCAACCTCAAAAAAAGCGAGAGTAGCAATAGTAATCTCTGATAAAATAGACTTCAAAATGAAAACAACCATAAAAGACAAGGAAGGGCATTACATACTGATTAAAGGCATAATAGATCAAGAAGACATAACCTTCGCCAACATTTACGCACCAAATGATAGACCTGCAAAATATATAAAACAACAGTCAACAGACTTGAAGAAAGAACTAGATAGCACCACAATGTGTTAGGAGACTTCAACACACCACTGTCACCAAATGATAGGCCAACTCAAAAGAAACTTAGCAAAGATGCAAAAGATCTAACTATACTATCAGCCAACTTGATCTTGTGGATGTATTCAGGATACTGCACCCAACTGAAATTCAATTTACTTTCTTCTCAAGTGCACATGGTACATTCTCCAGAACTGAGCATGTATTTGCACAAAGCAAACCTCAACAAATTAAAAACATTGAAATAATACAAAGTATCTTCACAGACCACAAGGCCACAAGACTAGAAATTAACCACAGGAGGATAAAGCTTACAAAACCACCCATGTGGAAACTAAACTCTCTGCTAGAACACTGATTGGTTTATAAAAGAAATAAAGAATGAAATAAAAAAGTTCCTTGAAGCAAATGAAAATGTATCATATCAAAAGTTCTGGCATACAGCTAAGGCAGTCCTCAGGGGGCAGTTCATAGCAATAGGCACAGACATCAAAAAGGAAGAAAGAAGAAAAATCAATGATCTAACTCAACACCTTCATCAAATAGAAAATGAACAACAATATAATCCTAAAGCTTCTAAAATAAAATAAATTATAAGGACAAGAGCTGAAATCAATGAGATAGAAAACAGAAAAATAATTGAAACCATCAATACAACCAGGAGCTGGTTTTTCTAAAGGTCAATAAAATTGACAAACCACTGGCAAACTTAACAAAAGGGGGGAAAAAGAGAAGACACAGATAACTCAATTAAGAAATGATAGAGGTGATATTACAACAGAACCAGATGAAATTAAACTGTTAATATCAGAATGCTATGAAAGGCTATACTCTGATTTTAAAACCTAGAGGAAATGGACAAATTCCTTGAAACTCACGCCATACTCAGATTGACAAAGGCAAATATAGAACACTTGAACAGACCAATTACAAAAGAAGAAATTGAAAAGGTCATAAAAAGACTTCCCAATAAGAAAAGTCCTGGACCAGATGGCTTCATGGCTGAATTCTACCAAACATTCGGAGAAGATCTATCACCAATTCTACTTAAACTATTTCAAAACATTGAAAAAGAAGAAACACTCTCAGAGTCAATCTATGATGCAAGCATAACCCTAATACTAAAACCAGGCAAAGATATTACCAAGAAAGAAAACTACAGACCAATATTTCTCATGAATATAGAAGAAAAAAATCCTTAACAAAATCCTAACCAATAGAATTCTAAAGCACATTAAAAAAATAATAATTCACCATGACCAAGCGGTATTCATAACAGGTATGCAAGGATGGTTCAACATAAGAAAAACAATCAGTGTAATTCAAACAAAGTATTAACAAAGTAAAGTGTATTAACAAAGTAAATAATAAGAACCATATGCTCTTAGAAGTTGATGCAGAAAAGACATTTGACAAACTCTAACACCCCTTCCTGATAAAGACACTTGGCAAAATTGGAATAGAAGGGAATTTCCTCAATATAGTGAAAAGAATATATACAAAACAGAGAGCCAAAATCACTCTCAATGGAGAAAGACTAAAAGCATTTTCCATGTGAACAGGACCAGACAAGGATGCTCACTGTCACCACTTCTATTCAATATTGTTTACTAGGACAATATGACCCAAAAAAGGATATAAAAGGCACCCAGATTGACAAAGAATTGGTTAAACTATGGCTGTATGCAGATGATATGATAGTATACACAGAAAACCCCAAAGACCCAACAAAAAAACTGTTAGAGTTAGCAGGCCAATTTAGTGGAATGGCAGTATGTAAGATCAATATCCAAAAATGAGTGGGTTTCCTCTACACAAGGAGAACTGAAAGAAGGAAACCAAGAAAGTAATATAATTTAAAATTGTTGTTGTTATATACCGTTGAGTTGCCTGCAACTTATAGTTACCCTGTATACAGCAGCCCTAAACTCTGATCTATCCTGTGCCAATCTTATTGTCTCTGCCACACATGCCTTCATTACTCCAGTCACTAAATCAATCCATCTCATCGATAGTCTTTCTCTCTTGGACTGTCCCTCCACCCTCCCAAGTATGACATTCCTCTCCAAGGACTGATACCACCTTGCAACATGTCCTAAGTATGTCAGATGGAGCTTCAGAATCCTTGCCTCCATGGAGCTGCCTGGTCTCACCCTCTCAAAGACGAACCTGTTTGTTCTCTTAGCAGTCCATGGTATGTTCAACACTTTTCTCCAG
>NW_006399774.1:22038070-22055060 GCF_000299155.1 Elephantulus edwardii
CCAACTTTTGTATTCCACTCAACCATTATTAATAATGCATCTTGATTGTGTGTTTGATTTATCTCTGACTGCAAAAGATGGTAGAAATCTTCTATTTCCTCCTCTTTGACTTTGGTTATTGGTGCATATATTTGAATGATGGTGGTATTTACTCAACTTCCTTGTGTGCATATGTATATTATTCTGTCACTCACAACATTGCATTTCAAGACAGATCTAGAAACTACTTTTTCAACTATGAAAGCAACCCCATTTTCCTTCACTTTTTCTTCTCTAGCATAGTAGATCATACGATCATTAGACTCAAATTGTCCCATGCCAGTCCATCTCATTTCGCCAATACTTAGTATATCAATATTTATGTGCTCCATTTCATTCTTAACAGCATTCAATTTTCCCACATTTTTGGTTCTCATATTTCGTGTTCCAAACACTAGTGTCTGCTTACCAGCTGTTCCTCCTCCTCTGTGTTTCCATACCTGAGGACTCGGCCTCACTTGCCATCTCGGCTAGTCTAAGCGTGCTCTTTTGTTCATAGGGTTTTCGAAGGACTGCTGTTTTAGAAGTGGATGGCCAATCCTTCTTCCTAGTCTGTCTTAATTTGAATGCTCAGATTTAGAACATTATTTGATAGACAAACATTTTACGGAAAAGAGCAGAAATAAAGATATTTCCCAACTGTGGAAATACCAATAGGTTAGATTCAGTGTTGTCCCCACCCTTGGCATGTGTGTCTATGTCTCCGAGAAGCCCGCGGGTCAAGGCTGACATCTTCAAATTTTGGGATCCTTGGGCCACAGGCCCTCAGGCCAAGAAAACAACATTATATATTAAATCTATAAGATACATCACCCTCCCCTGAGAAAGTATTCTTGTAACCACAGTGTAGTACACATGGAGAAGAGGCTCTAAGCCACAAGAAGTCAATCCTAGAACACAAGTTCAAGGTAAAGGACTTCTCCTCAGAACCATCTGAGAGAGGAAGCCTTCCCTGATAGTAGTACCTGGTATTTGGACTTGCAGTCTCCTAAACTCAAGAGATACTGCCAACAGCAGAGAAACTGGCAGCAGCTATAGGCATTCGGAGCCACAGAAGCCCAGAAAGACAGAAACATAAGCCAAAACAATAAGGGATGGATAGGGGAGATCGGTGTTGAGTGGAGTAGGTGCGAGTAGAAGTGAATGCAGAGCGGGGGAAAGGGTGGGTCAAGATACACCATTTACAATAGCCAACCACAAATTGATATACTTGGTCTTGAACTTAACTAGAGATACAAAAGACCTGTACAAAGAAAACTACAGAGCATTTCTGCAAGACACAATAAAAAACCTAAAGAAATGGAAAAATGTGACTTGTTCATGGATAGGAAGACTCAATACTGTGAAAGTGATGACCCTATCAAGAGTAATCTACATGTTCAAGGCAATCCCAACACAGATATCAAATTCATTTTTCAAAGAGATTGAAAGGGAAATGGTCAAGTTTCTTTGGAAAGGAAAGACACCCTGACAAAGTAAAATACTTTTGAAAAGCAAAAATGAGGTGGGAGGCATAGCACTCCCTGACCTCGAAACCTTACTGCACAGCAGTGACCAAAACAGCATGGTAATGGTACAATGACAGGCAGATAGACCAATAGAACAGAAATGAGAAGCCAGAAATGGACCCAGCTATGCATGGTCAACTGATACTCAACAAAGTAATAAATCCTATCAAATGGAGAAACGACAACTTCTTCAACAAATGGTGCTGGCAAAACTGGACTGCTACCTGCAGAAAGCTGAAACAGGATCCACATCTCACATCATACACAAAAATCAACTGAAGGTTGATCAGAGACCTTGGAGTAAAGCCCAAAACCATAATGTTCATAGCAGACAAACTTGAACCAAGCTTAGAAGGCCTAGTCCCTGGTATAAAGAGACTGACAAACACAGCCAGAAATGCTCGATCTGGAGAAGATAAAATTGATGACTGGAACCTTCTAAAGATTAAATCCTTGTGCACATCAAAAACTTTTCCCAACAGGGTGAAAAAGAAAAACTACAGATGGGGAACAACATTTGGTAATACTATCTCAGACAAAAGTCTCATAATGAAAGTTTACAGAATACTCTTGGGCCTCCACAAGAAAAAGACTGCTAACACATTACAAAATGAGCAAAAGACATGGAAAGACTTTTCACAGAGGAAGACATTTGGATGGCCAACAGACACATGAAGAAATGCTCAAAATCACTGGCAATAAGAGAGGTGCAAATCAAAACCACATTGAGATGCCATCTCACTCCATTAGCAGTGGCAAAATTTAACACGACAGCAAGTAATAAATGTTGGAGAGGATGTGGAGAGATAGGAACTCATATACTGTTAGGGGGTTTGTAAAATGGTACAACAACTCTGGAAGGCAAAATAAAAGCTGAACTCTCAGAAAGTTGACCATAGAAATTCAATACGACCCAGTTATTCCATTGCTTGGAATGTACTCTGAGAAAATGAGAACTGAGGCTCAAATGGAGATTTGTACAGCAATGTTCATAGTAGCTTTATTCACCATCACAAGAAAATGGAGACAGCACAGATGTCCAATCACAAATGAACGGATTGAGAAATTATGGTGTATTCACAAAATGGAATACTAGGCAGCACGCAGGATAAATGATTTCATAAATTACTACCTAACTTGGGAGGGACTGGAGAGCATTATGCTGAGGGAACTAACTCAGTCCTTTAAGGACAGATACTGTTTAAAACCATTATTGTAGGAGTATGAAGATCCAAGAGGTGGGGGGGGGAGGGTGGAAGCAGAGGGGGGGGGGCGGGGTGTGTGTGTGTGTGTGTGTGTGTGTGTGTGTGTGTGTGAATCATGTTGTTGTTGTTATGTGCCGTCGAGTCGTTTGCAACTCATAGCGACCCTATGTACAACAGCCCTAAACCGTGCTCTATCCCGCACCAATCTCACTGCCTCTGACAAACCCATCCCGAGTACCCCAGTCACTGAATCTATCCACCTCATAGAGGGTCTTCCCCTCCTGCGCTGTCCCTCTACTCTACCCAGCATGATGTCCCTCTCCAAGGACCCGTCCCTCCTGGCAACGTGTCCAAAGTATGTCAGACGAAGCCCCAGAATCCTTGCCTCCAAGGAGCAGCTTGGTTTAACCCTCTCTAGGATGAATCTGTTCGTTTTCTTGGCAGTCCATGGTACATTCAGTACTCTTCTCCAGCACCACAGTGCAAAGGCGTCATAAGATGACATAAATTGATGGGGGACTGTGAAGGAAATAGGAAAGATTTCGTGTGAAAAAACCATGTACATGAGTTTTATAAATAAACTAGTATAAAATAAAAATTGATAAAAACAAAAACCAAGAGAGCTCTGGTGGCCTAGTGGCAGGAAGCTGCACTGCAATCCCAGAGGTGCACAGTTCGAATCCACCAGATGCTCTGCTGGAGAAGGAGGGGCAATCTCCTCCTGTACCTGTCAGATTCAATTTAACGGTACACACACAAATAATAATAATAATAAAAATTTTAAAAACCCAAAACCCAAACAAAATCGTAATTGGTGACTGAAATGCTAAAGTTTGAAACCATGGAGGACTGGTAGTTGGAAGATATGGCCTTGGTGACAGAATTGAGGGCGGAGAGAGGGTGACCTGTGATTAGCTCCCAGATTCTTCACACTCTGCACCATGAGGGCTTCTCACTGAAGGGTAGTTGAAGGTGCCCTTGAGTTCTAAAGCCAAGTGCTGAAGTGCAGGGAGGTATACTGCTGGGAGGATGCGTCATTGCTGAAAAAGCACCTTTTATTTCTTTCAACTGTCTTTTGTTGTCCAGAAAATAGTTGAGCATATTGCCTTCCTCATGCTGGTCCAGCCAAGGACTGGCTTTGATGCGGGCGGTGCAGGTAATGGGCCCCGTAAGGTTCAGGGTCACATGGGAGGCAGCCAGGGCAGGGAATGGGGACAGGCTAAAGGTGACATGTGTCAGAGGAGTTCCATCCTCTCCTGCCCCCTGCAGCCCTGCTCAGCGCCACCCTTGGCTGCGTAGTTTCTGGGTTGTTGGGGGTGGAGGAAGAAGGAGCTGGAACACCTGGACTATACAGTCAGTGAACATGAGTGGTCTGAGGGTGCCTGTCTGAGGGGGCCTGTCTGAGGGGGGCTGCCAAAGGACTAGGGCTCCTGCCCATGCTGGGGGCCATGGCGGGGGGGGTAGAAGGCTCTGTGGTTCCACAGCTAGAGGAACTGGATGGTTAGACCTGGGAGGGACACTCAGGGGGATAGGTCTCTACTCAAGGATCCCCAGACCAAGGACAGGTGGAGTCAGAGAGGCAGCCAGACAAGTGGGGCCAGGAGGACTGGGCAAGAGATGAGGTGTGCTCAGTGCTTCTCCTGGGAAGAAGTCTCTGAGGGGACAGCTCCTGCCCCCTCAGTGTCCACTGGGCCAGCTGGAATGGTCTTGAAATTCATGCAACACAAGTGACGTGGTGTGTCTGCCTTCTGAATTCCTGGCCTGTGCTTCGCCCTGTCATGAGGAAACCAGCAGCTTTTAGCAGGTGTGGATGGGAGGCCAGCTTCCAGGGACACTGTCTTACTGTTGTCAGCCTTCACAAGCCCTAATGTGAGCATGACAGGCCACATTGTGTAGTCACAAAGGCCCTGGTGGTCCCAGGTCCCCTGGCTCCCGTCCTGGGCCGATTCTGTGAAGCTGGCCCCACTGGATGCTTTGCATGTGGGGACCGGATGGTCACGTTATGGACCAGCGATTCCATGTCATGTAGAAACCATCACACACTCGGGCCCTTCATAGGCAAACTCGGAAGCTCGCCGATTGAGAACAAGCCCAATAGCCTCCTGATTTGTTTATCTCGTGTGATGCTTCTGCTTTTCCAGGCTCGCTTTTCTCTGCACTCTGGCTTTGTCTTTCCGCATGAGCATGTGCTCCTTCTGCACAGATAATTGCGCCCCTGACAGCTGGTAGACTCTGCTCACTCTTCCTCTTCAGTAAAAATAGATGCTTTCTGATTGCAGCTACGGGAGGCTCTTCTGCATTTCCAAACACTCTATTCGTCTCCGACATGAAGCCTTACTCTTTCTTGAGAAAACCACGTTTTAGATGAACTCCCGGGAAGTCAGAGCAGAGGGCAGTGATATTTTTATCTAACTCCTAGATCACGTGCAGCTCTGATGGTGCAGTATTTAAGTGTTTGTCTGCTGACCCAAAAACCTACCAGCCACTGTGCTGATTGTTGTTGTTATGTGCAGTCGAGTCACTGGCGACTCATGGAGACCCCACGTACAACAGCCCTAAATCCTGCTCTGACCTGCATCAATCTCACTGTCTCTGACACCCCCACCCCCACTATCCCAGTCACTGAATCAATCCACCTCATAGAGGATCTTCCTCTCATGTGCTGTCCCTCCACCCTCCCAAGCATGATGTCTATCTAAAAGGACCTCTCCCTCCTTACAACATGTCCAAAATATGTTCAAAATCTCAGAATCCTTGCCTCAAAGGAGCAGCCTGTTTAACTCTCTCCAGGATGAACCTGTTTGTTTTATTTGCAATCTATCGTACATTCAATACTCTTCTCCAGCACCACAGCTCAAAGGCGTCCATTCTTTTTCTATCCTCCCTAGTCATTGTCCAGCAATCTGATGCATAAAAAGTGATTGCAAAGACCATAGCCTGTATCAGACACACCTTAGTCTCCAGAGAGACACCACTGCTCTTCAGTACTTTGGAGAGGTTGCTAACAGCAGACTTTCCCATCGCAATACGTCTTTTAATTTCCTGGATCCTGGTGCCAAGAGTGTTGACTGTGGAGCCAAGCAAACCAAAGCTGTGGACAATCTTAATCTCTTCACCATCCATCCTGAAGCTGCAATCAGCCCAGTGGTGAGAATCTTTGTTTTCTTGGTATTGAGCCTCTCAGGTCCTCCTCAGTTTCAGCAGGCAGGGTTGTGTCATCTACATAACACAGATTGTTGATAGATCTTCCACCAATCCTGATGCCGTATTTCTTCTCATAGAGCCCAGCTTCCTGGATAACCTGTTTTGCAAAAAGATTGAAGAGGTATGGTGACAGGACACATCCCTGGCATACACCCTTCCCAATTTTGAACCATTCGGTGTTATCCTGCTCTGTTCTGATGACTGCCTCTTGGTCCAAGTATAGGTTTCACATTAGCATGATTAAATGTTCTGGGATTCCCATTCTTCTCAGAGTCAGCCACAGTTTGTTATGATCCACACAGTCAAACGCCTTTGCATAATCAATGAAACACAGGTAGACATTCCTCTGGTGCTTCCAGGTTGATTTTTTTTATGTTGTTGCTGTCAGCACAGTACATAGAGAAAGGTTTACATGCCGAGAGACTCAGTCCAGGGTGGTTCCCAGGGAGCAGAAAGCAGGGGAGTAGAAAGTGGAGACTAGACAATGAACACAGACTGGGCAAGTGAAGGGAAAGGCAGCGTGCAATGAATGAAGGATCAGAGTGTGTGTGTGGTGGGGGGAGGGGGGACCAGATTGTGCATGAGGACAGATTGGAGGAAAGCCAATGTGCTTTGTAAAATTTCACTAAAATCACAATTTTAAAATACATACCTAGACAGGAAAATTGTATGTGCCAAATTGACTATGTCCTGGTTCTGTTGTTGCTGTTGTTATGTGTCATTGAGTCACCTGTAACTTATAGAGACCCTATATGCAATAGCTCTGAACTCTGCCCTGTCCTGAGCCAGTCTCACTGTCTCTGACAGACCTACCCTCCTTAACCCCAGTCACTGAGTCAATCCATTTCATCCAGGTTCTTCCTCTCCTGCGTTGTCCCTCAACCTTTCCAACCATTACTTCTCAAGGAATGGTCCCTCCTGGCCAAAGTATGTGAGACAGAGCTTCAAAATCCTTGCCTCCAAGGAGAAACTTAGTTTCACTGTCTCTAATATAGACCTGTTTGTTCTCTTGGCGGTCCATGGTATGCTCAATATTCTTCTCCAGCACCACAGCTCAAAGGTATCAGTTCTTTTTCTGTCATCCTTAGTAATTTTCTAGCTCTCTGATGAATAGCAAGTAATTACAAAGATCATAGCCTTGATCAGGTGCACCTTAATCCCTAGGCTGACATTATTACTCTTTAGCAGTTTGGAAAGGTCCCTGACAGCAGATTTTCCTAATGCAGTCCTGTCTTTTGATTTCCTGACTGCTGGTGCCAAGAGTGTTGATTGTGGAGCTTAGCAAAAGGAAATTGTTAAAAATCTCAATCTCTTCTCCATATCATAGTGCTACCGATTGGCCTACTGGTGAGAATCTTTGTTTTCTTGATGTTGAGCTTCAATCCATATTGAATATTACAGTCTTTGACCTTCTGCTGCAAACACTTAGGTCCTTTTCAATTCCAGCAAGCAGGGTTGTGTTATCCGCATAACACAGGTTGTTGATGAGTCTTCCTCCAATCCTAATGCCACATTCTTCCTCATAAAGCTCAGCCTCTCAAATAATCTGTTGTGCATACAAATGGAAAAGGTGTGGAGACAGGATGCGTGTGTGCAGCACACCTTTACTGATTTTGAACCATACAGTGTTTCCCTGCTTTGTTCTGAGGATTGCTTCCTGCTGCGAGCATAGGTTTCACATGAGCACAATCAAGAGTTCTAGGATTCCCATTCTCCTCAAGGTTAGCAGCAATTTGCTGTGATCCACACACTCAAATGTCTTTGTGTAGTCAATGAAACACAGAAAGACATTGCTCTGGGACTCTCTGCTTTCAGCCAAGATCCAACTGGCGTTGTCAGGATTCAGAGCAAGACAAGAGATCCTGGTTCTGAGTGTCATGCCATCCAGTGCTAGAAATCCTGTTGGAAGCAAGAGTGGCCTCCACTTCCTAAACAACACGCCTCTGGAAACTCTATGAACTTTAAGGAAGGAAGATAGTTATAAAAAGACTCCAGGTCTTTTGTTCACAGTGTCACTATGAGTCATGCTCAATTTGATGGCGACCAACGACAACAACAGATCCTTCTAGGATGTTGAGGTGGGCTTAGAAGAATTGACGTAATGACGTGATCATCCTGTGATGTCATCTGTGTCATTAGCCAATCAGTTACAAGTGAGTTACAGTGGCATATGGCACAGTTCTGGTGTGATCTAAGGGGGCTTCCCTGGGTGTCGCCAGCATCACCTTGTATCTTACAAGAGATAAAAGGAGTGAGAAGTGGACAGAGAAGGGGGACCCCATTCTCCCTAAAACAGAAGAGCAAAGGGCAGAGTGTGTCCTTAGGATCCAGGAAACTCCCAGAATCAGGAGACACAGGGAGAAAATGCCTTCCTGGGCACCAGTATCCTGAACGCAGACTTCTCACTTCCAAATACAGGAGAGAGGTGGGCAGTCTCCTCCGTGAGATTCACCCTGGACTCCTGCTGGAGGGTCAGCTGGGACTCAATGGTGCATTATGATCACAGTCTTCTGTTGTGAGAGGGTATGTTTTGGCTGAATAATGTCATCCCCGTGGGGTGTCTGTTACAGCAGCATCAGAGAACTCAGACTGAGAAGAAGAACAAAGGAAGTGGAAGCCGTAGGAGAAAGTACATGTGATGGACACAGCGTTTTGTGGTCAGTCCTGAAAACCCTGTTACCACAGGCACATCTGCTGTGAGGTGTGCTGAATCAGTGCTGACTCACTGGACTTCCTCCCGCCGGCTTCCTCCTCCCTTGTTGTGCACTCTCTCTGCCTCAGTCAAACCCACCTCCGTATCTGCAGCGGTCAGACGTCCGCCCCCTCGGCTCTGCAATTGCCGACCTCTCCCTGAAGTGCTTAACGGCCAGATAGCCGCACGATGAGTTTCTGTGCTCTTAGCTCTCTAGGGCTGGAACAGGGAACTTCCAGAAATTCAAGGTGGATTCAGAAGAACTCGTGGCACAAGGGATGCCATTGCTGATGTCAGAGGAATCTTGGCTGAATGCAGAGAGCACCAGAAGATTTATTTGTGTTTTGACTAAGCAAAGGCATTTCACTATGTGGATCATCGTAATTGTAGATAACATTGAGAAGACTGGGAATCCCAGAATTCTTAGTTGTGCTCACGTAAAATCTTTACAACGCCCAAGAAGCAGTTCCCAGAACAGAACAAGGAAACAGCACAGTTTAAAATCAGGAAAGGTATATATCAATTTAGAAGGGGCCGTGGTACTAGGGATATCGTTGCTGATGTTAGATGGATCTTGGCTGCAAGCAGAGAATACCAGAAGAATGTCTATCTGTGTTTCATTGATTATGCAAAGGCATTTGACTGTGTGGATCATAACAAACTGTGGCTGACTCTGAGAAGAATGGGAATCCCAGAACATTTAATTGTGCTAATACGAAACCTATACTTGGACCAAGAGGCAGTAGTCAGAACAGAGCAGGGCAACACTGCATGGTTCAAAACTGGGAAGGGTGTACGCCAGGGATGCATCCTGTCTCCATACCTTTTCAACCTGTATGCAGAGCAGATTATCCAGGAGGCTGGGCTCTATGAGGAGAATTGTGGCATCAGGATTGGTGGAAGGTCTATTAACAATCTCCGTTATGCAGATGACACAACCCTGCTTGCTGAAACTGAGGAGGACCTCATGCACTTGCTCCGAAGGGTCAAGGACTGCAGCCTTCAGTATGGACTGAGGCTCAATGTCAAGAAGACAAAGATTCTCGCCACTGGACCAATTGGCAGCGTCAGGATGGATGACGAAGAGATTGAGAGTGTTCACAGCTTCAGTTTGCTCGGCCCCACAGTCAACACTCTTGGCACCAGCAGTCAGGAAATCAAAAAGCGTATCGCGATGGGAAAGTCTGCTGTTAGGGACCTCTCTAAGGTACTCAGGAGCAACAGTGTCTCTCTGGAGACTAAGGTGCACCTGATACAGGCCATGGTATTTGCAATCGCTTGTTATGCATCAGAGAGTTGGACAATGACTAGGGAGGACAGAAGGAGAGTGGATGCTTTTGAGCTGTGGTGCTGGAGAAGGGTACTGAATGTACCCTGGACTGCCAGGAAAACAAACAGATTTATCTTGGAGAGGATTAAACCAAGCTACTCCTTGGAGGCAAGGATTCTGGGGCTTCGTCTGACATACTTTGGACATGTTGCCAGGAGGGACGGGTCCTTGGAGAGGGACATCATGCTTGGGAGGGTTGAGGGGCAGCGCAGGAGGGGAAGACCCTCTTTGAGATGGATTGATTCGGTGACTGGGGTCATCGGGATGGGTATGTCAGAGGTGGTGCGGTTGGCGCAGGATAGAGCAGGGTTTAGGGCTGTTGTGCATAGGGTCGCTATGAGTCGGAAACGACTCGACGGCACATAACAACAACAACATTCTTTCTTACGCTTCTTCAGTTTGTATGCTGAGCAAGTCATTTGAGAAGCTAGAATATATGAAGAAGAATGTGGCATCAGGATCAGAGGAAGACTGATCAACCCCCCGTGTGAGGCAGATAACACACATTACCTTCTGAAAGTGAAGACGACTTTAATAATGTGCAGCAAAATACCAAAGGAGATCAAAGCCTTCTAGATGAATTACATCTCAACATCAAGAAAACAAAAATCCTCCCCACTGGACCAGTAGACAGCATCGTGATAAATGGAGAAACACTGAATTTATCAATGATTTCCTCTGTCATGCTTAGTCATTGTCTAGCTTTCAGATGCATACAAAGTAACTGGGAAAAAAAATCATGGTTTGGATCAGATGTGCCTTAGTCTTTAAAGTGATAACTCTGCTTTCTAGTACTCTGAAGAGGTTCCTCTTGGCTACTAGGAACATGGGTCTTGATTATGGATCCAAGCAAGATGAAATTGTTGGCAACTGCAAGCTTTTCTCTGTTTAACGTGATGTTAACTCCTGGCCCAGTGATGGGGATTTTGTTTTCTTGGTGTTGAGAGGCAATCCACGCTGAAGACTGCAGTCCTTGAGCACCTTCAGTGTATGCTTCAAGTCCTCACTTTCAGCTGCAAAATGCAAGTTGTTGATGGATCTTGCTCTGATCCTGATGCCACCTTCTTCTTCTTCTTCATGTAGTCCAGCTTCTTGAATTATTTGCTCAGCATGCATTGAACAGATATCGAGAAAGGATACAACCTCGATGCACTCCTTTCTTGATTTTAAACCATGCTGTCTTCCCTTGCTCTGTTCATCCAACAGCTTCTTGTCTAGATGTAGATTTTGCATGAGCACAATTAAGTGTTCTGGGATCCCCACTCTTCTCAATGTTAGCCATAATTTGTTGTAGACATCCTTCTGGTATTCTTTGCCTTCTGTCAAGATTCATCTGATATCAACGATGATATACTTGGTGCCACAGCCTCTTCTAATCCTGCCTTGAATTCTGACAGATCTCTGTTGATGTATTGTTGTAGCTATTTTGAAATAATCTTCAGCAATAAACTGTTTGCATGTGATACCCATGATATTGTTCAATAATTCCCACACTGTTGGATCTCCATTTTGGGGAATGGGAATAGGTGTATGCTAGGCAAATAAAAATATCCACACAAAGCAATGGAAGAGAAAGTTTTAACTACTGCAAGTAGTAAATAGATATGGATTGAAAATATGGTTATTAAGTGACTGGGCTGCTACCAGTCACACAGGGACAGACTATCGATTACTTGATGGACATAGAGGGAGAATCTGATGACTTGAAAAAGAAAATGAGTTTAAATCTCACCGCATAAGGACACACCATTAGTTAGGGATAATGAAAATATTCACTGCTGAATTATAAAACCATTACAAGAATGGGTGAAAGAGCACTTCCCATATTTAGGTGAAAACTTGTCTGGTGGTCAGTGGATAACTTTTCTCCTGGATTTTTACTTTTGTTTATCCCAAATGCAAGTGATTTACATTCTAGCAGAATAAATTACTTTAATTATGTTAAGATATATATAAATCTCAAAACTGGATACACTGTCATTGAGTCAATTGCAACCCACAGCAAGTCTCTTTGGGGTTTCAAGGCTGTTAAATCTTTACAAGACAAAACTGCTTATCTTCCTCAAGGAGGGGGTGGTGGGCTCGAACCACTGACCTTCGGGTTAGAAACTCCACACATACTGTACTACAACATAAAAGTCTCCAGGCTAACTGTTGTTAAGTGCACAGTTTGATGATAATAATTATGTTTACAACTCTGTGAAACCACAGCCAGCGTTTATTTCCAAGTGTTTCCATCACCCAAACAGAAATCATAGAGCAAGAACTCACCGCCGGCTGCCCGCCCAGCCCCAGACACCCACTCGTCCACTTTCTGGTTCCACGAGATTGCTGCTTCTAAATATTTAATGTTAAGTGGGGCCATGTGGTAGTTAGTGAAATGTTTTCAAAGCTGGTCCACATAGTAGCAGGTTCTAGAACGTGGCTCCTTCTGTGGCTCTGAAGAGTCTTCACGGAGAGACAGCATTTTGTTTGTCAATTCTTCTCTACAGACAAGGAAGAGGAAGCAATAACTTTTTAAGCATTAGAGGCTGGAAGCCGAGGGATGAGGATGTGCAGGGGGAGGAGGGATTAATCATTGGGTTGTACAATGTGATGGGGGGTGAGGGAAATGGGAAAAATTGGTTCAAATTTATATTCAAGTTTTGTAAATAAGTTAGTAAGAAAGGAAATATTTTTTTTTAAAAAGTAATCACAAAGGATAAACTAATCGATTTGTTTAAGGACATTTAAAAGCTGGAAACCTTTTCAACCTGTATGCAGAACAGATCATCCGGGAGGCTGGGCTCTATGAGGAGGAATGTGGGGTCAAGATTGGTGGAAGATCAATCAACAATCTGCATTATGCAGATGACACAACCCTGCTCGCTGAAACTGAGGAGGACCTGAAGCACCTGCTGCAGAGGGTCAAGGACTGCAGCCTCCAATATGATTTGAAGCTCAATGTCAAGAAGACAAAGATTCTCACCACTGGACCAACTGACAGTACCAGGATGGATGGTGAAGAGATTGAGATTGTTCACAGCTTTAGTTTGCTTGGCTCCACAGTCAACACTCTTGGCACCAGTAGCCAGGAAATTAAAAGGCGCATTGTCATAGGAAAGTCTGCTGTTAGGGACCTCTCCAAAGTACTGAAGAACAATAGTATCTCTCTGAAGACTAAGGTGCGTCTGATACAGGCCATGGTCTTTGCAATCACTTGTTATGCATCAGAGAGTTGGACAATGACCAAGGAGGATAGAAGGAGAATTGATGCCTTTGAGCTGTGGTGCTGGAGAAGAGTATTGAGAATACCATGGACTGCTAGGAAAACAAACAGATTCGTCCTGGAAAGGGTTAAACTGGGTGGCTCCTTAGAGGCAAGGATTCTGAGACTCCATCTAACATACATTGGACATGTTGCAAGGAGGGACTGGTCCTTGGAGAGGGACATCATGCTTGGGAGGGTGGAGGGACAGCGCAGGAGAGGAAGGCCCTCTATGCGGTGGATTGATTCAGTGACTGGGGTAATCGAGATGCGAGTGTCAGAGACAGTGCGATTGGCACAGGACAGAGCAGAGTTTACGGCTGTTGTACATACGGTCACTATGAGTCGCAAACAACTTGATGGCACATAACAACAACAACAACAACTAGTACCTGAAAATAAGGGTAAATATTTGCAACAAGCACGTTTTCTTACCAATGACTAAGAAGATGGAGCAGACTTGACACTCTCCTCTTTGTACACACAGAACATCACTCTGAGCTGGAACCAGCTCTCAGAACCACCAACAAGTATAATACAAGATTGGAAACAGGAAGAAAAATCTAAATGTTCATTGCTGTTGTCTACTGTCGAGTCAGAACCAACCCACAGCTGACCCTCCAGTAGGCTTTCAAAGGCAGTTAATCAAACAGGAGGAGAGTGCACATCTTTCTCCAGCAGAGCAGCGGGTAGGATTCAAACCGTGTACCTTCAGGATTACAGTGCAGCTCCTTCCACTCGGCCACCAGACCTGGGGCCTGGTGAAAAGTTCACTAGCAAGAAGTTATTTATGAAGTAGCTCTCTTCTCTTTGCTTAGAATTTAAAAAATATCTACATTTTTCCCTGTTGAGAGGAATGAATCTTTTAAAGTAGAAAGTGAAATCATTATCCATATATTTCATTATGTATCCGTAACACTTCTGATGTTTTTCAACTACATTTTAATGAGCCATCTGCTCAGAAATTATTTTCAAAAATTGAGAAATTGGTAATTGGGTAAATTATAGACTTGTTTCTGCTCATGCCGTAAGTGCTGTGACTGTGCATATCTAAGCGATGCTCTGAGAAGCGAGGCGGTGAGGCGAGCATGAAGACGGCACCCTGACAGCAGCTCCAGGGGCCACGTAGGACAGACGCGTGCTCTCTGATGGGCTCTTAGAGAGAAGAGAAGCGTGCGTTATGGTGTAGCCTGGAGGAACATTTTCAAAGGGATAAAAAGAACCAGATCCATCTGGACCAGATCAAGACAAAACGCTGCAGGGTGTCTCAGGACGAGAGGAAGCCTGGAATATTGTCAGGGTTGATACAGCAGGTGGGCCGAGTCCAGAGTGTGAGTCAGCAGACGGTGGGAGCACAGCCGTGGGGAGGATTCAGGTGCATGAGCAGGACCGAGCTCAGGCGTGGGGTCACCCGGCGGCCACCTGGTGCTTCTTAGACATTCGCTGTCATCCCTGGGAATATAGCATCCTCCCAGTTTCCTGGGGCCAACTGGAATGGCCAGATGCCACCAGCCATGGCTCAAAACAAAATCCTCACTGTCAGATGGAAGGCTAGGTCTAAAATCAAGATGTGGTCCTTCTGGAAGTTCAGAGGGGGAACCTGTTCCATGCTGCGCCTCGTCGTGTCTGGAGATCCATGGCTTGTCGCTCCGGCACTCTGACCTCTGCCTCCATCTTCATGTGGCCAGTGCCGTTGATTGAACTGTGTACCCCCAAATGCTGTTGTTTTTGTTGTGAGGTGCTGGTGAATTGAATATGACTTACAACGACCCTGTTAACAACAGGTCTGTACCCCGTCCTGTCCTGCACCGTCTTCGCACTTCCTGATACACTCGAGCCCATTGCTGCGGTCACTGTGTCAGTCCACCTGGTGGAGAGTCTGCCTCTCTTTTGTCATCCCTCCACCTTTCCCAGCATCATGTCCTCCAAGGAATGGCCTCTCCTAGCAACATGTCCAAAACGTGTGAGAGGAGGCTTCACCGCCCTTGCGTCTAAGGCGCGCTCTTGCTGCACTTTGTCCGAGACACCTCTCTGTTCGTTTGTCCGTCCATAGTGTTCTCCTCCAACATCACAGCTCAGAGGCATCTGTTTCATAGTCTTTCTTCACTCTTCAGCTCTCAGATGCACAGCAGAGTGATTGAGAAGACCACGGCTTGAATCAGACACTCCTTTGTCTTTAAACTGCCATCACTGCTCTTCCTGACTTTGGAGAGGTCCCTGGCAGGGGACTTTCCCAGTGCAATACATCTCCTGGTCCGGCAGCTGGTATCAAGGGCATTGATTGTGGATTCAAAGAAGAGGAAATCCTTGACAGTTTCCCTCTTTTTTTCCATCTATCATGATGTTGCCTATCAATCCAGGGGGAGGATTTTTGTCTTTTGATGTTAAGTTGCAATCCATGTTGAAGGTTGAAGTCTCTGACCTTCATGTCCCGCTCTTTCCCCAAGTGTGTCATCTGCCCCTGAATGCCGGTGTGCAATGATATAACGTGGGTGGAATGACCCCCCCTGGCTGATAGACCAGATAGCTGTCAAGGGTTATGGCTGGGATGTCACAGCCCTTAACCCTACCACGGCCCTGAGCTAGGAGAGAAGTGCCTTGGGTCAGCCTGTGACTGTTTATCTCACTAGGACAAAGAGACGAGGGTGAGTGGAGGGTGGGAAGAACTGGTACCATCAGGGAAGACTAGCTCGGAGTACAGCGTGTCCTTCTGCATGGGTCTCTGTACGTGGACGCTCCAGGCAAAGTCTTGGCACGCGGAAATCTCTAAAGAACACCTAGACTGAGGGGAACAAGCACTTTTCTCCAGGACCAGCAGAGAGCAGACCTTCTCCCGGAGCCGGAGCCCTCACTCTGGACTTCCAGCCCCTTTTAGAGGCTGTAAGAGAAGAAGTGTCCATTTGTCAAAGCCGTCCGTGCGTGGTATCTCCGCCACAGCAACACGAGATACTGAGACAGCTGTCTTCCTTCTGCATCTCTGTGTGTCTGTCTCTAAGTGGACCCCACCCCCAGGTTAAGACCCTGACTATTCTAGCGTGACCTCAGGTTAACATGATAACTGTTCCCAAGCAAGGTCACATGCACGGGTTCCAGGGGTTAGGGTTTCAAGAGATCGTTTCAAGGACACACTTCAATCTCTCACGACACCAGCATGGTGGTCAGTATCGGTAACGTGCCTGTGGTTCACAGTCCCCATCAATCCTCAGCTTCCCACGGCTGCAGGGCCCGCAGCAGGACTGTCGCACCGATTGGCACAAGTGACAGAAAGTCCCCCAGGCAGGGAGGACGAGCCTCATCCTCCCACCAGCTGGCCTGTGGACAGAATCAGAGGCGAGGGCCTGGGATGCTGCGGTGAGCAGAAGAATAGGGTGACTGGCCTTGAAACTGTGGTTCTTGGCAATGAGCATCGTGTGTTCACGGGACCTGAGGAGTAGGAGGACCCAGAGGTGGGGCAGTCGGCAATCTCCTGTGCTGCGTCAATCTCATCCCGCTGTTGTTGATTGTGATCGACTTGTTTATCCTCCCTCTACCTGTCTCTAACAGTTAACTGACAAATACCAATTTCATTATTCTATTATTGATCAAAAGGCATCACAGGATGACAAAGCAAAATATTACAATGAAATGTGCAAGGAGCTAGAGTGGGAAAGTCAAAAGGGCCGAACCCGTTCAGCATTTCTTAAGCTCAAGGAACTGAAGAATAAATTCAAACCTAGAGTTGTTACAATCAAGGATTCTTTGGGCAGAATGTTAAATGATCCAGGA
>NW_006399774.1:22056693-22104226 GCF_000299155.1 Elephantulus edwardii
AACAACAACAACAACAATTGTTGATCTGTCTACATTTCATAATTAACTACATAAAAATGATTTTATTATTCCACCATTGTTGACCTGCCTACCTACCATCCACATCTCATAATTAGTATGTAAATGCTCATCATTCTTATTCTATTAATGTTGACCAGTTCCTGGAGAAGGATATCGTGCTTGGTGAGAAGAAGATCAATAAGTAAAAGGAAGACCGTTCAGGATCACACTGGCAGTGTGGCCACAACAATGGGCCCCAGAGCCAGGCAGGTCGGGCTGTTGTCCACGGGTCACTAGGACTTAAGAGGATGGTGCCACGTAAAGCAGATTGGGCTGTTCTCCGTGGGTCACTAGGAGTTGGAACTGACCCACTGTCAGCGAGTGATTTTCATCCTTCAAGTCTCACCTTCCCAGTTCTTCCACATCCCTGTGTACCATGCCCATCCTTCAGACACAGTTCTCCCAGAATACATCAGTCATGAAGGATCACGTGGCTGTGGCCACTGTGGACACTTCATTAAAAAGGACCCATCTCTCTCTCTGTTTTCACCTCTTTTGACTGTATTTCTAGACTTGTACTGAGTCTTTACAATCAATGAATATAGTATGATTATTCACTTAGTTTTCAAAATTTTCTTTCAACAGTATTTTGCAGTTTTCAGCATGGAAGTCTTACGGGTTTTTCCCTATGTTTATTTTTCAACACTTTAGCTTTTTAATGTCATTGTAAGTGGAGTAGTTTTAAATTTGCAGATGTTGTTATTCTTTTGTTATAATTGGAACGAACTCATTGTCTACCCTCCAGGGGGTTTTCAGAGTTTGTCGACTGCACAGGAAAAGATTGCTCCTCTTTCTTCCTCACAGTGGCTGGTAGACTCGAACCACATGCCTTTAGGTTGGCAGTGCAACTCCTTACAAGGAAGCCACCAGTGTTTTCAAAACAGAGACGGCTTTTCTCTTCTCTATCACGCCTTTGTCTGTTCACCTTGTCTGGGATGGTGAGAGCAGCGTGCAAATTGATGAGTGGCTGCTGCTGCTGCTGCTGTTGGTTTTTGTTAGACACCGTCAGTGTGAAGACACAGTCTCACATCCTCACTCCTGCAGGACACATGAGCTGTAATTCTTCCAAGGCAGACTCAGTCTTTCTCCTGGCAGTTCACGGTATATTTAGTACTTGGTGCTATCATCACAATTCAGAATCATCACTCCTTCTTCGTGCTGTCTAAAGAAAGAAAATCAGATAAAATTAAGTGAGATCTCTATGTTCTACTTTCTAACAAACGCCCACCATTAAGGGAATTCATCCTCAAAATGAGAGCTGGCGGAAAGCCTCTCTGTCTAAGGAACAGGAGGACAACCGACAAACTGCACACGCGCGTTCATTCATTATCATGGGGATTGCTAGTGTCTTCTCAAGGTATGACCTTCGCTTTGGAGAAGAGAAGGGGGAGTGTTAGGTAGAAAAAAAAGAGGAAGGAGGGAGAGAGAGAGGGAGGGAGGGAGGTAGAGAAAGGGAGAGAGAGAGGGAGAGAAGGGAGGGAGAGAGAAAGGGAAGAGAGGGAGGGAGGGAGGAAGGAAGGAAGGAAGGAAGGAAGTCCCAAGAAACGAATAGACCTTTATTGCGTGATCTGGGAGACCTGCTCACAGAGGTCAACATGGTGCAAGGGCAGTCAAGGATGGTTTCTTTTTATAGGAGGACCAGGGAAGATGGTATTTTGCTCAGAATTTGGGCTGTTAGTTAACCTGGGTATGGCTTTTTGTGATGAGGCCCAGATCCTTATCAGGATCCATTGTCTGGTCTGGTGTCTGTCCTTGTCCCCTTAGACATTAGGGTTCATCAGGGGTGATCAGGCCTAGGGCCACTCTGGACCCTCGAGGGCAAGGAGCAGGGGCAGCATTATCTCTAGCTACTTCCTGCTGAACTCGGGTGACACTGGGGACTAGTGTTGGTTTCCTGTAAGGTCTGAAGAAGGAGCATCATTTTCATGTGCTCTTGGGAAGTGGCTCAGGAGATGGTAGAAGTGAGGCAGTCTACTAAAAATTTCTGAAAGGTATTTGTAAAACAGGGAACAAGAGTTAAAAGAAAAAGGATGATTAGAAAAGGAGTTAGGATGGGGAATAGCCAAGAGGGAATTCCTAGTCGCCTCTAGGTCCCTGATTATCTATTTAGGAAGTTAGCTTTGTCTCTCAATTTTTTTATCCCATCTCTAACTACTCCTGATTAGTGTAGAAACAACAGTTTGAAGGGGATTAGGTGGAGGGATTTTTTGGGTAATGCTCAAATTTTGAGGAGGACTAGGGATAATGATTTGGCCCAGTCTAAGTGACTTTGGGAAGCTAGTTTGGTCAGCATGTTTTTGATTGTGTGGTTGTTGTTCTACCTTGCCAGATGACTCGGGGGTCATAGGGAATGTGGAGTTTCCAGGGAATTTGTAGGCTGTATGACTCCTTGAGTGAGGGCTGTTGTGAACTCTGGGCTAGTGTCTGACTGTAAAGGGGTTAGAATGGTGGTATGATTTCTGAGAGGAGTGAGGGAAAGAGAGAGAGTGATGGTGAGACAGAAAAAGTCCATGATTGAGTAAATCTTGAAGGGAGTGAGTAGAGGTTACAGTGAATAGCTGACAGAATGTTATCTTGTTGGCCTCAAGGATTAAGACCTTGGGGGAAGACCCGCTCACATCAGTTGAGATGATGCGTGTGTGTCCAGGTCTGTCCAGGTAAATGCAAACAAGGGCTATGAGGAAAGGTGGGGAGGTTTTTTTAAAAAGCATCCTAAGGACTATGGGCTGGGAGTGAAAGACTGGATTTGTGACAGGAAAGTATAAGGGTTTGGAACAATCGGACAGGTGGGGATAATGACTGCACTGATTCTACGGAGATCCTGAACCAGACAATATTGACCATTAGGGTTTTTCTTACTCCAAGGATGGGGGGGACTATGGGGGGATGCATGAGAGCTAATAGGTGGGATTTGACAAGAAGGTGGATTGTGGCTTTAAGTCCTCTGAGAGTTTCTGCTTTCAGAGGGTTTTGTGCAAGGGTAATGGAGGCGTAGGGATTTGTTTTTAGTGAAACAGAAACTGGGGCAGGGCGAGGCAACCTGTGGTTTAGAGATTTCACAAACAACAGGATTGATACTGGGGTGATCAGGGGGTAAGGTGGGGGATTTTCTCCAGTAGGTGTGGGGGGTAATGGGTGTAGTTCGGAGGCTGCTGAGAAAGGGAGAGATGGAGGAAAGCGCCCATTCTGTGGAGTAAATCTCAACCTAAAAGAACTGCTGGGCATTGGAGCCCAATGAGAAAAGAATGGGTGGCTGAGAGAGTCTTAGATTCCGAGATGGTCAGGGGAGTAATGTGGGGTCATTTACGGCTCCTGATACCCCCGTTATGCACTGATTCCGTTTTAGGAAAGACCGCGCCATTCTGTGAGAAGGGAGAGGGTTGCCCCTGTGCCAACCACGGAAGTACAGGGTTTTCCAGCCACCTTTCTCGTTACCGTAGGTTCCTTGTCTTCAGTATCGGAGCATGGGAACCTCGGATTCCTCATTCCAACAGGTGGAGTAGTGGGCGTTCAGGTCTGGATGGCAGCTGTGGCCAAGCTCGGGGTGTCCTGGCTTGAGGACAGTCCATTTTCCAGTGACCCCATTGACCACACATAGGGCAAGGTTTGGAAGGAGGCCACAGGTGAGAGCTGGTGTTATCCCCGTGTCCAGGAGAGCATGCCCCTGGGGGAAAGCCACCCAGGAGGACTGCTATTTGGCTGAAGTGTAGGGATAGAGTTTGGTGAGGGACTGATTTGGGGGTTTTGAAGAGACAAAGCCAGAAGGTAGTATCTGGCTTTCATGTGTTTCCCCCTTTTTCATTTGGTGTCTTTGTCCCTACTGTTAGACTTTAAATACTGCCTTAAGCAGTTCCTGTTGGGACGTGTGGGGACCCTGTTCTAGTTTTCGGAGTCCTTTGACTCTGGGGCTCACTGGCCTACGAATTGTACATGAAGGAAGAGAAGGCCTTGCCGGGGGGGGGGGGCGGTTTAGGCTGGTATATTTGGTGATAACTTCAATTAAATCGGCTAAAAAGAGGGTGGGATTTTCATTTTGGTCTCGGGTGGTTTAAGTTTTTCATGACTACCTTGCATGTGGGCATTTTTTTTCATCCTGTCGAGGAGGCAGGTGATCACATGATCTCTCCTGTGAATGAGTAGGTCTCCTGACAATCCAGTTAGGTTCAGTAGAGGAAATAGCCTCATCGTGACAGGGTTGGTGTCTCAATTTTGGCAACGTAGGGTGTCGGCCTGGATGCGGGCAGCTTGCGGGATACAGGATCTCATCCAGAGGAAGGTAGAGGTGAGAATATAATATAAATCACTGCAGGTGAAGTGATAAGCTTGGGTCAGTCTAAGGAGGTCTTTTCGGAAGTAGGTGGGATTTTCTGAGAAGGAGCCTCGACAGTCCTCTGTCTGAGGTATGTCTGTTATTGAGAAGGGAGCATGGACTTTAATGGGGCCTTCTGGTCTAGCAACCTCCCTGAGATGGAACATTCCTCAGGGTTGATTGGCTGCATTGTGAGAGCAGGTAATAGGTGGTGAGGGAACAGGAAGGGAGCAAAGGGCTTTAGTGAGACTGGAGGGGCTAGTGGACTGGTAGGTGGGATTGGTCTGAGCTTTTGGGGTGAATAGTATTTGAGGGAGAAAGGAATTGGGGTGTTGTTTCACTGGATTAGGGTTACAGAAGAGGGTGGTGTCTTATCTGCGAGGTCAGGGTCAGGAAAGGGAAAAGGTGGTGGTGTAGTTTCAGGGAGTTTTTGTTAGACTCTTGGCTGGGAAGTTCGTCATGGAAGCTTGAAAGGCTGAACAGATGAACATGGAGACGGACGTGAGCACAGTGGGAAGAATGCTTGGACGGAGCGGACCTCTGACCATTTGCCGTGTTGGTGAAGGAAATCATGCGTGTCTTGGAGGACAGATGGGTCAGATGTACCAAATTCAGGCCAGGAATGCTGGCCATCCAGAGAGGACACAAACGGAAAATGCGTTGTTTGGTTTTCTCATTTTAGATGAGGCATAAGGCCGAGAGTATGCAAGCTTTTTTAAAAGACAGAACAAGAGACAGTCTTCTGCGACAGAAAGTCCAGCCCCCTTATTGAGGTAAACAAGTCTGTGGGCGTGTAGAATCCGGCAGAACAGAATCTCTCCGACTGCCAGAAACTTGTCAAACATATAGATCCTTCTGACAACCAAGAAAGCATCCTCTCATCGTCAGGAGGGGGCCCTTGGGGCCTGAGAGGAGGGGGTGGGATAACAGAAAGGGGAGTAATCAGCCCCTGGTGCCTCAGGGAGTGACCGTGGTCTCTTACCACCATTGGAGGAATGGCCTTCGGGGGTTGAGAGTTGAGGCCAGTGTTGCAAGTTGTCGAATTCAAATGGCAAATGGCCTTCTACCTTTGGGACCAGTAGGAAAGTTGAGAAGAAAGGAGGATAAGGTGGAGAGGGAGAAGTGTTGGCCTGTTTTGGAGGGTACAAGCCACACCAGTAAAGAGTTTAGATAGGCTCTCGTGCCACGCAAGTAGCATAGGCTGCCAAAGCCGCTCTTAAGAAAGCAGGTAAGCCTCGGGTCATGAACTGGCCGCTGATGAGCTATTAGTGAGCTTGCCAGGCAGGCTTGCTCTCCAGGCTGGCCAGTTGTGGAGAAATGGAGAGGAAGTTTTGGCCTAAGACTGGGCATTCTTCCCAGTCAGAGAACCATATGTTAGATAGAAAAGAGTTGAGCGAGGGAGAGAGAGAGAAAGCAGCTGGTCCCAAGAAACGAACAGGCCTTTATTGCGTGGTCTGGAAGTGATGCCAAGTGATCGGCCACACGCGGAGAAGGTCAAAATGGTGCAAGGGCGGTCAAGGATGGCTTATTTTCCTAGGGGTGTTTAGGGAGGACTGGGGAAGGTGGAGGGAGCTCTGGCAAGATGCTGCGCTGCAATCCCAGAGGCACACGGTTCAAGGCCACCAGGTGTTCCACTGAAGGGCGGGCAATCTCCTCCCATGAGATTAACTGCCTCTGAAAACTCACCGGAAGGCCAGCTATGGGTCCTTTCCGACGTGATGGTCCTCAACAACAACAGGAAGAGGACATTTTGCTTGGTATTTGGGGCTGTTAATTAAGTTGGGTACGGGCTTCAGTGATTAGGCCCAGAGCCTTATCAGGACCCATTGTCTGGTCTGGTCACATCATCAGGCTTCTTCAAGGCGTGATCAGGTCTGGGGCAATGGCAACACTCACCCTTCAAAGGGGTCTAAGAGGGTCCTGGAAAGCAACTGAAGCAGAACCAAAGGAGGATTACATCACATAAGTCTTTAATTTTTCAAAGGCTCGACCACTTTGAGTTCATTTTGTAGCAAGTACAGTATGTGCAGTGGGCGGAGCGCGTGCACACACTCACAGCAGTAAGAATAATCACAAGTTAAACCTTGCCCAAACACTCAGCAGTGGAAGCTCACCGCCGTCAAGTTGAGTTGCGTTTCGGCTCCTGGCTGAGCTCCCCGCTCCCAGCCCCGTTTCCCCGGCTGTGATTGCTCATCTTTCTTCCTCAAACCACCAGCAGGTTCAAACCACCGGAGATACATGGCCTTTGGCTGAAGGGTGCACCTTTCTGTGGCCTGAACTACCAGTGCTCTGCCCACGTAAGGAGTTCCTGCACGACCCAGCTCCACCCGGGACCCAGCTCCACCCGGGACCCAGCTCCATCCAGAACGTGCACGTGTGCCTTCTCTGAAACAGAGTAATCATGTTAGGATGAGGACATCTTGGTTGTATTGGATTCAGCTGGGCCCTAATCTCATTAACTCTGTGTTTCTGAGGAGGAAGGACGTTGGATACAGGGACTGTGTGAATAGGGAGGCAGAGACTGAAGTGATACAGCTGCATGCCAAGGAATGCCAGGAGCCACACGGATCTGGCAGGGACGCAGGAAGGACACTGGCAGAGGCTTTCAAAGAGGGCATGGCCGCCTGACATCTGGACACTGGACGTGGGGTTTCCTGAGCTGGGAGGGAACAAAGCCTTGGTGTTTGCATCTCTCTAGTGATGGTCGTGTGTCAGCGCTGTCACAGGCAGTGCACAGGAGCATGGTCCTCTCGGGCAGCCTGCGGCTCCTGTTCTCAACGGTAGTGACAGGTCTTCACTCACACAATCATGCAAAAGCAGGTACAGCAGGGCGTGTTTCCACGTCTTTGTTTGGACTGTGACCTTGCATGGGAGGAAGCTGCTCTGGTGTCCACAGGTCCCCTCAGATCCTTCTGTAACTCAGGAATGTTAGAAGAGAGTCAGGATATCACTTCCCTGTGGGAACAGAGGAGAATGGACGTCCAGGTGGGGTGCAGAAGTAGTCACATTCAAGAAAAGGCAGAAGGGCTGCCTGCTTCCACTTCTGGGCGTTCTGGAGCCTGGGCCTCGGATGCTGCCGGAGATGAGGCCCAAGGCCCATCCATTCACCCTTCTTCCCTCTGCACAGAACACGGGCAGCCTGTTCCTTCCAGGAACGCATCTATTGAGTCCAGCCCCAGCTGCTGCAGACGCTGCCAGGCATGACTCACCGGGACTGGCTTCTGATGGGTGATTTACAGCCTGGAGCGCGCCTGGAAACACAGTTTCTCAACCAAGGGTATGAACAAGGCGTGCTAGGTCCTTCTCCTGTTGCTCGCTAGATGCAGAGAACCTGAGGCCTGCCACTCAATGTTAGACCAAGAGCTTCCTGCAGAACTTGTCCTGGGCCCTCTGCTGGAGACACCCAGACCATCTTACCAATTCAGCGGGTGCTTGCTGCTGTGTGCTGTGAAGTCAGCTCTAACTCCTAGTGACCCTAGAAGGCAGAGTGGACAATTCCTGGGCTGGATCTCATGAGAGCCGAAGGCCAGGTCTTTTCTCTCTCGTAGTAGCCAGCGGAGTTTGCTGGATCATAGCGACTCTGTGGGACAGAGCAGAAGGGGTTTTTCAAGGCTGTGATCATTACAGAAACAGACTGCCTCACCTGTCCTCCTTAGAGAGGCTGGTGGGAAGGAACCACCAATCTTTGGCTACCAGGAAATGCTTAAGCCGGCATCTGAGCAGGATGCTTGTGAAGGAATCTGTGGGTCTAATCCAGCCTGGGTGGGAGATGGGTGTGTTGGCACAGACAGTGGTGCAGTCAGTCGCATCTTTAGTGCTGGTTCTTAGCACAGGCCCAAGGTCCACTAGGCCCTTGGGCCAGAAGGTACCTGGCATGGCATGGCCTCCTTGTTTCCCATGAGCCTCTGCTCCTCTGCTTCAGGGCCTCAGCCTTCCCTTGTCAATGCCTGTAGGCCTCTGGATCACGGTGGGGCCTGGCCTGGCCTCCTTCTTGTCACCTACAGACCTCTGCTACGCAAAGGCATTTAATTGTGTGAATCATAACAGATTAAGGCTAACATTGGAAAGAATGGGAATCCCAGAACATGTCCTTGTACTCATATGGATCTATACCTAGACCAATAAGCTCTTATCTGAATGGAGCATGGAAACTGCAGGTTTAAAATCAAGAAGGGTGTGTGTCCGGGTTTTATTCTCTCTTCCATACCTGTTCAAGCTGTATGCTGGGCAAATTATTCAAGAAGCAGGACTCTGTGAAGAGGAATGTGGCATCAGTATTAGAAGAATAATCGTCAACAACCTGCATTATGCAGGTGGCACTGCTGAAAGTGAGGAGGGTATGAAGTGCCTGCTGCCAAAGATCAAGGACTACAACCCTCAACAGAGACTACATCTCAAAATCAAGAGGACACAGGACCAAGAGTCAACATTATGATAGATGGGGAAAGGTGAAGCTGTCAGCGTTTTCATCTTCCTTGGATCAATAATTAACACCCTTGTCACCAGCAATTATGGGTCATATTGCATTGGGCAAGCCAGCTCCAAAATGCTGAAGAGCAATGATGCCAGTGTGAAGACTAAGATGCGCTTGATTCGGCCCGTGGTCTTCTCAGTCAGCTGCTACACATAAGAGACCTGGACAGAGAATAAGGATGATGGGAGAACACCTTCGAGCTGTGGTGCAGGAGAAGAGTACCGAAACATCCTGTGGACTGACAAAAGAACCAACAGATATGTCTTGGGGGAAAATGCAACCAGAGTGTTCCTTGGAGGCAAGGGTGGTGAAGGTTTGGCATTCATACTTTGGACATGTAACTAGGTGAGGCTGTTCCTTGGAAGTAGATATCATGCTCGGAAAGATGGAGGGTCAGCGAAGGAGAGGAAGACCCCCAACATGAAGGATTGACACAGTGAGTTCAGCAATGGGCTCTAGTGTGTCCAGTGTGAGGAAGATGAAGGCACAGGATAAGGCAGGGCTCAGCTCGGCTGTTAATAGGGTCAGTATGAGTCATGCTTGACTTGATGGCACCTAACAACAACAACAACAACAATCCAGCCTGAACAGGATATCATAAGAGAAGAGGCAGGTAGACAAGGAGTTGGCCATGTGAAGGCAGAGCCGCGGGTAACGCTGCCCAGGAATGCCCGGGAGACCAGCATCTGAGCAGACGAGGAAGGACCCTCGCTGCAGCTTCCAGAGGAAGCATAGTCCAGTAGGCTCAGTTCACACCCTCAGGTTATGAAGCGAGGGAGAATAAAATTGTCCTGAAAGCTGCTGGGTCTAGGGCATCATGTGAGACCCTCCCCTCACTGCATCTCACGTCAAAACACAACAGCAACTTCTGAGGGGTCACGTGTTGAGTGGGACTTCCAGGCCCTGGAATCCTGCCGCCTCCTGAGAGGGGACTCACACAGGAAACCAGGGAGAGCGAGAACTATGTCTGCTCTGCTTGTGAACTGAGGGGTCACATCTGGTATCCTGGGGGGCTAGTGCCCCCCATATAGAGGATTGGAGCCTCAGATCCATCCATGTTCATCTGTCCATCCGTGGAATGCTGTACAAATACACAAGGAAGTGCTGGCCGCTGCTTCCACCATCCTGTGACCAAGGAAGTGGCTCATACCTGGCATGTGCAGAGGCAGTATTTCTGTGGACCTGAAGCCTGGGCTGGCCTTGTGCCCACCATGGTCAGTGAGGACTGTTGTCCCCAGCTGCAGCCAAGCAGGCCAGGTGTGAGGACGACATATTTATAAAATGTAATCACAGCTTGCAGAGACACAAGGTGGAGGGCACAGAGACACCACCTGGTTGGGGTGGAGGAGTGCCTTCCTTGCACTGGGCCACAGGCGGCAGTGGTCAGCAGGGGCTGGCACTGCAGGCCTCCAATACTGCCCAGTGGTGAGAATCTTTGTTTTCTTGATATTGAGCTTCAATCCAGATTGAAGACTAAGTCCTTGACCTTCTGCAGCAAACACCTCAGATTCTTCTCAGTTTTAGCAAGCAGGGTTGTGTCATCTGCATAATGCAGGTTGTTTGAGTCTTCCTCCAATTCTGATGCCCATTCCTCCTAATAGAACCCAACGTCCTGAATTATCTGTTCCACATATAGAATAAAAAGATATGGATACGGAACACATTCCTGGCTTACATCCTTCCTGATTTTGAACCATGCAGTGTTCCCCTGCTCTGTTCTGACTACTGCTTCCTGGTTCAAGTATAGGATTCACATGAGCACAATTAAGTGTTCTGGGATCCCCATTCTTCCGAAGCCACAGTTTGTTGTGATCCACACAGTCAAATGCATTTAATGAAATACATATAGACATTCCTCTGGGAGTATGCTTTCAGCCAACATCCATCTAACATTGGTGATACTGTCTCTAGTGCCACGGCCTCTTCTAAACCCAGCCTGCACATCTGCATGTTCTATGGCTTAATTAGTAAAAATGTCTGCCTTGAGGATCAGGCTTTTTTAAAACTATGGGTGACACCGCCCTTGAAGGATTAGGCAGCAGCCTCGGTGGACTGTGGGCTGTCTGTGGGCAGGACTGCCTTAAAGGAGGACAGTTGCACAATGGTTGTTGGCCGAGGGAAAAGACAGAGAAGGGGACACACAGGAATGGAGCACAGGTCAGAAAGCATGAAGGCAGGGGGATAACAGCTGGAAGAACTGAAACCCCTATGCCTCGCCTTTCTATGGTTTTATTGAGAAACACTAGGAAGTAAATCACAAAGCGAAATCTTTTGCAAATGAGGCTTAATTTTTCTTTATTTTCAACCTTATGCTTATGATTTCACATGCAAGAAAGATTCTACTGAAGATTATCAAAAACGACTGGAACAGCACATCAGCAGAGAACTGCCAGAAGTCCAGGCTGGGTTTAGAAGGGGTCAGGGTACTAGGGATATTGTAGCTGATGTTAGAAGGATCTTAGCTGAAAGCAGGGAATACCAGAGGAATGTCTATCTGTGTTTCATTGACTATGCAAAGGTGTTTGACTGTGCGGATCATAACAAACGGTGGCTGACTCTGAGAAGAATAGGAATCCCAGAACACTTGATCGTGCTAATGAGAAACCTGTACTTGGACCAAGAGGCAGTTGTCAGAACAGAGCAAGGAAACACTGCATGGTTCAAAATTGGGAAAGGCATACACCAGGGATGTGTCCTGTCTCCATACCTTTTCAACCTGTATGCAGAACAGATCATCTCGGACGCTGGACTCTATGAGGAGAAATGTGGCATCAGGATTGGTGGGAAATCTGTTAACAATCTGTGTTATGCAGATGACACAACCCTGCTTGCCGAAACTGAGGAGGACCTGAAGCTCTTGTTACAGAGGGTCAAGAACTGTAGCCTCCGATATGGATTGAGGCTCAGTGTCAAGAAGACAAAGATTCTCACCCCTGGACCAATTGGCAGCATCAGGATGGATGGCGAAGAGATTTAGATTGTTCACAGCTTCAGTTTGCTTGGCTCCACAGTCAACACTATTGGCACCAGCAACCAGGAAATTAAAAGATGTATTGAGATGGGAAAGTCTGCTGTTAGGGACCTTTCCAGGGTACTGAAAAGCAATGGTGTCACTCTGGAGACTAAGGTGCATCTGATACAGGCCATGGTCTTTGTGATCCCTTGTTATGCATCAGAGAGTTGGACAATGACTAAGGAGGATTGAAGAATTGATGCCTTTGAGCTGTGGTGCTAGAGAAGAGTATTGAGTGTACCATGGACTGCTAAGAAAACAAACAGATTCATCCTAGAGAGGGTTAAAGCGGGCGGCTCCTTGAAGGCAAGGATTCTGAGGCTTTGTCTGACATACTTTGGACATGTTGCAAGGCAGGACTGGTCCTTGGAGAGGAACATCATGCTTGGGAGAGTGGAGGGACAGCACAGGAGGGGAAGACCCTCTATGAGGTGGATTGATTTAGTGACTGGGGTAATGGGCAGTGGGTATCGGAGATGGTGTGATTGGCACGGGATAGAACAGGATTTAGGGATGTTGTACATTGTTGCTATGAGTTGCAAGGTACTCATAGCACATAACAACAATATGCTTATCTCAGGAGGGAGGGGTTAGTAAATACATGCTAAAAATTGTGGAGAAGCCTTGGCCTGCCTTGTCCCTTGACCCCTGTGACCTGTCTGGGGGAATTCCAGCTTGTGTTTACGCCTCCCTCATATCCTGATGCAGCATTTGGTTCATTCTTAATATTTAATTTGATATTTGGCTTCCCACACAAGACCATGGCATGCCCTCAGGGTCATCCAGCTGTCCACGGAGAACCACTTGTGCTGATGTCTGGTTGCTGCGTACATTGTCAACAGTCAGCATTTTTTTAATGTGACGGTTTGTCTTTTACCCTTCCTCTTTTCCTCCTTCCTTTCCCTCTTTCTCTCCTCCGTCCTTCACGGTCACTCTGTCCCTCCCTTTACCTGCCCCTCCTCCTCTCCTTACACCCCCTACTCTGGGCTGACTTCATCTTAAGCTGGTGGATTAAGCCAGCACAGTGGCTGTGGGAAGACACCACACGCAGGTGCGCTGGGAGTAGGGGTGACAGGCAGGTGACCTTTGACAGTTGGCCTAAGGCATGGACAGAGGCCTGGACCTCAGTGGGACAGAGCCTGCTTAGAGAGGAATGATGGGGGCTCAGGTCTGGAAATGAAGTGGGAGGGCGGAGCACGATGAGGGTGGGGTGTGGTGACAGCGCAAGGGTCAGTGGTGTACAGGGCGTGGGTCTGTTGCAGAGCAGGTGGGCTTGGACATAGACATGGCACTCCTTTGTATGCGGACAAGGATGCCGCTGTCTGTAGACACACAGCTGATTCCAGAGTTGGGAAGTTTGTGGCATTTCCTGTAGTTCCCAAAAGTGACACATTGGCAAGATGCCTACAGCTTCAACGGCCCCGCCTGGTCCCACCAGGATGGGTTAGAGTTCTAACAAAACAGAGTCGGGAGTCTGGGCCAAGTCAGAAAGCGGGCAAGGAGCAGGATCCTTACATAGCGTCACAGTCTGCCCCCACAGAGCAGAAATCAGTCACGGACAAGAAAAGAGGAACCGCAGGGGGGCAGGCCCACAGACCCCAGGCTTAGCGGGCCATGGGAGCGTCCTCTCTCAAGAGGACGCGCGAGGCACCCTTGAACTGAGGCGTTCCACAAGTCACTGCAGACACCTTCGCATAAAGGGCAAAGGTGCCACTTTAAGAGCTAAGGTCCACCTTGAGGAAGAGCATGAAAATCCAAACACGAACAAAACAGCCTCTGAAGAAAGGGGCCCGGAATATTCCTCAGCAGTCAGGGTGGGGCAACTTGGCTTTGCTTACTTTGGAAAGACAAGTAGATAGAAAAGGCCGTCGGGCCTGAGAGATACCAAAAACGAGGGAGACCCTTGATGAGTAAATGTGCAAATCTCGAACCTTCTAAGACGTAAAGGAAATGCAGTACCTGGGAGCATGGGCCGGGGGACTTCAGTGACCGAGGACAGGCTAGGCGGGAGATGGATGACTACACCGCCTGTCATGTGGACAGGAGGGTCTGTCCACCTCTGCTCTTGTCTTCCTGGAAGTGGACCCCCCTCCACCCTCCGGAAGCCCTGTGTGAAGTGTTATTGTGTCATTTTGTCTCTTCATTTTCCTCTAAGGCTACAGCTACAGACTGGAGCTTAGAGAGGTGGGGGCTCCAGCAGGTGGTCCCCCGCGCATGCCAGGCCAGCAAGACAGTCTTGATCCAGTGCGGAGAGCAGAGCCATTTCCAATTCTTCTGTGACCTGTGGTTGTGAGGTACTGTTTTTAGGAACAAGTGAGTCTCTTGTGACTCATATTGACCCTTGCACAATGGCACAGTCCCCGCCTGGCCCTCCCAGCCTCACAGCATTGCCACGCTCGAGCCCTGCAGCCCTGGGTCTCGCCATCATGCCAGGACCTTCCTCTTTTCACTTTCTACATCAGCAGGGATGATGTCCTTCTCCCGGTGTGGTCTCTGCTCAGCACATCCCCAACATATGTGAGGCCAAGTCCTTCCACCCTGGCTTCTAAGGACCCTTCTGCCTGTTCTTCATCTAAGACACATCTTCATGGTACTGGTTCATTGTTTTGAGTATGGTCACATGCAAGTGCACCCTCAGATTCCAAACATCATGTCCCTGCTCCCTGCACAGCTTGGGGGGTAGACCTCTGAGTGACAACAGGATAGTCACAGCAAAGCCCCCCCATGCCCTGAGCTTGGGGGAAAGTGGCCACATGTTGAAAGAAATAGAAGGTACAGATACACTGTCCATTCTGGGAAGATTTCTCCTCCTTCCTGGAGGGATGGTCCGCTCTGGGAAATCACGGAGGAGAGGACACAAGTGCACCAGGAGGGCTGAGGGAAGGAGGCTGGGAGCGCAATGAGCTGCCCTGCATGCTCACCACGTCACTGGCGATCTGATAGCCCCCTCCTCCTCACTCCCCCCCCCCCACCTCTCGGCTGCAGTAAATGGAGGACTTGAGAAGCGAGGGTGTGAGACTTCAGCCAGTAGAAGACCAGTCACTAGAAAAGGACACCATGTCTGGGGAAGAGAAGTCCCAGCCGTGGCCTCCAGTGGATTCTGGTGCATGGTGACCCCAGCACAGAGAGGAGCTGCCCCAGGCTTCGGGGACATCACAGGGTGGGCTGCATCGCAGAGCAGGGCTGCATTGCAGAGCGGGGCTGCCCCAGATTCCAGGGCTGCACCTTTACGAAACAGCCTCGTCTCTCTCCTGAGGAGTGGCTGAGTGCTCAACCACAGGGCCACCAGGGTCCTTGGTCCCCTGGGTAGCTGGAAACCTGGCAGACCTCAGCAAGATGCTTGACACAGTACCCAGAGCATTTTGTTCTGGTTGGAAAGAGTTGACAATAATTAACAGTAATTTGTGTCAAACAGCAGGAAGCAGTGGCCTGGACAATGGACAATGGGCTGACACCAGCCTGAGCCATCCAGCAGGCACGCCGCGTGGGGGAGGGCAGCGCGGGCAGCATGAGGCGGCCCCAGCTTTGCCCAGCACCTCACCACCTGGTGAGTTCTCCCTTCCTCTTCAGGGAGCACTGACCGCACCCACTCAGCTGGGTCTGAGAAAACAGGAACCTTCCTGACCAGACACAGCAGGGGGCCCTCCCACTCAGCCTTGTCCTCTTGAGGACTCCTGCTGGTCTGCACACAGTGATGCCTTCACCCCGACTTCCACAGGACAGTAGGCCTTCCAGCCAGTGTTCCCACACTGGGACCCCATGTGCCCTGGGACGGCCAGCTGTATGAGTGACACTGAGGACACAGGAGCATCACAGCCTTTTAAACCAACGGGTCATCCCCAGAGGAGCCTGACGCCCTGGACGTGCAGAAGACAAGCTCCTGCCTGGGAGTCTCAGCACAGCGTCTAGACTAGGCTGAGCACTCCCTGTCACACAATGGGAATGGGGACAGTCCACAGGAGTCCATTATGTACTCTGTCTCCATGGCCTTGTGTCACCACGGTAACAGAGGAACGGAGAGGAAGAGGCAGACCCACCTGGGCTCATCCAAGAAGAGCAGCCCTCTAAAGTGGCATCGGTCCATTGCACTCCTGCAAACACGTGCTTCTGGCTTTCTGGAATGTTCTCTGACCCAGACTCCTGATCAGAAGCTGTGCCAGAAGGTTGCCGTGCTCTGCAGGGATGTGCCTTCAGGGTTCTGGACGCAGGATCCGGGGCTCCGCTGCTCTCGGTTACCAGCCAGTGGACTACATCCTCATCACCCCGTCAGCATCTCCCCCTCTCACCATCCCCCCCTCTCACCATCCCCCACCCTCTCCATCTCTGTTGACCTTAAGCCCATTATTGCAGCTAATTTGTCAGCCCACTCAGAGTCTCCCCCTTTGCTGACCTCCACGAGTTTCCCGTTACGACGTCTTTCTCCAGGGGCTGAGCCTCCTGACAGCAGGCCCATAGCATGTGACATGAACCATGTGGGGTTCCCCATGGCCCCATGCTCTGCACACAGCCCCACCCTGCGCCCCTGTGTGGAAATCCCCCACCCACATCTTTGCCTGATCTAAAGACCAGGGGCCCTGTCAGGGATCCCAACTCCTGGGGCCCGAGCACAGCTGGGTTGTTCACGCTGTGAGTCTCAGGCCTCTTCCCAACGGGCAGTTTGCATCTTCCCAATGTAAAACCAAATTGCCAACTGTTCCAGTAACAGCTCTGAGACCACGCCAAACCTTGTCCTCAAGGATACATGGTGGTTAAGGACACTGGTGACACAGAGCTGGCTCTGTTGGTTCACACATCAGAATGTGGCAGGCCACCCAGGAGGGTGGCACCGAAAGTGTGGTCACCTGGAGGGGAGGTGGGCTGGAACCCACCTGGAGGTGGGATAGTGCTGCTTGCCTGGTGGTGGAGCCATGTCCGTTCTGCACTTGGAGAAGCTCAAGTGTGTCTTTCCACAACCCTGACCATCAGAGTGTCCTCAGTCAAAGGCAGAATGCCTCGTTCCTCTTTGCTCTTCCTCAGAAGGGCAGACACCACCACTACCTTGCAAGGCTGTTGTGAGAGTAAAGAAAGAAGTCCAGCATACATCCCAGAGACCCTCATAAGGTATATAATCACACTTTCTATCCATTTCTTTTATCTTTTCCTTCTTTTAAATTGTGATTTTAATGAAAATTTACAGAACAGTTAGATTTTACTTCATTCACTGTTGCACAATTTCCTCCTTCCCCCTCCCCAGTTCATTTTCTTTCTTTCTTTAAAAAAAATCCACTCATAGTTGCACAATTTCCTCCCTCCGCCTCCCCCAGTCCACTTTGCTATGCAGCTCTTATTCAGGATTGTTGTAAGGCAAATAAGCCTTCAATACAGCTTGAAGCTCAACATCAAGAAAACAGATTCTCAGCACTGGGCCAATTGGCAGCATCAGGTTGGATAGTGAAGAGATTGAGATATTAACAGTTTTAGTTTGCTTGGCTCCACAGTGAACACTCTTGGTACCAGCAGCCAGGAAATCAAGAGATGAATTGCATTGGGAAAGTCAGCTGTGAGGGACCTCTCAAGAGTACTGAAGAGCAACATCAGGCGGGAGACTAAGGTGCGCCTGATCCAGGCTATAGTCTTCGCAATTAAGACCCTTAATGAGATGGATCGATTCAGTGATTGGCATAGTGGGAGTAGGTGTGTCAGAGACAGTGAGGTTGGCACAGGACAGATCAGGGTTTAGGGCTCTTGTACATAGATAGGGTCGCTCAGAGTCACAAGCGACCTGAGGGTACATAACAACAAACAACAAAATACTCCTTTTAAACAATTCTTTCCCTCATCTGTTTCAATGCAGTGTACATTATTTATCCCCTCTTTACTTAGTTTCCCTCAACCTCCCCATGTCAGTCCTGTTTTACAACAGTGGCACTATGCAATATTCTTTTGTGACAGATAGTTCATTCAGCATAATGTCCTCTAGGGTCACTCATTTTGTATAATATTTCATGAGTTCCTTGTTTTTCAGTGCTGCAGAGTATTCCATTGTGTGAATATACCACAGCTTCTCTCTCCATTCGTTTGTTGATAGGCACTTGGGTTGTTTCCAACTCTTTGCTATTGTGAACAAAGCTGTGATAAACAGGCATGTGCATATATCTACTTGGATGGCAGTTTTGGTTTCTTTGGGGTACATTCCCAGTAGTGGAATTGCTGGGTCAAATGACTTTTCTATTTGCAACTTTGAGAAAGCGCCATACTGCCTTCCATAGTGGTTGCACCATTTTATACTCCCACCAACAGTGAATAAGGGTTCCAGTTTCTCCACAACCTTGCAAGGATTTGTTGTTTGCTGCCATGTTAAACTTTACTATTGTTACTGGGATGAGATGATATCTCATAACTGTTTTGATTTGCATCTCTCTTAGAGCTAGGGATTTTGAAAATTTCTTCATGTGTTTGTTGGCCATCTGAATGTCTTTGGTGAAGTGTCCATTTTTCAATTGTGTTGTTTACCTTTATCTTGTTGTGGCACTGGAATATTCTATAAATTCTAAATATAAGTCCCTTATCAGACATATCATTACCAATTTTTTTTCCCAGTCTGTGGCTTTTCTTTTTATCCTGTTTGAGAAGTTTTTTGATGTGCATAGGGATTTGATTCTTAGAAGGTCTCATTCACCTATTCCGTCCTCTTTTGGTTGTAGGTTTTTCAATATGATTGGAAGACTGTTCATACTTTAGATTCTATAATTCTTTTCTCTGATGAAGTTTATAGTCTTTGATTTTACTCCTAGGTCCTTGATCTGCCTTGAGTTGGTTTTAGTGTACGGTGTGAGGTGTGTCTGGGTCTTGCTTGAGTTTTATAGAGATGGTTTTCCAGTTATACCAAAACTATTTGTAAAACAGGCTGTTATTTTCCCCACTTAACTGATTTCATCTCCTTGTCAAAAATAAGTTGACCATAGGTAGATAAATGGATTTCTGGGTTCTCAGTTCTCTTCCATTGAGCTATGTATCTGTCACTGTACCAGTACCACATTGTCTTGACCACCACTGCTGTGTGGTAGGATTTGAGAACAAGGGCCGAGTTGCTTGTTCTTCGGGCAGGACATCCAACAGCCTTCACCAGCACCGTGATTTATCATCCAGCACTGGGGGCGCGGGGATGGTCCACGTCTCACGTCCCATGTCAAAGACCCAGTTGTGGTCAAGCCAGGTCTTACGTGGCCACCATCCAGCTCGGTGCAAGCTGTGTGTTGCTGTGATTGTAAACAGGCTTTGGTAGAGGTCTGGATGAAGAACCAGGAGGAAAGGCCAGCAGATCGCAGTTATGAGGGGGTGCAGGCCTGGGCAGCAATGGGTCCTGCTGCACATGTTGTTTGTGGTGCCGTCGAGTCAACAACGACTCCTAGTGACCCTGGGTCAGCAGATCTGAACCTTGTCTGCCCTGCTCTCTCCTCACGATCTCCATCCGCTCAAACCCACGTGGAGTCACTGTGCCCATCTGTCCGGTTGAGGGCTGTCCTCGTTTTCGCCCCCTCTTCCTCTCCCAGCAGGACGTCTTCTTCCAAGGGCTGGCCCTCCTGACCACATGCCCAGCGTATGTGAGAGAACGTTTCACGCCCTCGCCTCTAAGAGCACGCTGGTTACACTGCCTCTGGGACAGACCTGTGTGTTCTCTCGGCCGTCTGAGGAACAGTTAGCACTCTTCACAACACAGCTTAGAGACACGCTGCTGCTGCTTCAGTCTACTTTATTCATTGTCCAACTTTCAGATCCAGGAAAAAATTAGAGCCCAGGACTTGATGGAATCCCAGCTGCGATGTTTGAGGACACAGAAGCAGCCCTGAGGTGCTCACCAGTGAACAAGAAATACTGAAGACCCAGCCCACTGATTGAAGAGACCCACATTTGTTCCCGTTCCCCACAAAAGTGATCCAACAGGGTGTGAAAATCATAATACTAGTACACATGCAAGTACAACCTTGCTCAAGATTATTTTTTACCATGGCTGAAACAGCATATTGTCAGGGTACTTCCAGAGATCAAAGCTAAATTCAGAGATATCTGTGGCACAAAGGATAGTGTTGTTGATATCAGATGGATTTTGGCTGAAAGCAAAGAATATCAAAGATGTTTACCTGTGTTTTATTGATTACAAAAGATTTTTGATGATGTGAATTTTTTAACATCTTGTCCATGGGGTCACTACAAGTAGGGGTGACTGGACAGTGCCAATGACAACAGCATCCAGCTCTGTCTGCTCCCTCACTGTCCCCCTCTGTCCTCACCTCCCTCACTGTCCTCCTCTGTCCCCTGCTTCCTCACTGTCCCCCTGTTCCTCAATGTCCCTCTCTGTCCTCTGATCCTGTTCTGTCCTCTCTTCATGTCAGGATTTTTCACTCACTGCATTTTCCATGTCTCCTGGACACAGAATGGCCTTAAGTTTTGCTTCTGAGCCAATCTGAGAAATATTTTTCTTTAACAGAAGCGTGGAATCCCCTCCCACGTACGGCTGTGGCTGTCTGGCCTCAACGTTGTGGTTTGAACATGACTACTGTGTACATTATAGGACAATTACCATGTTTGCCTGCTTGGTGTGCCCTTTTCTTGTTTTAAGAATACACTTTCATACTTATGGAGGTTTGTGTTTCTACACAAGTAAATGCTTTATAGAGCATAGAACTACATGTTAGACAAGCATATGTCCTTGAAGGAGACAATGAAAACAACATAAAAGACTATTTACAACAAACCTTTCACAGTGCTCCAGAAATAGAAGACCTGAGTCTGCACAGCGATGACGACTGGTCCAACTCTGAAACACCGTCTGTGAACTTCTCACAGTTTCTCCCAAAGCTGCTTCTCAACTGGGCCTCCTTGTTCGTCTGGTGGCCCCCAACTCTCAAAGTGCTCCCTGTGGTCAGCATCTGTTGATGCCTCTGTCAGCATCTCACACGGCCAACCTCACCAGCTCACGAGGCAAGGGACTAGAGAGATTTTTTTTGGTGGTGTGTTGTTTTTTTTTTTAATTCATCTGTTGACAACCAATTCTTGCATTATCTTTGTGAAACTTTGGGGTTCATATTTCCAGAGAGACAAGCATGCCAAAGAACAGCATTTAAACTGTTGAAAACTGCCTCGTGAACAGTGATAGACTGGTGTGCTGCTAGAAAGTGAAATGACGCTTCACAGAAGGAACAGAGCAGAGGAACGTTTACATCCATCCCTGTGTGACGTGGCACAGCTCAGCTGCGGGGGACAGTGAGTTAAAGGGGACGAAGCTGAGGAAGCACATGCAAAGTTACAAAGGGTTTCTTAGAGCAGAAGACCAAACATCAGCACTAAGGTTCCTTGCCTATTCTGAGGTTGTCACATGCTGAGGGGTGTAGGTTCTTTGTCGTCTTCTGAGGTTGTCACATGCTGAGGGTTGTAGGTTCTTTGTCATATTCTGAGGTTGTCACATGCTGAGGGTTGTAGGTTCTTTGTCATCTTCTGAGGTTGTCACATGCTGAGGGGTGTAGATTCTTTGTCATCTTCTGAGGTTGTCACATGCTGAGGGTTGTAGGTTCTTTGTCATATTCTGAGGTTGTCACACTCTGAGAGTTGTTTAACAAAGCACTTTGTCAGGGGTTTATTTTCCCTATGTTTTCAGTCTGTCCCATTATCCCAGCCAACTCAGTCTTTACCTTCACGGCAGTTTTACTGATTTTTCAGGAGTCCTGGTGGCACAGTACACGGCATATGAGGTTGCACATCAGCAGGCTGGCCATTGGAATTCACTAGCCTCTTCACAGGACAGCGATGGACAGTCTCCTCAGGTAAGACTTGCAGCTGTGGAAAAACGAGGGACAGTTGGTGGGAGTTGAAAGGGTGGAGTGTTCGCCTTGATTTAACATTAGCATTTCTATTTCATGTCTTCTTCCTACCAAAGCACCTTATCTGGGGCAAATGCACAATCATTTTGTTGCTAAGTGCAAACAGACTTCCACTCGGAACGACCACAGGTACAACACAGCAGAATCCTGCCCATCTAAGCCTGCCGAGCCTTACGATCTCCAGAGGCCCAAGCCCATTGCTGCAGTCACTGCGCCAAGCCATCCCCCTGAGGGTCTTCCTCTCTCCCCCTGACCATCTACTTTTTCCGAGCATGATCACCTTCCAGGGACATGTTCTTCCTGGTAACATGCCCACAGCCCATGAGGGGAGGTCAGTCGATGGAATAACTTGCATTCTTTGCAAATATCACAATTCAAAGGTATCAGTTCTTCTGTCTTCCTTATTTGTTGTCCAATGTTCATGTCCATATAAAGCTTAGACCATGCACACCTTAGTCTTTAAAGTAACACCCTTGCTCTTTGGTCCTTTAGAACTAAAGGTCCTCAGCAACGGATATGTCTACCACAATGCATTGTTTGATTCACTGACTGCAGCTTCCAGGAGCAGCTGTGAGAATAAATGCAATGAATCCTTGACAATCTCAATCTTTTCTCCACTCCTCCTGTTGCTGTAGTACTCCAGTGCTGTGGCATACTGTTTTTCTTCTATGATGGGGCATAATCCATACTGAAAACAGCAGTCTTTGATCTAAGTGCTTCAAGTCTTCTCTGCTCTCCCATAAGCAAGGTTGTAGCTACTTATCAGAGGCTGGTGATGGGTTTTCCACCAACCTTGACACTATTCTTCTTCATAGAGTCCAGCTTCTCAAGTTTCCTGAAGCTGTGCTACAATTCTGAAGGCACACGGTTCGAGACCACTGGCTGCTCTGTAGGAGAAGGATGGGCAATCTCCTCTCGTGCGATTAACTGCTTCTGAAACCCCAGTAGAGGGTCAGTTATGGGTCAGTTCTGACACTACAGTACTCAACAACATGCAGTTTGAATAGGTCTGAAGACAGGAGACAACCTTGATACACACCTTTCCTGACTAGAAGCCATCCAGTGGGTGTTCCCCTTTTCTGTTCAGGCAGCTGCTTCTTGGCTAGGTACAGGTTTCACATGAACACAATTCAGTGCTCTGAGATTCTCATTCTTCTCTGGATTAGCCATCATTTATTATGATTCACATGATCAAATGCCTTTGCATAATCAATAAAACATAAATAGACCTTTTTCTGGTATTCTCTGCTTTCAGCCAAGATCCATCTGACATTAGCAGTGATATCCCTTGTACCACAGGCTCTTCTAAATCCAGCTTGAATCTCTGAAGGTTCTCTATCAATACATTGTTCCAGTAATTTAATAATCTTAGCAAGATTTTACTTACATGTGATATTCATGATACTATTTATCATTTCCATACCCAATAGGATCATTTGAATATGTTTTTTTTTAATGGGAACAAATAAGGATCTTTTTGGGTTGGTTGGTCAGGTAGTTGTCTTCCAAATTTCTTGGCATAGATTAATGAATATGTCCAAGACTGTGTCTGTTTGCGGAAAAATCTCACTTAGTGTTCAATCAATTCCTGGGGGCATATTTTTCACCAATTTCTTCAGTGCAGCCTGGACATCTTTCTTCAATATTACTGATTTTCAATCATATGCTGCTTTCTGAAATTAATCACAGTCAACCAATTTTTTTAGTACAATGACTGTATTCCTTCCATCCTCTTTTAATGCTTTCTGCACCATTCAAGATGTTACCCACAGAATCCTTCAGTATTGCAGCTTGATGCCTGGATTGTCCTTAAGTTCTTTTAGCCTGAGAAATGCCAGTGTGTTCTTCTCTTCTGATTTTCAAACACCAGCTCTTTGCACATTTTGATTTAGTATTTGGTCTTCTTAAATGGCTTTTTAAATTATTTTAAAAGGTCTTAAATAATTATTTTTTAAATTATACTAGCTTATTTACAAAATTCAAATACATCGTTTTCCAGAACATATTCTTCCAATTTCCCTCACCACCCCCTCATCAAATTGTACAAGCCCATGATTAATTTACACCTCCCCCCGCACATCCTCATCCCTCTGCTTCCACCCTCCCTCCCCTCCTGGATCCTTATACCCATTCTACAATAATGGTTTTATACAATATTTGTCCTTGTGGGCCTGAGTTACTTCACTCAGCAGAATGCTCTCCAGTCCCTCCCAAGTTAGGTAATAATTTCCAAAATCATTGCTCCTGTGTGCTGCATAGTATTCCATTGTGTGAATGCGCCATAATTTCTCAATCCATTTGTTTGTGGCTGGACATTTGGCCTGTTTCCATGTTCTTGCGATGGTGAATAATGCCGCTATGAACATTGCTGTACAAGTCTCCATTTGTGCCTCACTTCTCATTTTCTCAGAGCATATTTCAAGCAGTGGAGTAGCTGGGTCATGTGGAATTTCTACTTTCAGCTTTTTGAGGAAGCACCAAATTTCCTTCCAGAGTGGTTGTACCATTTTACATTCCCACCAACAACGTGTTAAGAATTCCTTTCTCACAACATCCTCTCAAACATTTATTACTTGCTGCTCTGTTAAACTTTGCCACTGCTACTGGAGTGAGATGGTACCTCATTATGGTTTTGATTTGCATTTCTCTTATTGCCAGTAATTCGGGGCATTTCTTCATGTGTCTGCCATTCAAATATCTTTCTCTGTGAAAATTCTTTCCATCTCTTTTGCTCATTTTGTAATTGGGCTATCAGTGTTTTTCTTGTAGAGAGGCCCAGGAGTATTCTGAAAACTTTCATAATGAGACTCTTGTCTGAGATGGTATTACCGAATGTTTGTTGCCAGTCTGTAGGTTTTCTTTTCACCCTGTTGGGGAAAGATTGTTTATGCACACATGGATTTAATCTTTAGATCCCATTCATCAATGTCATCATCTTCAGATTGTGCATTTCTGGCTGTACTTGGCAGTCTCTTTATACCTTGGACTAGCTCTTCTAAGCTTGATCCCAGTTTGTCTCTTATGAACTTTGTGGTTTTGGAATTTACTCCCCAGTCTCGGATCCACCTTCAGCCAATTTTTGTGTGTGGTGTGAGATGTGGATCCTGGTTCAGCTTTCTGCAGGTGGAAGACCAGTTTTGCCAGCACCATTTGTTGAAGAGTTGACCATAGATAGCTGGGTCTATTTCTGGGTTCTCAATTCTGTACTATTGGTCTATTTGCCTGTCATTGTACCACTGCCATGCTGTTTTGGTTACTACTGCTGCGTAGTAGGTTTTGAGGTCAGGGAGTGCTATACCTCCAACCTCATTTTTATTTCTCAAAAGTGTTTTGCTTATTTGGGGTCTCTTGCCTCTCCAAAGAAATTTTATAATTTCCCTTTAAATCTCCTTGAAAAAGGAATTTGTTATCTGGATTTGGGTTGCATTGAACATGTAGATTGCTTTTGGTAGGATTATAATTTTCATGGTATTGAGTCTTCCTATCCATGAACAGTGCATATTTTCCCATTTCTTTAGGTCTTTTATTGTGTCTTGCAGAAATGTTCTGTAGTTTTGTCTAGGGCTTTTGTATCTCTAGTTAAGTTCACTCTCAAGTATCTCAATTTGCATTTGGCTATTGTCAATGGTATTGCTTTCTTGATTTCCTTCTCTGAGTTCTCTTTGTTACCATAGAGGAATCCTATTGATTTTTGCATGTTGATTTTATATCCCACCACTCTATTAAATTTGCCTACTATCTCTAACAGGTTGTTGTTGGTTTTTTTGTTGTTGTTGAATATTTTGGGTTTTCTGTGTACATAGTCATATCATCTGCATATAGTGACAGTTTAACAATCTCTTTGCTGCTCTGGATGTCTTTTATTTCCTTCTCTTGTCATATTGCCCTAGCAAGCATTTACAATACACTATTGGATAGAAGTGGTGACTGGGCATCCTTGTCTGGTCCCTGTTCACAAAGAAAATGCTTTTAGTCTTTCTCCATTGAGAACGATGTTGGCTCTTGGTTTTGCATGTATACTTTTCACTATGCCGAAGAAATTCCTTCCTATTCCAATTTTGCTGAGTGTTTTTATCCGGAAGGGGTGTTGGATTTTTTCAAATGCCTTTTCCCATCAATTGCTAAGATTATAGGGTTCTTATTGTTTACTCTGTAAATATAGTGAATTACGTTGGTTTTCTGATGTTCAAACATCCTTGCATACCTGTTATGAATCCCACTTGCTTATGATGAATTATTTTTTTATGTACTTTTGGATTCTATTGGCTAGGATTTTGTGAAGTATTTTTGCATCTATATTCATGTCTGTAGTTTTCTTTCTTGGTAATATCTTCGCCTGATTTTGGTATTAGGGTTATATTTGCTTCATACAATGACTCAGGAAGTCTTCCTTCTTTTTCCAGTTTTTGAAATAATATAAGTAGAATTGGTGCTAAATCCTCTTTGAATGTTTGGTAGAATTCAGCTGTGAAGCCATCTGGTCCAAACCTTTTCTAATGGGGAAGTCTTTTTATGGCTTTTTCAATTTCTTCTCTTGTGATGCATCTGTTCAGGTGTTCTATATCTCTCCTTGTCAGTCTGGATAAGGGATGTGTTTCAAGGAATTTGTTCATTTCTCCTGTTTCCTAGTTTATCAGAGTATAGTTTTTCACAGGATTCTGATACTGATTTAATTTCTTCTGGTTCTATTGTGATGTGACCTCTATCAGTTCTTAAGCGAGTTATCTGTGTCTTCTCTTTTTTCCCTTTTGTTAAATTATTGACCCTTTTTAAAAAACCAGCTCCTGGTCTTATTGATGGTTTCAACTATTTTTGTTTTCTATTTCATTTATAGGTCCTGGAAAGGGTTAAACCGGGTGGCTCCTTGGAGGCAAGGATTCTGAGGCTCCGTCTAACATACTTTGGACATGTTGTGAGGAGAGACCAGTCCTTGAAGAAAAACATCATGCTTGGGAGGGTGGAGGGACAGCGCAGGAGGGGAAGACCCTCTATGAGGTGGATTGATTCAGTGACTGGGATAATTGGGATGGAAGTGTCAGAGACAGTGCGATTGGCACAGGACAGAGCGACATAGGGTCGCTATGAGTCGCAGGCGACTCGACGGCACATAACAACAACAACAACAACATTTCATTTATTTCAGCTGTTGTCCTTATAATTTTCTTCTAGAGGCTGTAGGAGTAGATTGTTCTGCCTGGCCGACAGCCTCTGGAACCTCCACCATGCTACAAGGGAACCAAATGAGCATGTGCTCTGATGGGAAGCAGGGTGTGAGTTTGTGATGCTGGACGTGGTCATTCCTCCATGTTAGCGGCCAGCAGCCACTGAACAAGAAGGAAAACCCAGTTCTTCCTGACAGCATCACTGTTCACAGCGATGCACCATGAGGGCGTCTTCTAAGGGTGTGAGCTGGTTTCAACAAGCGCGAATGGATTCTGCCCCTTGGTGACTCACGTGTGTCAGAGTGAACCTCAATGTCACAGGTCACATCTAGGACCTTATTGTGATTGGGAGGAAAACGGCAGATTTGCTTCCCATTCAACAATCTGTACCGTTTTGTTTCACATCAGTGGTTTGCAACCCCCTCAACGCAGCAGCACTCTTCACAGTTCCCCTCTGGGTGTCTGGTTTCCACTCATCCATTCTTCTCTCTTTAATGTTTTCTGAACTTTTATTTTGGGCAAATGCTGCCCTTCTGTCATGTGTGGTTAACTGTTTTGGGCGGCACATTTCTCACAGATGTTATCAACACTTTTGGGTCTACTGTGTGGCTGCAAGGTCCTGCAGAGGTGAGCTCCGTGCCAGGGTTGAAAGGTGTGGAAGGACCACGCCTGCAGGGGTCCACCAGGCCCTACCACTGCACTAAGTGTGGTCTTCTTGAGTATTTTTCATTTGGTTCTACATTTTCTTTTCCTCCCTCTGTCCTAGATGGTTGCTGTGATCCTGATCGGAGCAGTCCACAAGCCTTGCTGGGCCCCTCCCAGTTCTTCCAACCTCCAAGTGGTGGAGGCTGCGGCCCATCTGTCCTCTGCAACAAACACCTGAGTCTTTCCTTTTCCTCACCTTTCTCCGCTCTAGACAGTAAAAAATCAGTAGCTGTGTCTTGTGTGCTTTTAACACGTGAGTGGCCACTCACAGTGGTGGGAAGGACATAGAATATTGTCACTATACAACAAACACTGTCACTGCCAGGTGCCAGCAAGCCAACCTCAACTCTAAAAATAGGGATCCTACAGACAAGAGACCCAAGCCTGGCCCATCCTGTCCCACCGTCAGAGTTCCCGTCACACTGATGCAGGTGTCAAGAGCTGGTGTACCAACTGGCCTGGCTGGCCCTCGACACTGTGGTCCCAAGCCCTCAGACAAGGGCCTCAGCCCATCAGTGGGTTTGATTGTCACAAAGTTCCTACAACTTTGGCCCCTGAATGCTGCATTGTTGATCTGGATGTTTACACCTAGGGTGTGTGGCCAGCACTGGCCACCCCACATCTATGCCAGTGCATATCCGGGTATGAATCTACTCATAAATGAACAGCCACGTGCATGCGCCCCGGACATGGACTCGGAAATGACTGCCACGTACACATGTGCACACGCCTCTCCTCATAAATGCCTGTGTGTACTGTTCCCGCAGCACTGGGAGATAGTCCTTACCTGGGACCTTTTGCTCATTACTGCCCAGTGTCTTCCTTCACCTTGGTCATGCTGTGCTGGCCTCCCCTTTCCATTCACCCAGATTAATACCTGTGCTAAGAGCAGTGATGCCTGTATAAAGACTAAGGTGCATCTGATACAGACCATGGTCTTTTCACTCACTTTATCTGGAAGCTGGACGAGGACTGAGGACGACAGGAGAAGAATCAATGCGTTTGAGTGTGTTCTGGAGAAGAGTATCATATATGCCACAGATTTCCAATAGAACGAACAGGTCTGTCCTAGAGAAAGTGAAACCAAAGTGCTCCTTGGGAGGCAAGGATGGTGAAACACCAGCTCACATCCTCTGGACATGTTGTCAAGAGGGACCAGTCCTTGGAGAAGGACACCAGGTTGGGAAGGGCAGAGGGACAGAGCAGGGGAGGAAGACCCTGGACAAGGACTAACTCAGTGACTGTGGCAATGGGGTCACGGGAGGCAGACAGTGAGATGGCTCAGGACGGGGCAGGGTCCAGAGCTGTAACCGTTCACAGGGTCACGGTCGACTTGGTAGCTCGGGACGGGGTGGGGTCCCGAGCTGTAACCGTTCACAGGGTCACGGTCGACTTGGTGGCTCGGGACGGGGCAGGGTCCAGAGCTGTAACCGTTCACAGGGTCACGGTCAACTTGGTGGCATGTCAGACTCACTAGTGCCCCTGGCCCCCATCACGGCATTTTCAGCTGTTACCGACACATCTGGAAGTTGGACAATGGCGAACGATGACAGAGGAAGTACGTGTCCTGAGCTGTGGTGCTGGAGAGGAGTACAGCCCATCCCGCACTCCCCCAAAAGAACAGAGAAGTCTGTCCTGGCGGAAGTGAAGCCGGGTGCCCCTCAGAGGGCAGGGTGGCGAGACTTGCCTCACGTCCTCACCGAGTTGTCAGGACGGGCCAGTTCTTTGACAGACCTCACGCTGGGGAAGGCAGAGTCAGCAGGATGGACGGACAGTGGCCGCAGCAGCGGGCCTGAGTGTGGGGACTGGTGCGGACGGCACAGGATGGGGCAGGGCTCGTGTCCGCTGGCACACGGGCATCGTGAGCCATAGCTCACATCGTGACAGCTACTCTCTAATTAGTGGAATTAGCACCTCTTCCTCCTCCTGACAACCATCAAAGGCCTCTTTTGGTGTATGAACCTTCTCCTGACTTTTAAAAACTGTGGTCCCGTGTAACTGTCCCTTTGTGGTTTAGGATTGGTTCTGTCAGGTTGGACCCAAGTCAGCGCTGACCCTCTAGCAGCTTCAGAGGCTGGAAATCCCACTGGAGGACACTGACCATCCGTCTCCTGAGGAGCAGCTGGTGGATTCGAACCAGCTGCCTTTGGGTTGGCAGTGCAAGTCCTTAGCCATCGGCCACCAGAGCTCTGAAGAGCAGAGTGGCTCAGGGGAGATGGTCCTCAGCTCTCACAAAGCCAGGCCCTCACTCCACAGGACACTGGTGTGGCCACGGCTGCCACCCAGTCAGCTCCTGCTGACCGCACACACGACAGCTGTTGGTGTGGAGGTGGTGGCTAGTCTCAGGCCAGCAAGGTCCTCACTGTCAACAGGGGCCCACCAGGGCAGCTGGACGTGGTTTCCTGCAGCCCCCGAGGCCCTGACCCACTTCAGCAGCACCAGAAATCCTGCTGTTCCCTCTACAAGAGGTTACTCTATGCTGGAGGACAGAGGACACCCTTTGAGGACGTCTGAGGAAGGACACCCTATGTGTGTGTGGCCGGAAACAGCAGGAGTTTAAGACTGACCAGGGGCCAGAGTCTCGGGCAACTCCAGCCCCTCAGGTAGAACAATGTGGTCGGCACAGCTGCCCAGGGGAGGGGGCCTTCAGGACTCGGGAGAGGAGGGTGGGTGTAGGGTAAGCAGAGCGGCTTCCGTCACAGCCTGGCCAAGGAAGCCCTGCTGCTTGGTGTTGCGCCATCTCTACACCTTCTGGTCAAAGAGGAAGAGGGGGATTCTGTGTGAACCTGTGCACACTTGCAGAAGTTTCAGTGGGAGGTCCCCTTGTCCTCTACCCCTCGAGGGCCCTGCTCCCTGCCAGCACGCACAGCCGGGGGAACAGACAGGCCGGCCTGGAGAGGTCAGCGAGCTGTGCATGCTGGGTGTCCAGCCCCAGGACAGCAGCTGTCCCCCGGGAGATGCGCCCTGGCAGTGTGCAGAAAGAAACTGCACATGTTCTGTGAGGAGGTCTCCTTGGTGTGGACACGTGCCTGCATCAAGGAATCTGGCCAGTACCACGTGCCTGCATCAAGGAGTCTGGCCAGTACCTACCCTCCCGCCCTGTGGTGCCACGTGCCAGGCTCCACACCTGACCACAAGACACCCCCCCTCCCCCGCAAAGAGGCAGGAGCTCCCCCAGGGGCCAAGATGCCCGAAATTTTATTGACCACGCAGCAGTCACATGGGCGCAAGTCGGTCCCATCCTCCAACTGCTCTCAAAGCTCACCCACAGTTACAGGGACCCAGAGGACACGCAACACACAGAGCCAGAGAACAAAGCAGGGGGCTGAAGGACGCTGCAGTCCACAGGTGCCGTCCTGTCCATGGGCGCTGTCCCGTGCACAGGTGGCATCCTGTCCACAGGCGCTGTCCCATCCATGGGCACCATCCTCCGGGAGCTTGCCAGGAGGTGGTGGTGCTCCTCCCTGGGCGATGTCCACTGTGGGGCATCAATGTGGGGTGTCCTCGGGCGGGGGGTAGAAGACAGGGCCATCCTCACAAACGTGCAGGTGGTGCGACTCTCGCCGGACTCTGGCCTGGAGGGGAGCCGGGTCTCCGGGCTCGGAGCAGTTCCGCAGCTGCAGTTCCTTGGTGAGGCACAGCTCTATCTGGCCAATGATCTGCACCTTCTCATTCTGGGGAGGTCAGATGTGGTGCACAGACATGGGTCAGGGACAGGAGGTGAGACGTGGGGACAAACACGAGGAGGGATGTGAGGATGGAGACCAGGCGTGGGGATGGAGATGGGAGGCTGGACGTGGAGTCTGTGACCACTTTTTTGGCTGTAACCACTAAGCAAGGATCCAGACTCCATGGGCAGATTGTCCCACGCCCAGGACACCTGGCCACTGGCCACCAGAGGCTGAGAAAGGAGCCCAGGGGGGCTTTGGAAGGGCAGGGGTCTGACACCTGAGACTGGACTTCCCACGTCCCCATCTCCCAGGCCCCGTATGATGGCATTTCAGACAAGAGGGTGGGAAGACGGTTTACAGCACCTACTGTCAAAAGAATGTATCTGTCTACACATTATACGCAGATAAAAGCAGTGAAATCACAAGGCTAACAATGTAGTCACGTCACGAGGCTTAGAACCTGGCCGCTGGAACACTGCGCCTTGGTGTTAACCCCCCTTCATACACACACATCTGTACACAGCACACACGCCTACCACACACACACCCCGTGACACACCATGCGTGTCTACCCACACACACGTCACATGCACCTCCCGTGACACATCACGCACACCTATCCACACACATCACACACACCCATGACACGCCACACATGCCTACACACACACACCACACACACACCCATGACACACCACGCATGCCTAACCACACACACACTTTCATGACGCATCACACACACGTCACACACACCCCCATGGTGGGCCACACACGCCTACACACACACACACACACACACACACACACACACACACACCTGTGACACACCACACATGCTCACCCACACACCCCCGTGACACACCATGCATGCCTACGCACACACGTCACACCCCCGCGACACACCACACACACCTACACGTCACACACACATCCATGACACACCACGCATGCTCACACACACACACATTTGTGACACAGCACACACGCCTACCCACACACACGTCACACATCCACACCCATGACACACTATGCATGCCTACCCACATACACACACAGCATAAACACACACCACAAACATGCAAATATCTTCACACCCACCACAAACAGTCCCCACTAGACACAACCCCACGCACACATCCAGTCACATGACACACAGCTGCTTACAGAAAACACATTCAGACACACCATACTCATCTTCACACTTCACACCTCACACTTTGACACACACCATCTACTCATACACTCCACGCACTTGCTCACACAGCTCACACCCACATTCCAGCACACTGTACTCATGCACACCCGGCTCACACTCATGTCCCGGCACACTGCACTAGTGTGTAAATACACAGCTCACACCCACATCCTGGAACACTGCACGTGTACACACCCGGCTCACACTCATGTCCCGGCACGCTGCACTCATGCACACACACCTCCCATGGTGCACACAGTGAAGCCAAGTGCTTCAGGAAAGGAAGATGGTTTTCAGACAGACGGGAAGGTGGACGTGGCTGGGTTACCTGAGCGGGCGGGAGACACTGCACTTTGGGCACCACTCCGTACACGCTGGCCAGGGCGTCTTTAATGTCCGCCACCTGAGGGACAGAGGCAGAGTATGAGGCGGCCCCACAGGAGAGCCCAGCATGGCAGGCATGTTACATCCACAGGCAGGACTGACGGCCAGCACTGTCTGCCTGGCACCCACGGGCACTAGCCTCACCTGAGATGTGAGCACACAGTCTCCATCCGAACCCAGCTGTCCTCCTAGAGACACACGCTCCCATCCCCGTCTGCACCTCTCCCTGCCAGCTCACCGTGCTGCCATCAATACAGGGACACTCTCCCTACACCTGGACGTTCGCCACCCCTACCCAGAACCTGGGACATACACTCCCTCCAAAATCTGTGACATAAACCCTCAGAACCTGGGGCACACCTCCAGAACCTAGGACACGCCTCCCGAACCTGGGACACACCCCCTCAGAACCTGGGACATACACCTCCAGAGCCTGGGACATATACCCCCGTCCCCTAGAACCTGAGATCCACCTCCACCCCCACCCCCATTCTAGCCTCTGTCCAACAGCTGACTCACACACCACTTTACACACTGTGTCAGCAGGACACAGAGCCTTGGTGAATTATCTGGAACAGAGAGCATCACGGGCTTGTGTGGCGCTCATGAGTGAACGTGGCTGATGGCCAGGGGTAGACTTACCTCGTAGTAATTGGTGGACGGCTTTATCCCCAACTTGCGCAGCACACTAGGATTTAAATTCAAAGAGAACAGCTGTAAAGTGAGGGCTCACGGTCTCTGTTCTGTCTACACACGTCTGTGTGGAAAGCAGGCAACGTGCTTGTTGTCATGTGAGCCAATGCTGACTCACAGTGACCCTGCGGGATGGACCAGAGCTGCCCGGGCCTGTGGTCAGCTCGGCGGCAGCTGGCCAGCACTGTCTATGGAGCTGCAGTGGGGGGGAGCTCCAACTCTGCCCACCACACTGCTCCCCACGCTGCCCACAGAGCTGCCCACTGAACTGCCCGCCGCACTGCCCACTGAGCTGCCTGCACTGACACGGCTCCTGGGGGTGTTTGTGAAAGGGGTTCATTTTCAGCAGAGGAATTCTGGATCTTGGTTGAAAGCAGAGAGCAGCAGAGGAATGTCTACCTGTGTTTCACTGACTATGCAAAGACATTCGACTGCGTGGATCACAACAAATTGTGGTTAACCTTGAGGAGAATGGGAATCCAAGGAACACTTGATTGTGCTCCTGTGAAACCTTGGATCAGGAAATAGTGGTCAGAACAGAGCAAGGAAACATTGCATGGTTTAAGATCAGGAAAGGCGTATGTCAAGGATTCATCTTGTCTCCAAACCTTTTCAATCTATACGCCCAACAGATCATTCAGGAGGCTGGACTGTATGAGGAGGAGTGTGGCATAAGGATTGGAGGAAGACTCATCAACAACCTGCACTAAAGCAGATGACACAACCCTGCTTGCTGAAACTGAAGCTGACCTGAGGTGCTTGCTGCTGAAGGTCAAGGACTGAAGGCTTCAATATGGATTAAAGCTCAACATCAAGAAGACAAAGATTCTCACCACTGGGCCAATTGGCAGATGGACAGGGAAGGGACTGAGATTGTTGATAACTTCAGTTTGCTTGGTTCCACAATCAACACTCTTGGTACCGGCAGTTAGGAAATCAAAAGACAAACTGCATTGGGAAAGTCAGCTGTCAGGGACCTCTCTAGAGTACTGAAGAGCAACGATGTCAGTCTGGAGACTAAGGTGTGCCTTATCCAGGCCAAGGTCTTTGAAGTTGCTTGCTATGCATCGGAGAGCTGGACAATGACTAAGGATGATAGAAGAAGGATCAATGCCTTTGAGTCGTGGTGCTGGAGGAAAGTGTTAAAACATACATACCATGGACTATCAGGAGAACAAACAGATCTGTCCTGGAGAGGGTGAAACCACGCTATTCCCTGGAGGCAAGGATTTTAAAGCTCCATATCACATACTTCGGGCATGTGGCCAGGAGGGACCACATGGAGAAGGACATCATGTTTGGAACAGTAGAACAGCACAGGAGAGGAAGACCCAGGATGAGATGGATTGACTCGGTGACTGGAGGACTGGGACTAGGTCTGTCGGAGAAGATGAGATTGGCTCCGGACAGGGCAGGGTTCAGAGCTAAAGTCCATGGGATGGCTATGACTTGCAGGTGACTTGGTGACACATAACAACAGTAACAACAAGTGGTCACCACCACCTGCCCCGCAACCATCACACGTGACCTTAACAGGTCTGGTCCACATTCCAGCACCGTCTCTAGCAACACGAGGGTTCATCCTGGCTGTCAGCTGGTCCAGGCGCCAGTGCCCAGCTGCTGGGTCCCACGGCAGTTGACCCGCTGCTGTGAGGGACGCCGGCGGTAGGGGGGTTAGGCACTGGGCTCCTAACTGAAAGGCTAGCTGTTTGAGCCCTCGTGTGGTGAGGCGTGCAGGTGTTTACACAGAACACATATGAGTCAGATGACCCCAGCTGGTTCCTCTCACAACCTGGGCGGCACCCAGTAAACGGGAGGCCTTCAGGACAAGCATGTGCCCAGGAGAAGGTGGCCTCCAGGTGTCCAGAAGGTCAGCCCTGCAGGCCTGGGACGGCTAGTCCCACAATCACATCACACACAAGTGCTTAAAATCCATCCACCTGTCAATCAACTCGCCGTTTGTGGCCAGTTAGTCCCAGCTGACAACAGGCATCCACTCGGTGACTCTGGTGAGATGGTTCTGGCATAAGTGCTTTCTGAATTTTTCATTTTCCTTGTCTTTATAAACTCAATGCTTTTATCTTTGTGGGTTGGAAGTACTACACGTGAACTCCCTCAATACAGCACATGCAGCCAGTAACATCAACTGCCAACCCACTCACTGTCCGGTCAGAACGGACCCCGAGCCGACTCCCCAGCAACTTTTCAGAAGCTGAAGCACAGGACGACACTGCCCATCTGTCCCCCACGGAGCTGCTGGTGGATTCGAATCGCTTGCCCTTGGATTGACAGCACAACTCCGTATCCACTAAGACGTAAAAAGGCAGTTGGTTGGTGAGTGTAACATGAACCCGTGAGGAATAGGGTCCTCCTGCACACATGTGAGTGCACACGCACACCCCTGCAGGCACACACGCCCACAGGCACTCAGGAGCCCCAGGTGCTCCTCAAAGCCCAGGGAGACGCTCCAGGGCCCCGTCTCTCTGCCACAGCTCGGATGTAGCCCGGCAAGGTCTGCAGTCTCCCCCCTGAGCTGCCGCACAAGGAGCTTCCAGGGCTGGGGGGCCTGATGTCTGGAAATCGGCCACCTGCCTCTGGGCTGCCCACCTCGGCCTGGACGGTGCTTTGCTGTGGCAGCCCGGACGAGACAGCAGGAGCCGACAGAGAACGGGCGGCAATGCCAAGGGCACCTCGTAGCTCACAGGAACGTCTCCTCCGCGGTCAAGGCCACACGGCGTTTCTCTTCACTGCGTTTCCAGGGTGCACACTGTGGACCCAAGTCAAACGAGGCCCTTCAAAGCCTCAAGCTTTTCTCCATGAACCAAGATGCTGCTTACTGGTCCCATTAGGAGGATTCTTGTTCCATACTGAAGTGTAACCACAGGAAGGCTCTGTTCTTTTATTCTCATTATTGGTTTCAAGTCCTTTTCGTGTTTAGCAAGCGAGGCAACGTCATGTGCATAACGCGGTTGTTTATGAGTCTTCCCCGATCCTGATGCCATATTCTTTAGAGTCCAGCACCTAAAATTATTTGCTCAGCGTACAGACTGAACAGGTACGGAGAAAGGATGTTGTTGTTGATCGCCTTCGAGTCGAGCACGACTCATAGTGACCCTATGAACAAACAAACAAAAGGCCTGAAGCCCCTCTACAACGATCGACATTTACCGAAGTCCATGGAGTTTCCGGAGGCGTGCCAGCCCTGATTTTAAACCAAGTAGAATCCCCTTGTTCTTTCTGGACAACTGCTTGATAATCTCTGTACAGGCTCCACAGGAGCACAAGTAAGTGTTCTAGAATTCCCATTCTCAGCAATATCATTCAGGTTTCTCATGACCAGACAAAGGCCTTTGCACAGCCAATACAACACATGGCAACCTCCTCTGGTGCCTTCTGTGCCACCCGAGACCAGCTGACCTTGGCAGAGAAACCCCTCACTCCACGGCCTCTTTGGAATCCACCTTGAATTTCTGGCAGTTCCAGCCATTTTTAAATTCTCCATAGCCAAACTCTCCTTGAATGTGATATTATCTGAGAATTCCCATGTTCTGTTAGCTCATCTTTCTTGTAAACGGGCAGGATTCTGTGGGTGGTGGGTGGGCAGGTGGCTGTCCTCGAGTTTCCTGGTGTAGATGGGGAAGCACTCGTACTATTCAATCCCTTTGTGGAAACATCTCGCGGAAATCCGTCCAGCATGGCTGGCTCTCACCAGTGCAGCTCGGCCGCCTCCTTCAGGTCCGTGGGTTCCTGTTGACGTGCTACCTCGTGGAGGTGGGATGCCCTGTGGGGGGTGAGCTGCTTCGTGGGGGTGAACCATCTCATGGGGGTAAACTGCTCCACGGGGGGGGGGGAGCTGCCCCGTGGGGGTGAACCATCTTGTGGGGTGAGCCGCCTCATGGGGGGAGCTGCCCCGTGGGGGTGAGCTGTCCAGTCGTGGTGAGCTACCTTGTGGGGGTAAGCCGTCCTGTGGGGGTGAGTTGTCCATAGGGGTGAACCTCCTGTAGGGGTGAGGTGCCCCGTGGGGGTGAACATCAACAGTTCTCTTTGGTCCACTGAGTGCACGCTCCTTTCATCTTCTGACGCCTCCTGTGTTGCTGTCACCCTGTCTGTAAGTCGAGGCCCCCGTTTCCCGCCCCCGGCCTCTCAGTGAGAAGTGCTGAGCACCTGTTCCCTTCTGGCTGACCACTCCGGGGTCCACACCCCTCAGGACAGCGCTTCCCCTCGCCTTCCCACACTGTCCTTCCAGATCTTCTGCTGACCTCTTCCTACCTCCTCTCCGCTTTTCACTTTAATCCCTCGTGTTCAAGGACAAGCATCACAATCTCCTCAAACAGCTTCTGCCCTTTTCTCTCCCGCCTGCCCTTTAACCGACACTTTGCTTTCAGATATGAAATCTTTGATGTCACCCGACAGTTCATCTGCTCCATGGTCATCATTATATAATAAACATAAAAATACTGAGTTGTTTGATATTTTTCTGGGCACAAAGCCTTTGAAATCTGGTGTCCACCTGCCACAGCCCCAAGGTGGACAGTGAGCAAGAGGCCACCGTTCAGGTAGTTTCGAGGCGTCGAGTCCAACACCTCTTTATTGCTCCCTGGGAACATTATTCAACGATCAAAAGACGCCCTCATTTGGTCTCTGGGGAAACTCCCGGCGTGAGCTATGCAGTGTCACTTCGTCAGACTTTACAGCGGAGAACGATTCCGCTCTTGTCTGGGCTCCTACTCCTGCGGGCTCGGCTGTGTGATGACTTGTTAGGACTCGGGGAGGCAGGGTCTTAGCTCGGTGCAAACGGTTAACCCAAGTGGCTACTGGCCAAACCGCTGGAGGCCACAGTCCACCCAGAGGTGGCACGGAGGGATGGCCAGGTGCATAGCTCCCGGCGGTTAGTCACTGACAAGCACACGGGCACAGTGCTGTCCTGACACACAGCCACTCCCAGGACAACTGGTCGCCTAGGAGAGACGCCTGGCCTCGAGTGGGTGCTGACGATCACTGTCCGAGGGTGATTTCCTCATGGGACTCCAATTGGCATAGCCAAGGCTTCCCCTGAGGGCCCAGCTGGGCACTGGGCACTGGTCAGAATGGGCGTGCATGATGGGCTAGGCACTGGGTGCTGGGCACTGGACAGGGCAGGATGGGTGTGCGTGATGAGCTGGGCACTGGGCACTGAACAGGGCAGGATGGGTGTGCGTGATGGGCTAAGCCCTGGGCACTGGGCATGGGGATGGGTGTCCGTGATGGACTGGGCACTGGGCAGGGCAGGATGGGTGTGCATGACGGACTGAGCCCTAGGCACTGGGCAGGGCAGGAAGGGCATGCGTGATGGGCTGGACATGCGGTGCTGGGCACTGGGATGGGCGTGTGTGATGGACTGGGCACTGGGCACTGGGCAGGGGAGGGAGGACGGGTGTGTGTGACGGGCTGGGCCCTGGGCACTGGGCAGGGCAGGAAGGGCGTGTGTGATGGGCTGGGCACTGCACAGGGCAGGATGGGTGTGCGTGATAGACTGGGCTATAAGCAGGGCACTGAGCACTGCACAGGGCAGGATGGGCGTGCGTGAGCGTCCTGTCCCTGGCGTGGGGCCGTCCACCTCCTACCTGTTGAGGCTCAGCTGCCGGTACAGCTCTAGGCTCTTCCCGAAGTACTTCTTCTCCGAGTTGAGGATGTCCAGCTGGGCGGCACAGGTCCCGTGCTTGTCCCACTCGTGCTTCCTGTGGGGAGAGAGGGCACCCGACTGCAGCCATGCGGCTGGGCCCCCGTGGTGGGCGCTGGCTCCCTCAGGAAGAAAGGGGGACAACCTCTGGACCCTGAGCCTCAGGACCGTGAGCAGGAGACTCCGCACCCTGAAGTGATGCACCCCGTCCACCCCACGCTCACAGCCTGCTCAATCCTCGAGAAAGCAGGGGAGCAGATGTCGGGGCGCATGCCCACCGCTCCCAGAGCCGCTGCTGCCATGCAGAGAGCTGGCACAAATGCCAGGAGCCCAGGAGCTGCCCCTTGTCACGACTCAGCACGGCAACGGTGGAACAGGTCACCGTGGAGCCTCTCACAGGGCGGGCCGCCTGCCACTAATCGGCACAGCTTCTGTCACTTCACCGAGGGGACGACAACAGAGCCCCAGGGGACAGAGGGATCCTGACAAGGGCCCACAAACAGCAGCATGTGTGTCTGAGGAGACAATGCCGGTGGTGACACACTGACAGCTCTGCGTGCTTCACTTCTTTGTCCTCACGACTCTGCATGGCAGTGACATGGCCCTGCGCCCCGAAACAGGGAGAGGGCCACTCAGAGGGCCTGGGGGGCCACAGCCTGCAGCCTGACCCCAGGCCAGCAGCACTCTCCTCACCTGCCCTGCCTCTCAACATTCTGCTGACTACAGCGTGCCCAGCCCTCAGAGAACACCACGCCTGTCACACGGGCCCTGGCTCACGGGGACACTCCCCCAAGTTCCCGAGGCCTCCCCTTTGTCTCAAGGATGTGAACCCGTGACCTTTCCATAAACAGACACTGTGGAGCACCCCTATCGGGGGGCTACGTCCCGGAGAAGGACTTCGTGCTTAGCATGAGTCAGGAGAGGAAGGCCTGGGCAGCAGGGGGCTCCGCACGGCAGGGCCTGCGAGCATGGAGGCGGTGCAGCCCAGGCAGGCCCTCGCCCCACGGTGCACCGCTCACTCGGAAACGGCACCCCCAGGCCTCACGACCCCGTTACCATCCTCCACGAACACACCCCATGCACCGACAGCCGCCACACGGCACTCCAGTCTCTCCAACACCCACCGAGCCTGCACGAACGCACTGGCAAAACCCCTCCAGAGAACCGTGTTTATCCAAGTGTGCAGGAGACCACTGTCCAGACCTGGGCACACACCTGGGCAGCTGAACGGAGGCCAGATGTAAAGGGGCGCAGGTGGGCTGCTCAGGAGCGATCTAGAGCAAGTCGTTCAGAGGCTTCTGCTCTCGACACAACAGTAAAGTGGATCCTCTCGACTTCGCCGGGAACAACCCTGATCACAAGCCCTTGATGGCGGTGTCAGCGGCCACTCAGCTGCCTGTGACCTGGCCGAGCTGTGTGGCCAGAGCAGCACAGCCCTGAGGTGGCCTTCAGACCCTGACCTTCCGTTCGCAGATGGCAGGGGCTGTCTTCTGAAGGGTCTCCCTGATGTTGCGGGGTGCCATCTGGTCCACCATGACTAAGCCATGCTACGAGCTACAGACCTGAGCCCTGCCCGGCCTGCACCGTCCTCACAATCTCTCAGGCTCGAGCCCCGTTCCAGCCTCTGTCAGTACGTCTTTCTGTGACTCACCACCTTCCCAGCAACGTGTCCTTTTCCAAGGACCAGCCCCTCGTGACAATACACCCGAAGTGAGGGGAAATGTCCCCATCCCGGCCCGGTTGCTCTTCCTCAAGTCAGCTTTGTCTATTCTCTTGGCAGCTACGGGACAACACGCTGTTGGAAGGAACATGCAAGGGCATAATTCAGAGACGCCTCCTAGTTCCGTAAAGCAGGAATCCTGGGTCCACCTCGTGGGGGATGGGAGATGGGGGAGCAAAGAAGAGGCACAGCGAGCAGATGCAGGCGAGTCCCGCCCGCTGCTCTCGGGAATCTTCAATCAACAGCGCATCAATCAACCGCATGCTCAAACGCACGTGTTTGCGGAGCCGCTGTAAGGGGGCTGGTTGAGTGTGATCAACTCCCTGCAGCTCAGGAAAGCCGGACCTCGCACGGTAGCTAGGAAACCAAGGAATCGTGTCCAAGAACCTGTGGCACGCCGCATGGAGCGCTTCCCCCTGCTGTCCCTGACTTCAGTTCAGCAGGGCCACTGTTTGTGGAGAATGTTCTGGAAACACAGACGAGGCAGGATGAGCACTGGGGAGCTGTCACCCTCCTACCCACCCCCAGCGGTGACATCTGCCTCTGCTTCCGACGGGAGATTTCCAACTACAAACCTGGGCCCATGGACCACAGGGAACCTCTGTCACATGCCCATAGGGGCGCAAATGCTACCAAACGCTGAAGGTTCAAGTCCAACCAAGGCTGTGAGGAAACAGTCCTGGAGTCTCACTCTATCACTCTAAAAGACGACCCCCACAAATCCTGCAGGCACGGCTCTCCTTTCTACTCTGGCACAGGGACCACGCGAGTTGGCGCTGCGACCTCAGCCGGCGGTGATGAACCAGGGCTGGGTTACCCTTCTGCTTGTCTGAGACTTCGAGCGGGGCCAGGGCCACAGAAGGCTAAGTGCTCCCCTAGCTGGTCGGAAGGGCCCAGAAAAGGCAAGGGGTCATCTCAAATCAAATGCACGATTTCTCTACTCAGCTCAGCTCCTCCCACTAAACGTGAAGGCGTGTACTGAACCGGGAGCTGGCCTGGGCCCCGGCGACAGCTCATTCACCACCCATCTGTCAGTAACAGGTGACAGGGTCACTTCCAGACAAAGATGGAGTGAGAAGGAAGGCCTGGCTATTGGCTTCAGAAAACCAGCCAGTCCAGTGCCGGGGTCATGAGGGCAGCACAGGACGGACATGCATCGTGTGGTCCGGTCAGCACCACGGACCCTGGACCTTCAGGAGGTTAGTATGTCCACGCGTCCGCTCTCCCCCATTCCCTGCCCCCCAGTCCTGGAGTTCTGTTCTGACTGCGTCCACCTGTTGTACAATGGACACATTATCAGGAGAAGCTGGTTCCCAGAGGAGGACACCATGCTTGGACAAGTGCAGGTCGGTGAAGTGAGGGAGACCCTCAGTGAGATGGCAAAACACAGAAGCTGTCACCATGGGCTTCAGCAGGACAGGGGTGTCAAGGATGGGCAGGACCAGCAGCGTCTGTTCTGCTGTACTTGGGATTGCTTCAACTGGGGACAGCACCTCAAAACCAGATGTTCCACATTCCTGGGGTCCTATGCGACGTGTCCCTTGTGAGGCACTTCCTTCATTCAGCACGTTTGCAAGTGTCATGCCTATACCACTCCTCACACTGCAGCGCATGCGCGCGCGCGCACACACACACACACACACACACACACGGCACACGGTGCAGCACATGGCACATGGCACAGCGCCTGCACGGCACACGGTGCAGCACACACACGGCACACGGTGCAGCACACACATGGCGCAAGGTGCAGCACATGGTATATGGCACACAGTGCCTGCACGGCACACAGTGTGGCACACACACGGCACACGGTGCAGCACACGTACAGCACCCACTAGAGCACTCACACCGCAGCACCTATCAGCACCACATTGCTGCGGGAGGCTGTTCTATGAACCAAGACACGACAGAAAAGCAGATCTGTCAGAAAACAAGCTGACAAGGTCCACTTCCTCGTCCTGGGCACTGTCATCCCCAGGGACAGGTCCCAAGCACGGTCTGGCTGAACCAGCTCTGGACAACGTGCACCCGCTTTTACTGGCAAGGCGGGCTTGGAGTCGTCTATCTTCACATCCTGTGGTGTCCACGCCCCATGTCCTCCGGTGCACAGAGCCCTCCCCACTGGTTAACCAAGGCCCCTGATGGCCATTAAGAGTGAACACTTACCAGAAGGTGGTACAATTAGGAGAGTGGTGAAGGACATCCGGCCAGTATATCTTCAAGTCTGGGAGAAGATCCTGTGGACAGACCCAGAAAACGCAGCTTTAGATGGCCACACGGGATCCAGTAACAAAACTCACAATTCAGCTTAGATGAGCTAAGATGTTAAGAGGATTTAGCTCTTGTAATTAATTGCAAATAAAATGACTGAGAGTTGCTTTTGTATGAGGTGTCTCTTAGGACATACCTGGAACAAAGAAAACGACAGAGCATTTCTGTTAGACCCAATAAAAGACGTAAATAAATGAAAAAATGTGCCCTGGTCATGGATAGGAAAACCCAATATTGTGGAAATGACAATCCTACCAAAAGCACTCTACATATTCAATGCAATCCCAATAGAGATACCAAATTCATGTTTAAGGAGATAGAAAGGAAAAATTTTCCGTTTATTTGGAGAGGAAAGAGACCCTGAATAAGCAAAGCACTTCTAAAAAACAAAAATAAGTGAGAGGCATATGAAAGAGAAATTAGATCCTTTGTAGAAAAGAAGGAACTTAAAGAATTTGTGAAAACAAGACCAAAACAGAAAGAAATTTTAAGTGAAGTCCTTCACACAGAGACACCAAAAGTGGATGGACCATCGTAACCAGAAACAACAGAAAAAGATACACAGCAAAATGGCAAAAGTAAAACCTGGCCTGACAGTAACCACACTTAATTGTGAATGGACTAAATGTGCCAATCAAGAGAAAAAGAGTAGCACAATGGATAAAAACACAAGGCACATCAATATGTTGCCTACAATAAACACATCTAAAAAAATGGAGAGAAAGACAGACTCAAAATCAAAGCCTTAAAAAAAAAATAAACCAAGCAAATGCTAACCACAAAAAAAGCAGGAGTGGAAATACTAATTAACCTCTGATAAAACAGATTTCAGAATGAAAACCACAACAAAAGATAAGGAAAGGCATTATATACTGATCAAAGGCACAACAGATCAAAAAGACATAACCTTGGTCAACATTTATGAACCAAATGAAAGACCTGCAAAATACATAAAATAACAGTTAACAGAACTGAAGAAAGAAATACACCACAGTAGTAGATTTGAACACTCCACTATCACCAAAGGATAGGTCAACTCAAAAGAAACTCCACAAGGATGCAGAAGATCTAAACTATACAACCAGCCAACTTGACCTTGTGAATGTATTCAAGGTGCTGTAGTCCAACTAAAACTCAGTTCACTTTCTTCTCAAGTGCACATGGTACAGTCTCCTGAATCAATCACATGTTAGGACATAAAGCAAGTGTCAACAAATAAAAAAAAACAATGAAATAATACAAAGTATCTTCTCAGACCACAATGCCTTATAAAACTAGAAATTAACCACAGGAGAGTCAAGCTTACAACCACACATGCAGAAACTGAGTAAGTCTTTATATGATTGGGTTATAAAAGAAAGATCACAGAATCCTGTAGGACCTTCATAAGGAAAAGATTGATAACACGATTATAAAATGAGCAAAAGATATGAAAGGAATTTTCACAGATGGCCAGCAGACACATAAAGAAATGTTCAAAATCAATGGCAATAAGACAGATGAAAATCAAAACCACAATGAGATACCATCTCACTCCAGTAACAGTGGCAAAGTTTAACAGGACAGAAAGTAATAAATGTTGGAGAGGATGTGGAGAGAAAGGAACTCTTAAATTGTTGGTGGGATTGTACAATGGTACAATGGCTCTGGAAGGCAGTTTGGCGTCTCCTCAGAAAGCTGAACATACAGATTTCAGAAGACTCAGCTATTCCACTGCTTGGAATATACACTGAGAGAATGAAAACTGAGGCACAAACAGAGACTTGTACACCATTATATCGTACAGCAGCATTATTCACCATCACAAGAACATGGAAACAGCCCAAAACGTCCAACCATAATCAAATGGATTGTGAAATTATGGTACATTTGCATAATGGAACACTAAACAGCACGCAGGAGCAATGATTTTGTAAATGACTACCTAACTTGGGAGGGACTGGAGAGCATTATGCTGAGTGAACTAACTCAGTCCCATAAGGACAAATACTGTATAAAACCATTATTGTAGAACGTGTATGAGGATCCAAAGGGGGGTGGGGGGAGCAGAAGGGTGAGGATAGGTGGGAGGGAGGGGTTAATCATAGGGTCACAGAATTCGATGGGTGGAGGGGAGGAGTGGGTAAAGGAAGTGAGAAGGGTCTGGTGTGAAAAACAACATATACGAACTTTGTATATAAACAGTGTAAAATAATAAACCCCCAACATACTGGAGAAAAACGTGTCACTGGGAACGAATGTGAAATCCGAGCTCTCCTCTCCTGAGGAAGAACTGCGGGGCGCTGGGGTGGCCCCTCCATGCCGCAGGCCCCACCTGGTGCAGCCAGCTCTGGTTTGGGGGCCCTACGGGACAGGGAACCAGGGCTCAGGGTTCCCAAAGCTGAAGCCTTTACGGGACAGACTGCCTCACCGTTCTCCTATGGATTGGCTGGTGGGTGTGACCTACTAACCTTGCACTTAATAGCTAAGTGTTTAACCACTGCACCAAAGAGGATTGATTCTTCAGGCAAATGGTAAAACCCAAAACCAAAATCTACTGCAAGTGAGTTAATTCTGACCCCACCAGCAACCTTACGGGACAGAGTGGAACTGCCCATCAAGCTTCCAGAGTTAAATCTTTGCTGGGGGTACCAAGTGGACCTCTCCCCTGGGGCGGTAACAGTCCACCTCTCGGGAAGAGGTCAAGTGCTTTAATCACTGAGCCAATGAGAGGTGCTCCACAAGTCCAGGCTGAATGAATTCATCCTTATTGCCACGTGAAGACCACACACCCAAGCAGAAACCCAGTGGTGGTGTGCAGGGTTACAATGTCATTGAGAAAGGCCCTAACTAGGCTTCAGGGCGCCTGCAGTGCCCGCTCCCAGAGTCCCCGCAGCCCCGAAGGGCCCTGACTCACGGCCTGAGCGCACTGCCCTGAGCAGACGAGGTAAGGGACTCCGAGCTCGCCACACAGACGAGAACCTGTAATGCCAGTTATCTTTGTCCTTCAGTCCCCTTTCCTATCAGCTGTCCTGGGAAGACCCAAATCCCGCAGGACCTCTCATCCCAGCTCCCACTGCCACACACTCTTGGCCAGGTCGTGCTGGCTTCCTGGGCCCAGCACTCGGGGAGAGCTGTGGACCTGACAGATCTCTGATCCTTCATGCGGAGTTGCTGGCACACTCTAAGGACAGGGGTCTGGGTGGGGGTGTGAGCACATGTACACAAGAGAGACAGAGAGAAAGAGGTGAGGGGGGATGGAAGGGCCTGCCTTCCTGGCACTGAAGGCCAATGCCTGGGATATGGGGGAGGCGCCTGGAGCCTCAGAGCCTCATGTGCGGCTTCCAGTCCCGGGTGAGTTAACAGAAGCTCCTGTGGGATGATGCACCTTCTCCTGACACCCGCTGGAATCAGCACCTACGCGGTGGGTGTGATGCTGGTGCACAGGACTTGCTCTGTGATCACGGGCCACACGAGGGCAGGGCTCCTGACCACACCTGGGACACTGGACAGTGGGACAGGACCTCACTGGCAACATGTTGTTCCTTGTTCTTGGATCTTTCTGGCCAGAACATCACCTAACAGGTGGAGCCTGACCAGAGAAGAGGCCTGATGGAGGGAGGTGAGACGGCCCGAGGGCCCAGGGCCTTCCAGTTGGTGACCAGGCACAGGAAGAGGGACCGTCCCCTGTGTTTTGTAGTTATTGACTGCCTTCGAGTCGAGCACGACTCACAGCGACCGTATGAACAAAAGGCCTGAAGCCTTTCTCCTCCTTACGCACAGTCCCAGTTAGAAATCCACTCCAGGTCCAGCCAGCAGGGACAGCCAGGCCCCACGTGCCCACACTCCACATCACAGCTGCCCAGAGGTGCTGCCCTCTGCCAAGGGTTTGGACCAAGCATCAGGGGAATTGGTGCAGCTCACGGGTGGTGGAGTGGACAGGCAGGCTGCACTGCCCACACCTGTGCCCTTTAGGGGCTGTGCTGGGCCTGGACTGAGAAGACACGCTCATTCTGACTTCATTTCTGGGATACTTTTCCATATTGATGGCCCTTAAGAAACACCAGGCTTGAAAACCCTGGTCCCATAATGCGCAAACACGACCAGGAAAGGTGCTCTTAGGAAGGAAACATTCCAGTCCAACGTGCTACAGAAGTGATGCCATTAAAACGCCTACCAGAATCTCGCGGTAATCAAAGTGCCACGTCCGGTTACACGCCTCTCCTTTGTCAGGCCTGGAAATGGCGAGGAAGAAGAAAAATCTGCTGTGGGGATGGCAACAGGAGTTCTCCGGTCACAACGTCAGCCCTCAGGAAGGGCTGCAGGGCGCAAGAGCAGCCAGGGTGTCCACAGGCCTCCCACCATGCACTGCGTGGAA
>NW_006399774.1:22104798-22111891 GCF_000299155.1 Elephantulus edwardii
CCATGCACTGCGTGGAACGTCCACTCCCCGACCAGGTGTCCACAGGGCCTCCCACCATGCACTGCATGGAACGTCCACTCCCCGACCAGGTGTCCACACGAGCTGCATGGGGCTCCCCTACTGACCACCAGGAGAGGCAGCAGGCCTTTATGCCAAGAGTCTCCGGGTGACCCTAACCGCCAACCCTTAGGTTAAAGTCGGCAGGTTTAGTGGTTCACACCACTATATCTATATTTCTGTATCTTTGGAAGCAGGATCTGCATCCACTTCCGTAAATAGCTTGCCTCCGGAAACCCTATGAACGTGGGGCAAGGATGAAAGTCACACACACAAGTGTTGAGGACTTTGGTTCACAGGGTCGCTAAGAATTGCCTACGACTTGACAGCACTCAACAACAACCTATCTCTATCTGTACGCGTGCATGTATACGTGCATATATATTATGTGTATGTACATGTAAATGCACGCACATCTATGGACATACAACACACATATATACACACATACACATCACATCTATTATGTAGACAGACCTATCTTTTTCTCTACTTATGATTACAGAGAGATATACAGGTATATAAATATGGTGGCGGTGTGTGCTGTCAATCGGAACCGACCCACAGCTGACCCTCCCGCGGGTTTTCAGAGGCTGTTAACTGCACAGGAGACTGACCACCTTCCTCCCACAAGCAGCTGGTGAATTTGAACTGTGTGCCTTCAGGATTACAGCGTGGCTTCTTCCAACTAGGCCACCAAAGCACCTGAGATAATACAGCTATGTATGGAGATATCTATAGATCTATGCACCAGATATACAGCTAAACACAGAGATAGATCAACATACTATCAATATACATAGATAGAAACACACACACACACACACACACACACACACACACACACACACATGTGCTGGGGCCGGCCTGAGGGAGGTGCACCACCCCACCACCACCACCACCAAAGGCTGCTTCTCTCTGCTGGTTCGAATCCCCCAGCAGCCCCATGGAGAGAGGTGGGGACCCCTGTGTGAGCTGCACCCTCAGGCCCAGTGGGTGGGCTGTGCATCACGCAGGATCAAGGCTGTGGGCTGAGGAGAGCAGACGTCCGTTCTGCTGCCCATTTCCACTGAGTCCGTGGGCACTCAGAGACCCCCAGGGCCAAGCAGGACCACCCATGGGGTTTCCAGGGTGTAAATCTTTAGAGGTGCACTGCCTCCTCTTTCCCCCATGGAGAGGCTGCGGCGTCGGACCACTGACCTTGAGGTTAGCAGTTAGACAGTAACCGCTGTGCTGCCGCAGCCCGTGTGCTTATACACAGAATATACACATTTTTAAAAAATGTCTAAACATTCATTTCTCGCCCCTAAAAGAAGAGCAACGTAAGAAAAATCTGCCTCAGAAACAGACTCGATGCCAAAGGTCAAGCTGCTGTTTGGTGTCGGGTCAGAGCTGACCCACAGCTGATCTGCCAGTGGGCTCCCCGAGGCAGTATCCTCCTGCAAGCAGCTGGTGTATTTGAACCGCGTGCCTTTGGGTTGACAGCGCAGCTCCTCACCACTAGGCCACCAGAGCTCCCTCATGTCTGAACCGGAGTGTTACTTATTTCAACAGGTCAAAACAAACACAAAATCCAGACGACGTGAGGAAGGCTAGTGGCTAAAGGATTACACAAAGGCCATCCACGCGTCCCCAGGACAGGGCGCCAGTGCAGACGCCAGACCAGACCGCGCTGGCACCTCAGGCAGCCTCCCCGGGTGGCCAGCTCACCACAGCCCGTGGATGGTCCAGTAGTCCGGAGGGTCCGAGCAGTTGCTCTGCACTTCCTGCGGAGAAACAGAGACACCGTCGGTCTGTGCTCAAGCCCTGGGCTGCCCTGCTTCCTGGTCAGCCAGGTGCTGGCGGTGGTGGTGGGGACCACCCAGGGAGGGCCCCCTCCCACAGCCAACACAGACACAGAAGCACACCCTCAAACCGCTGACAGGACCCAGAGTGAGTTCCGGCCTTTCTTCTAAGACTAGTTCTAAATGGAGTCAGTGAGAAGATGCTGTCTGCTTGGGAAGTCACTTCTCAGCTCACAGGTGGGGCTCAGAGAGAAGTCCGGGGTCTGCAGCAGATGCCAGCACGCTCAGGGGTCAGGGACAGACACCCCACAGTCAGACAGCGGAGGACTAAAATGGGGGAGAGGGCCGTGGTCTGCAGCAGACGCCAGCACACTTGGGGTCAGGGACACCCCACAGTGAGGCAGAGGACTGAAACTGGGGACAGTAGACCCTTCCCCCCACGAGAAACATTAATGTCCAGATGAGGAATGGACTTGTGAGGTGCTTCACTTTGTCCACAAACAAGCATTTAAGGAAATCAGCAAGTAAGAAAAAAGGGCCACAGGGCTCAAGCTGGGGAGGCAAACGCCAAAGCCGATGACCCAGGACAGGCTAGAAAACATCGGGACGCCTCACTCTGGGGTCAGCGACTGACCGGACACCAGTAGCTTGAGCCCCTGACGGTGGTGATGAGGCGCACGCTCACGCACCACAGGGCCACGCGGTGCTGCTGTCCTCGGGTGCCACAGAGAAGGCTGTGACCCACAGCGACCCTGCAGACAGCCGGGGCGGTGCCCGCTCTCACTTACCACCTCGCATGAACACACCTGGTCAAGCCCGGGGACCACCCGCCTGCCACGGCCACACTGCCGGCGGCCCGCCTGGTGACACAGTCAAAACCATCCAGCAAAACTGAACACTGCACGGTACGGGGGGAGTGCCCAAGCCATGGACGCACAACAGGAGGGGTGCCCCAATGCTACGGCACGCACAGCACAGGGAGGGGGTGCCCCAACGTGCTGGCACACACATCCCGGGGGTTGCCCCAATGCCACGGCACGCAGAGCACGGGAACGGGGGTGCCCCAACGCCACAGCACACGTAGCACTGGGGGGCGCCCCATTTCCATGTCACACACAACATGCAGGGTGCCCCAATGCCACAGCACCCTGGAATAGCGGCTAAGTTGACCATTTTAGGGCACGCAGTCGGGAAGGCACACCTCGTCCCCTGCCCTCTGCTCACGGCACATCACGGACTCCGCTGGGCCGTGTCACGGCCAGGGGTGGGGCAGCCCCGTGTGGGAAGGCCAGACACAGTTCGTCCAGCGGCACACTCATCCCTCATCCTGGTCCCACTCTGTCATTATCACAGCACTGCGCTGTCCTTCCTGCTGTCCGGTGACTAGACCACAGTGGAGCATGAACCCACACACACACACAGGGAAGCCCTGTCCCCGCGCCTGGCCGCAGGGAGCTCCCCTGTAGTACCGTGGTCACACACCAAGCACAGTGTCCATGAGGTCTGTGCACATCAGGTGGCAGAGGCCCTCGTGTGGACAGCAGAGTGCTGGGGGGACGGTGATGTGGAGGACAGCGGTGCATGGAAGCCCGGGGAGGAGACTACTCCAAGCCATCGAGGGACATTCAACGATGGGGACAGGGCTGGGACCACCCCATGCCCAGCACCTTACAGGGCCTGAGGGCTAGCAAGCTCTGAGCGAGCAGCGTCACGAAGGCCCCGGGACAGGCGGGAGCTCACCTTACACACGGTCGGCGGCCAGTGGTGGACCATGATCAGCTTCTTCCACTCGTGGCTCTCCCTGCAAGAGACAAACCAAGTGAGGTCCACTCCCCACTGCGAGGCTGAGGAGGGGCAGTGCTCCCACAGGCCTCCAAGGCCGTCACCCAGTGGGAGCTGACTGCCCCAGCCTCCTCCCTGGCCTGGGGCTGGGTGCAAACCTCTGACCTTCCCATCAGCAGCCAAGTACTGAATCCTGTGCCACCAGCACACCTGGTTAACGACATGACAAAACCCTGCAGGGCCCTAGAATCAGAACTGGCTCTGAGCTGACCTGCCCAGAGCTTTCAGAGGCTGTACAGGGTGGGGGGGAGACGGCCCAGCGTCCGCCTGGAGCTGGGGTGGGTGTGGCAATGCAGCTCCCTACCCACAAGCTCCCTGTCAAAGTCCAGCGTTTCATTGCCACAAGCCTTTATAAAGTCACACCGAGGCAAAACGGCGTCAGTGAAAGAAATCAAAGCTAAACTTGCCTGACATTCACCCGGTCACCCATCAGTCCGAGTGTCCAACTCAGGCCGGCCAGGTGCATGGGACAGACAGGTGGGACTCTTGTCCACCAGACAAGACATGCCCGTGGAGCAGATGCAGGCACAGAAGAGAGAAGCGGGTGGCCCCGGCCCAGGTGCAGACACCCTGGATGCCACCCAGTAGAAACTGAGTCTGGGGGAGGGCAATGAGCATCACCCCCCAGTTTACAAAAAACCAAGAAGATCCTGGCTGCCTGCACCTCCACGGTGCTCAGAGGAGGGTCCCAGGGCGAGAAGGTGCACAGAAGAACACACCTGGGAGAGTGTCGGGAGCCCTGAGGACACGGGGGTTACAGTCACCCCATGGGACAGGGCAGTGTGGCCTGGTGAAGACAACGGCCGTGGGGTCCCTGTGGGGCACAGGAGTTGGACAGATGCAGGGCCAGTGGGTTCAGCTGAGTTTCGAGGGGGATGCTGACAGTGGACACCCCACCAAGCAGAGGCCAGAAGGAGACCAGGTCCCTGCTACCAGTCAGTTCTTAGAGAGACATAAGCTCACCTCTCTGGGGCCGGTCAGTCAGACGAGAGGCCGCATCTATGGGAGCAAGCAGACTCTGTCCACTGTCTCTGGAGACAGGGACCCACTACTGTCCATCAGCCATTGCTCCAGGCCTTCCAAAGTAGAAGATAAATCAGCAGTGGTGCTTAGCTGTTATTGTTACGAGCGAGCTTTCGAGTCACCTGCGACTCAAAGCCACCCTTCAAGCAACAACCCTGTCCTGAGACAATCTTACTGTCTCCGACCCACCCACCTGCATTACCCCAGTTACTGTGTCAACCCATCTCATCTAGGGTCTCCCTCTCCTGCACTGTCTCTCTACCCTTTCAAGTATGATATTCTTCTCCAAGGACTGGTCCCTCCTAGCCACATGCCCAAAGTATGTGAGACAGAGTGTCAAAATCCTTGCTTTCAAGCAGCAACCTGGTTTCACCCTCTCCAGGACAGACCTCTTTGTTTTCTTGGCAGTCCATGGCATGTTCAATATTGTCTTCCAGCACCACAACTCAAAAGCATCGATTCTTCTCTGTCATCCTTAGTCACTGTCCAGCTCTCAGATGCATAGCAGTAATTGAGAAGACTATGGCCCAAATCAGGCGCACCTTAGTCTCTAAACTTGACATCACTGTCCCTCAGTACTTTAGAGAGACCTTGACAGCAGACTTTCTCAGTGTATTACGTCTCCTGATCTCCTGACGGCTGGTACCAAGGGTACTGACTGTTGATCCAAGTAAGAGGAAATCATTAACAACCTCAGTTCTTTCCAAACATTTGCTAAGCATCTAAGAGTTGGACAATGAATGAGATGGAAGAAGAATCGATGCCTTTGAGTTGTGCTGGTGGGGAAGAGTACAGAATATCCCGTGGACTGCGCAAATAATGCCTGGATGATTGGAGAAGGGACAGCCAGGGTGCTCCTCGGAGGCGACGCTGGAGAAGTGTTGCCTCCCATCCTCCGGACAAGCTGTTCGGGAGGCCATTCCTTGAAGAGAGGATGTGCTTGGAAAGGTGAAACGGAATGAAAGGAAGGAAGACTCAACGAGATGGCCTTGATACGGTGACCGCAGCAATGGGCTCAAGTGTGTCAGAGATGGTGAGTGTGGCACAGGACAGGACAGGGTCCAGGTCTGCAGTCCACAGGGTTGCTGTGGGCAGCCCTCAACTCAGCAGCACCTCAGAGCACCACTGCGGAGCATTTCTAACGAGCCGGTCGTGATCCAAATGAAACAGCACAGGAAAGATCATGCCGCGGTATTCAAAGCAGTACCCCCCAAGAAATGTAAACCCGACTCTTCAACAGCTCTGCTGACCAGAAGAACCCCATGACAATCAGCGTCAGGAAGAAGAAAAGGAAGTGGGCAGGGCCAGGAGGGAAATGGGGCAGGCACCTAAAAAGAGGAACAGAAGTCGCGTTACCAAACACTACCCTGCAATATAAAAATAATATCGCTGCCATCAACAACTCCCGGATTCCAACACCACCAGGAGAGTTCAACGACCCCAGAGCCACAGCCGAGAGCCACACAGCACGTCGCAGTCAGCAAACGGCGGCTGGGGAGCAAAGACGTCACCCAAGGTCGAAGGCGCAGCCTCCCCACGCCTTGATGGTTCAATCGTGTCACGTGCCTGCAATCTGAGCAAATGATCTGAGAAGCTGGACTGTCTGAGGAACGTGGGGACTCAGCAACCTGTGACACGCAGGTAATACCACCCATCTCTCCTTAACCATGAAGACAACGTGAAGCACTTACTGAAGATCAAAGACCACAGTCTTCAGTACAGACGCCACCTCAACATAAAGAAAACAAAACCTCCCAGACCTGGACGAGCAGGTACCACTAGAAGCCAAGGAAACACCAGCGTTGTCCAGGACTTCATCTGATGCACATGCACACACAACCCCCACAGATACAGCAGTCACTTCAGACGTGACATACCACACTGATCACAGGTAAAAGCTTTGTAAGGACGCGGCCTTCACTGAGAAACTTAGGATGAAACTACAAGAATTAAAACAGAAGTTTTTCTTGCAGATGCCACTGCACCTTCAGGTAAGCTGCTGGCCCCATCACTAAAACACCCTGTGGGCGGTGTCCAGTTCACTCTGGGCTTTAAACATGAAAATTACAGGGAGGACCTTTAACCTCTCCTTCTTATGTACCAATGAGGATGTCAGGATTACATAATAAAGCAACATTTATGAAGAGGATAAAAAAGTCATACACTGCATTGTGAAAATGTGTTGTCAAAGACCTCTTTAAAGTGCTGACAAAGCAAAGAGTAATTCTGAAGATGCATGTATACACCTGATCCAACCACAGTCCTTTCAGATGTCTCACACGCAAGGTCAAGCTGGCCAGTGAATGAAGAGGCCAAAGAGGCCATGCCCTTGAAATGCAGTGTTGGCAAAGGTTTCTGAATATCCCACAGACGGCCAGAAGAACAAA
>NW_006399774.1:22112306-22114186 GCF_000299155.1 Elephantulus edwardii
GTGTTTGGTAACGTGGGGTCAGGGAGATGGACAGAGGGGCTGCAAACCCTGGGCTTGAACACAGCCAGGACGCTGAGGACCACACAGGACTGTGCAGATGCTGCTTTCTGTTGCAGATTGGGTCTCTATGGGTCAGAACCCACGCACACTCCACGGCACCTCACAACAAAGGCCTTGCCATCTGCTCTGGTCCTTGAGGCATCTCCAGTCCTCTCTGTTGCTCTCAGCTGTCACCAAGTCCTGGGGACCCCACAAGTGCAGGGTTTTGAGGCCATGACCATTTGCAAGCCCACCGCCAGGCTGTCTCTCAAGGTGCCTCTGGGTAACGTCTCCCCAGTGAAGCTGGAACCCCGCACTGCAGCGGTCACGGCAGGTGCCAACCCACCCCAGCACACCCCAAGACCTGACCTACACAAGAGAAACCCAGGAGTGAAGCCCTCAGGGTGAGGCCCTCAGCGTGAGAGCTGGGCTGGACACGACACTCACCTGGCCAGGACAGGCTCCGTGCGACATAGGGCATAGAGAGCCAGGCCCACCCCACACAGGAAGATGCTGCGGGCAACTCCCGGCTTCATCGTGCTGAAACCTGCACAGGGAATCACCGTGAGGCCCGGAGCTCCAGGCTGCACCTTTAGCAGAGCCCACCACAGCGGGGATCTAAACACCAAGCGATCATGTCCAACAGCTATTGACTCGCCATGAAGTTAAGGAGCAGATAACTCGAGGTGGTGTGTGCTGCCAGGCGCAGGGGTCCTGGTTCAGCCTCCTCACTCAGAGGTCTTGATTCTAAGACTTAAAATGTAAAAAAGAAGGCAGAGAAGAAAGCCTGAGGGGCTACCTGAGCATGAGGTCCTCAGAGGTCCAGGTGGCTCCAGGTAGAGTGGGGTGACAACACACCTGCAGCCCTCCCATCCCCTGTCCCCAGGGGGGTGACAGAGCACCTGCAGCCCCCCCGACCCGAGGGGAATGACACTACCTGCAGCCCCCCATCCCCTGTCCTGAGGGAAATGACAGTACTTGCAGCCCCCTCCCCGAAGGGGGTGACAGAGCACCTGCAGCCCTCCCATCCCCTGGCCCAAGGGAGGTAACAGAGCACCTGCAGCCCCCTCCAAGCACAGGCTCACTGGACACTGACCCTAAGAAGTTATGACCAGACCTAACTGGGTTTGTCATTAAAGCAGAAAGTTGTTTAGCCCGGTCACACCTGGTAGCGAGATAGCCCCACCTGGCATGCAGGTGACAGTGACCAGCAGACCCACCTTCTGAGAGTTCCTCCAAGGGAACCCCAGGCATTCTGCTCTGCAAAGTCCTTCTGGGGGGACCCCAGGGACACGTGCTCCTGATTCCCTCCCAGGGGACCCACCTCCAAGAGTTCCTCTGAGGGGACCCCAAGTACCCCATTTCTCACAGTCCTTCCAAAAGGACATATGGGCTTCTGAGAGTCCCTCTGCAGGGGCCCAGGCACCTCACTTCCGAGACTCTCTCCGAGGGGACCCCAGCTACCTTGCTCCTTAAATCCCTCCCAAGGAATTTCAGGTACCCCACTCACAGAGTCCCTCTGAGGGGACCCCCAGCACGCAGCTCCTGACAGTGTCTCCGAGGGTACCTGGGGCACCCCATTCCTCAGCGTCCTTCCGAGAGGACCTACACCCCTGCTTTCCCAGAGTCCCTCTAGGAGGACCCATTCACCACACTTCTGAGAGTTCCTCCGAGGTGACCTTCGACACCCCATACCTCAAAGTCACTATGAAGGGGCCCTGGGCACCCCTGTTCCTGAAAGTCCCTCCGAGGGGACCCGGGCACCCCGCTTTGCAGAGTCCCTCCGAGGGGACCCGGGCACCCCGCTTTGCAGAGTCCCTCCGAGGGGACCCCGGGCACCC